>NC_134404.1:158651982-158970037 GCF_038048845.1 Mixophyes fleayi | reverse complement strand
GTGATATAGTCTGACTATTCTAGTTAGATAATTAGCAGTTGAAACAAGCCACCAAACTGTAAATTGCTAATCAGCTTGTGTAAAAACCTGTTTCATCATTTCATAATTTTTTTCCAGTAAACACTGATTATCTTTAACATTAGCATACTGAACAGTATGTCACCTAAAAGTACAATATAGACCACCTATGAGTGATTTTAATGTCTGTACAGTATAACATTTGACTATGTCTGAAGACTTCAGCTTGTGTGATGCAGCAATGCAATACAGACAAGCAACTTATATAGGATTTTACTTAAGAATACTCAGTAAGCAGGGTTCATTACTATCGGAAAAGATACAACACATGATGTTTATGTTAAAGAGCAATGTTATAAAGTGTACAGGAGCGTGCTGGGATGTGTTGAGTTTCAAGAATGATTCTTTGTATGCAGCATCTAGGCTGTTAATCGTAGCAGCATTTAGTTGTATGTATAACCAGAATAATCTACAATAATCTCTCAGTACAAAGCATCACGTATGATGTTTTGCCACATTCACTTTGACTGCTCAGTGTCACTTTGCTTATCATTTATTTGTAATTATAACTGTTTTTTTTATTCAGCTCTTAGTGTCATGTATTTAGCTGCACACTAGACATAGCAAGGCATATGCGTTTTGATGGACCAATGGAATGTTGTGCCTTACTGATTGTGTAAAATTAGAGCCACACCCCTACACATGCTGGCCACGCCCACTGGTGTCGTGGCGTGAAAACCCCCCATCTCAAATCCTGTGTTTTTCCCAGGCATTGAGTGGAGGAACTGTGATAATTAGACCCAAGTTGTAGAAACAGAAGGGTGACACCCAGTAGAAAATCCATGAGAAGTGCAAAAGGAAAAATCCCAGCTAAATATTTATAAAAATAATAATTTTGCAGTTCAACCAAAATTTATACATGAGGATATGTATAGTTTAGAAGGTGAGACTGTAGTTCCCTGGACTGCCCTACAATTAAGTTTTAGTGTAGAATAATATTAGCATGAAACAACAATAATAAGTTACATATATATGTTAAATAATGTGGTAGTATTTGATGTTAATATGCTAGACATGTCAGATGTTGAATTTAGAAATTGATTGTTTGCAATAAAGTTATGTAGTTTGAAACATTGATGTGTGAGTTGTCAAGGTAACAGCAGAGTAGAGAGCTACAGGTGAAAATGAGTGTGAAAGCTGAAGATGGAGTGAGAGAGCCGCCAGGAATCAGCTGTAGAGAAATAAAGACAGCTGAAAGGATTTAGTTTGAAACGAAAACCCTCAGTTTTATTACTTTAGCTTATCTTAATGATATTTCCCCCCCGCCCCCCTGTACAAATTTCTGGATGTAACAGCTCTTAAATGTCAATAAAGGCATCACTCCTATAATACTTTTGTTTCTTGACACGAAAGTATTTACCATCAAATAGTTGGAAAAAAGAAAGAGTGCTGACAAGATAAACTGTAGAGAAATAAAGAGAGCTGACAGGAGTCTATGAGAAAGGTTATGAGAGAAACAACAGAGGGATACAACAGGAAAAAAGCTTCACACAAGACTGACCCATCCAGCCTCATCTCTTTCTGTATCGGTGATGGCCACACAATCTCTAGTGACGCTGCCAACACGCCTTGGACCAGCGCACCAAATTGCTACATGTGGATGCGCACAGAGCTGGATTAAGGTTCTGGGGGGCCCGGGGCACTTAAGACAGGGGGGCCCCATATTGTCGAATATGATATTAATTTTAAACAAATAAACAGGCAATGCTATGTGCACTACTTTTTTTTTTTTTTTTTTTTTTATGCCTGGGAACGTGCAATCAAAAACCCAAAGTGCCCAAAAAAGGTGTGAAACCATAAAAAAGTGCACAAGGGGTACGGTACTGGCCCCTTCTTTAAAAAGAAAGGGCCCTGGTCCCCGACCCCCGGAACCAAAAAGGTCCCTTAGGGGGCAAGGGTCTTCAGACCCCCTTCGCTGCGAGGCTAGGGGGGTCCCTTTAGCCCCTGGGATCCACCGAAGCTTCACCCAGGGCTTAACAACTAGTCCACCCCCTAAGGGGAGGACCAACGTAGGTGTTCAGGGAGGCCGGAGCCTAATGGCCACACAACCTCCCCTAGATCGTCTCGGGGACAGGAGCCCAAAAGGGCCTACCCGTACCCAATAAAATCCAGAAACGTGAACACAAAAGAAAAAGTGACAAACGTGGAGATAAATAAATAGTGCCGAGTGGATACGGCCCCAGCCCAATGGCTGGGCTTGGTATAAAAATTTTCTCGCCCAGCCATAAGGCCGGGGCAAAGAATAGAGCGAGTGCTAAAAGAAAGTGGTCAAAAGTGCATGGGTGCCAACATAATCACATTATATCTGTTTCAAGGTGCTCCTGACCTGTGATTTTTTGGCACCCCCGGGGTCGCCACTCCCAGAGGCACATTTGTCCCAGGCTTTCAAAGCAGCAATCCCAGCCCCTGGCCAGAGGACCAAGTGCAGCTCTGCCACAACTGCACTTGATCTTAGCCAAAAGGCCGAGAAGCGAAGTGCTATGTGCACTACTGTTAGATGCACACAACTCTGCCTTTACAAGCATAACAGTGTGAAGTAGGACATATCTCCCAACTATCCTTGTAGTCAGACCAAATCCTGACTAAGTGAGACAGTCACCCAAATTCTGGACAGTCCCACCATATTGAGAACAGTTGGAAGATGGTCCTGGTCTCCCCTACCTGCTGTTGTCGCTTTCACCACCTGTGGCTGCTGGTGTCTTAAGCTCAGTTGCCGTTTGTGTAGATTCTGGGATGTCGGGGCCCTATTTTGAATCAAAAACAGGTACATAAAGTTTAGGAGTCCCCAAAGAGTCCTGTTAATAAATCAATAGCACCCCCTTTAATAATTAGGCCTCCCTCCCTGCAACCAGCCCCAAATTTGGAATTAAATTAATACTATTCACTTTTAATAATAGAACTATTTTCCCCAAGCAGCCCCGACATTAAATTAATAGCGTACACATTTAATAAACTTATTTCCCTCCCCACCAAACAGCCTGGTATAAATGAATAGAGTTTACATGTAATAAATAAACCTATTTTTCAAAACCATTGCCAACATTTTATAATTCATATTCACATTTAATAAATAGCACTCCTCCCCAAACTCAAGCACACATTAAATACCTCACAATCACTCCACAAATAATTAACAAAATAACCTTACTATATGTAAGTATATATTGGTTATCCCTAACAGCCTAGTCCAGCTAAGCACTAGCAGGACTGATTTGTTGCAAGGCAACAGAGCTAGCATGGAGGCATATTACATTTTGTACATTATGCCATAATTTTGTAATTTTTACCATAATGCCCACTTTTAGAAAAGCTACTTCCCTGGGGCATGGAGAGAGGGTCCACAATAAATAGACAATCTAGGTCTGAGCACATCGTACTTCTCTGTTCTCCATTTATATCCCCAACATCCCACTCCTCAATCCTCTTCATCTTAATTCTCTATCTTCCCTCTCACTCCTCATTCCCCACCTACTTAGCATCTTCAACCCCCTTCTCATCAGCGTTGGTTTCCCTTCCTGGGTTGTCACTCTGCAACCCCCTCTATTTGTATATTCACCCCCTCCTTGTCCATAATCACCCCCTCTCCTTGTCCATAAATCACCCCTTCTCCTTGTCCATAAATCATTCCCTCCTTGTCCATAAATCACCCCCTCCTTGTCCATAAATCACCCCCTCCTTGTCCATAAATCACCCCTTCCTTGTCCATAAATCACCCCCTCTCCTTGTCTATAAATCACCCCTTCTCCTTGTCCATAAATCACCCCCTCCTTGTCCATAAATCACCCCCTCCTTGTCCATAAATCACCCCCTCCTTGTCCATAAATCACCCCTTCCTTGTCCATAAATCACCCCCTCCTTGTCCATAAATCACCCCTTCCTTGTCCATAAATCACCCCCTCCTTGTCCATAAATCACCCCCTCTCCTTGTCCATAAATCACCCCCTTCCTTGTCCATAAATCACCCCCTCTCCTTGTCCATAAATCACCCCCTCTCCTTGTCCATAAATCACCCCCTCTCCTTGTCCATAAATCACCCCCTTCCTTGTCCATAAATCACCCCCTCTCCTTGTCCATAAATCACCCCCTCTCCTTGTCCACAATTATCCCCTTCATTTTCATAATTGCCTCCTCCTCTGGCTGAAACACACACAGACACAGTCACACACACACAGAAAGTCTCACACAGTCACACACACAGAAAGTCACACACACACAGCAGATCTTAACTTACCTTATCCCCCACAGACAGGCAGGGCAGATCTTCTCTGTTCCTCCTCACACTGTCATCTACACGGCAGCTAAGGAAGCCCAGAACACTCAAAAAAAAAAAAAAGCAAAAGCATGCTTGTGCTTATAGTGCCAAGAGAGCACTTAAAAACGGAACCCTGTGCTGCCCCTTGTAGACTGACATTTGGGGGCAGCAAAAAGAGCCACAGCTGGTCCCGGGGGGCCCCCTGAGAGAGGGGGGCCCGGGGCACATGCCCCCTGTGCCCCCCCTTAATCCGGCCCTGGATGCGCAACACAACAAGTGTACATACAGGAGATTTCAGACTATTTTGATTCAGGGGTCTAGAGACAATATCTCATTGACATGATAAGGAGATACAGAAAGGTTGTTACTATCTAAATAATATAGGTGGATAAATAAATTAGAAGTAGTTGGACCGTTAGGGTTCAATTCACATTATTAGTTAATGTTTTGCATTTAAAATATTAATGTAGTCTTCAAGATGATATGTGAACAGTACTTGAGAAGACTATAATAAGAGACATAAACTAAATGTCTGGAATAATTATTTGCCACCTATATTTTAGCATGCTTATGCATAAAGATGCAATAAAGTATACATTTTGATTGCAATGTTTTAAAGGGTCTGCAATATACATGCCTTTTTAAAATGTGTAAAGAATAGTTATATGCTTGTTTTTTATTTTCACTGCAAATTGTTATGCAAGTCCCACAACTATGGTTATTTGACATACATGTTTGATGATGAACTATGTTAGATTTATTAATGCTGAAATTTACGTACTTCCCTTGAGAAACTTGACAATGCGAAAGAATGTCAGCTATGTATATGATGAATAGAAGTGTCTATTCAAGGACTATCGGTCATAGGGTGTACGCTTCTACTACACACTGTACTTTTTGACATCTGCACTTTATTTTGATATATTGTCAAAATGGGTGATGTTTTGTATTAATGTATTTGTTTACCTACTAATAAAATTCAGATTTTGTTTCTGGACAGTAGAGTTCTTGTAATATCTGTTTTTTCTTTCACTTATTAAGGGTGTAGGTATTTACCTGTCATGTCATTTTTATTTCTATTACATTCTATTGCTCCAAAGCAATCTTATAGCCGAGTTTGTCCTGATGCTTATATTAATTCAGGCTGATTTCCCCAGCAGGGGTGTATCTCTATGAACGTTTTTATTTTGATGTGTTTTACTTTTTTTTTTTAAAACTCTAGTTAAAACACAAGGTGAAATGGTAGCATGAGAAAATATTTTGTCTGGGAACATATATTTTACTTAGGCTTAATGGGAGTTTCTGAAATACAGGATATGCGCTCTTGCGATTGGCCCTATCTATTGATGCTTACATATCTGTTTTGCATTTTCAAATTTGACCATAGCTATAAAGAGGTTTTGCATCTGAAGCAAAAAAAAAATTGATAGTACATAATAAACCCCAAGCGATGCTGCAAAAGTCCAGTGGGCCTTTGTATTCCCAGAATCTTTTTTCATACTGCAGTTGCTGTGCATTAAAACTAAAATTTAACATTCTGTCCACTTGTACACTGCTTGGATGATATAGTTGAATAGTGTACAGGCGGGCAGAATTTTGATCATAGTTTAACAAGAAGCTTGCAGAGCAGGAGCACAAAGACAATCCAAACTTTCTCATTACCGACATGGGAAAAAGTTGAGATCTATTACTTTACTGCGTACTGTCCACCAGATTATTTTTCTGTTTTAGGCGGAGACTCTGTGTAAATAAGGAATTTATTTATTCTATTTTTTTAATTACATTTATTGCAGAAAAGCATAATTTTGCTAAAGTTTTATCAATACTTGTACATGTTCTTTACTAGTCTCAATATATTTTACATTTTTAAAACATTTTGGACCTCATGTTGAGTTGGACACATATTTACGTCCATCTGCTGAGTCGTAGGCATATCATGATGCATTCAGATCTGCACCTGTAGCATATACACCATATGGCATACATATACCCACATAAGCATATTGTCAGGAGTCCTAGTATGAACACCCCGGAGAGAAATGTGGATGAAATGAAGTGGTTTATTTTGAACACGGGTCACACAGGTAAAAATGAAATGTTGTAACTGATAAGGCAGCTAATACAAGTCCATAGAAACAGTGAAACAGGATCCCAGGATACCCAGATAGCTGAGGGACTGAAGTATTGGACACCTGGCACAACAGGTTAACTGCAGGTACAGGTTATTAGGTTAGCTGGTAATCTGGAGACTCAGGATTTCCAAGTTAAACAGTGGACTGCAGATATTGGATGTCTTGAAGCACCGGATGATCCCCGGTTGAATCAAGCAAAGAAGAGTCGGTGTAGCCAGGGGTTAGAAACCAGAAGATCCACAATAAATAAGGTCCAACAAGTCGGGGTCTGGATCACAAGAGGAGGTGCAAAACATAGGAAGAAACAGGAGATAAATAACAGGGAGGAAGTCAGAATCAGCACACAGGAATGACCATTGATGAACTGGCCCAGACTGTTGGGAGAGGCAGTCTCTTAAATGCCCGACACAGGTGATTAGGATCAGAGTTTAACAATGAAGAGTTAACCTATTGCAGGTAGGTTCAGGAGAAGGCAAAGCAGCATCCACAGAGAAGAGACTGCAGTGTGAAGGAGGGGGATTGTATCATGAAGAAGATTCTGCTGCTATAGTTATAAAGGTCACATTGTTATACTGACTGTTTTGTGTTTGTATTACTAAGAATTATACTGTACTTCTTATTTTGAATGGTATAAAACAGATTAGAAAAATGCCCAACAGAGAGTCACATGCTGTTAGTTCTCCACAAAGCACGGTATGAGGTCAGCCATTTTGACTAGTGATTTTGTACTGGGAAGTCTTATTAAGCAGCGATGTGGTACTGGCAAGATTTATCTCTTAGATACGTTTTATTATGAGTACTAGAGTAGATGTATTGGAATAGTCATAGCTATATATGTGTATATATTGAGTGCAATTAGGATTAAGATGGAGCTAATGCAGCTATTTAACTTATGTGCAAAATAAAAACTCATTTACACCCCTTGCATTGCAACATGGTTTTGCCCAGAAAACTTAAGTAAGAAAACTTACTCAATTTCTTGCTTAACTTGCTTAATGAATCATCCCACAGTCCTTAAATCTATATACACACAGATTATAAATCATTAAAGCAAAGAGAAACACATCAAGTATTCAGTACATATTTTTTTAGTATCTTCAACAATGTTGTACTTTGTGTACAGACTTTTCACTGCTTACTGTGTGTACGTAATAATTTGTAATATATTTAATAAAGTTTGGAATTAAATGGTGACTGCCATGCATTTTTCATGTTCCATTCTTTTTATGATCAGCTTTCAATGTATTCTTTCGACAAATACCATAATAAAATGTAATGTGAAGCATACGAGGTATGTCTATTAAATAACGAGACTGATTAAATAACTCACCTTTATTTATTGGTATTACAAATGTAATGTTTGTCCCCTTCAATATACTCCCCATTTGCACTAATACATCGTGGTGGTCTTTTCCACTGGTCGAAGACATGAAGCAAATCAATTTCTGTCACTTGTTTCAACATATCTGCCATTTTCTTCTTTACAGCATCAACTGACTCAAAATGTGTCCAGTTAAGCACTGATTTAACTTTTGGTAAAAGATGAAAATCGCAAGGTCATAAATCAGGCAAATATGGAGGATGTTCAAGTGTAGTAATGTGTTTGTCGGTCAAAAACTGCTTCACAGAAAGTGCGGTGTGGGCAGGCGCATTGTCCTGGTGAAGAAAGAAACCATTTTTACACAGTTAGGGACGTTTCTTTCTGACTCTTTCTCTCAGCTTTTGCAAAACTTCCTTATAATAATGCTGATTAACTGTTGTGCCTTCTGGAACCCATTCTTCCAAAATTACACCCTTGATATGGAAAAAAAACAATGAACATTGCTTTGAATTTTGACTTGCTTTGAAAAGCTTTTTTCATTCTTGGTAATGAAGGTGTTTTCCAGTGCATTGACTGTCTTTTGGTTTCAGGATCATACTGAAACAGGTTTGGATCTGTGTCAAGTTGCTGCAGAATGTCAACACAACATTCCTTGCAATGTTCTTTTTGCTCTGGTGTGAGAACCCTTGGGACCATCTTTGCACAAACTTTCGTCATGTTAAGATCCTCACGCAAAATTTTCCATACAGTGTCTTTGTCAATGTTCACGGATTCAGCTATCATTCGAACCCTGAGTCGGCGTTCTTTTCGAACAATCTGACTGATATTTTCTACATTTTCTTCGGTTTTTGACGTGCGAGGTCGTCCAGGGCGCTCATCATCTTCGACATTCTCACGTCCCTCGCTAAATCTTTTGTGCCACTCAAATAGACGTACACGAGACAGGCAGTCATTCCCATAGGCCGCAGTAAGCATTTAAAAACATTCTGTTCTAAAAATTTAAAATTTACACATTGTTCAACATTTAAACTTAGCATTTTTTCGGCACTCTACAGAAAACACAACCAAACTTAATGGCGACTCACAATCAACTGAACGTCATAGAGTGTTGCAGCTTGTCATGCAGGTCCAGACAGGTTCAATGTTACTACGTATGCAGTTATAACCAGTTCTGACTGCTTTGTTTACTAGGCAGAATTACAGTCTCGTTATTTAATAGACATACCTCATACATTAATAATTTTTAAAATGAATGCGCTTGTACATAGCTAGATATATCTCATTGGCACTAGGCAGCGGTGCAGAGGAATGGGGTCCCACTGCAGCCTTTTAGAAGACTGGGCCGTGCTCTACAGTAATAGGCTGCATGCCCCTGCAGTGGCAGAAGGGGAGAAATTAAAGGGCCAGTCCACATTTACTTTTCAAGTAACAAAATAAATGCTCCTCCTGCATGCCAGTATCGAGAGGTGGAATCATTGAGTTCAGGGCAATTGGAAATCCCCTCCTGAGTGTGCATCTGCCACTTGAATTTCATATGTGGCTAGTATTGAAAAATGTAAACCTGCTTGCAGCTCTTGAATTGCCCAATAAGCATGGGTTAAATTATTTAAAGATAAGTAGTTCAGAGGAAAAACCTATACTTTTTATGTTTTGTGTGTAGACCATATATATATATATATATATATATATATATATATATATATATATATATATATATATTACTCCTATAATGCGAAGAAACAGTAAACAAAGCATGCAATGTTTACCTAAAATTTAATAACAATAATATGCCAAGACATTCAGCGCTAGCAGGTTCTCACGAAACACAGAACACAAAACACAAAAATAAGTGCAGATGCACTACACCCTAATCACAATGTAAACTTGTTCAGTCCTTCATTTGCAAATATTGTAAAACAGTTCATATATTCATCCCTATCTTGCAGAGATGTTAATGATCTTTTCACGTCATAAGTGGTTTATTTCAAAGGAATAAGCACCTCCCCATCACCTCCGTGGTAATATAAGATGGACTCCTACCAGATTGTAGAATATTGTAGGCTTGTAAGTATTTAGAGGACTTCTCCCAATCTAGAGTTCCTGTATAACAAATATCTCACTGTTCATCTCCTCTCCAACATGGATGACATCAGTTCCTAATCCTGGTAATCTGCATTCCTGTATCTGTTCCCATTCTGATCACTTCTTGATGGCTAATAACATCTTCTCCTGTCAGTCTCGCCTGGTACGCATCAAGAGGACCCCAACCGTAGGTTCCTTCCGTTGTTAGTGGGACGGCACTTGTGAAGATTCTGATCCGCCGTTAAGCTGTAATCACCGGCATCACTAGGATCTCACTCCGGGAAGGATAGCCACAAAGTGGCCTTTTTAAATTTTAGTATCTTGAATTTAGTTCATTTACTCTCATCAGATCTATGGGATGTGATTAATTGCATATATTTGCTTCTGCGTTCCTAGTACTTAAACCATTTGATTCTGTGCCCGCTCCAAAGCTTCTTGGGTCTTCTGTTTAACATAGTACAGTATCTGTTAACCTCTTACCTCTTAAAAACCAGGAGTTTTTAACACATAACAATTTTGCTTTGTGTAACATTTTGTTTTATTTTATGCGCATTATACAAGCAAGTGCAGGCAAAACAAGCAAAAAACTAGACTAGGACAGATTTTTTATAAATATTTGCAGGTTCGTCATGTTTAAATGGTACAGTTTGGGAATGAAGTACTGATTTTATTGGATGTCCTTATGAAAAACACTCTATCCACGATTGGGACTAGTAAAAATATCTTTCATTTATGAACTTTTAATAAAAGAATTATATATGGATAATTTGCTGTCACCAAAATGAGAAGGTGACCTAGCAGCTTTAACAGATGAGGAATAGTCTAATGCATAAGGGCATGCCCGAGAAGTACCGCATTGACCCCCTCAATCTCAGCAAAGTTTTTTTTCCCTCTTCACTGGAAGCGAATAGAGAAAGGGCTATGTGCGTTCGCATATTGCTTTTCCCATGAGGGATCCAGCGAAGCCGTAGAGGTTTCTTCTGGATCCCATTAAAAATTACTAAAAGTGATGGCGCTACTTTGCTGCGAAAAGCTTTGATTTAGTCAATGAAACATTGGGTCATGAGGGTTTGTATATAGTAGTAGAAATAATGAATCCAAATTCTTAAAAGTCTGTCCAAATGGATTATGCAATCTTATTTATTAGTTGGAAGTAATGATGAATCTGGATATTCTCCTGGGTGTTCAGTTCTTCAATCCTATTGACATAATAATTGTGTTCTATGTTTTATTCCAATTTGCGATCACTATAGATATATTATTATATGTTGACATATGTATCTTCCTAAAAGGAACAAACACAGACGAATTCCTCCAGCACACTGCTCTAGCCAGCAACAGATCTGCTATTTCTACTGTAGATAAAAATGCAAAAGTCTTAGTTGCATACATTTGCAAATGTATGTTGAAGCCACCCACCACTCCACGGTGATTTTGCTAATAGGGTGGTCCTACTCTAAACAATGAGAGTCCCATATATTTGGGCCATACATATGTGTTTTTAAATTGAGAGCTAACTTACCAAAGAGGTACCCCAGAGACCTCCAAATAGCAATCCAATGTCAGTACTCCCCCTCAGCTACTGACATCAACATGCCTCTCAGACAAATAAAGAAAATGGAAGTTGCTCAAATCAATTTATAGGCTATATCAGGTGCATGAATGGGTGGGGTTATCCTAAAAGGAACAAACAGACAAATCCCACCAGCACACTGCTATAGCCAGCAACAGATCTGCTATTTCTACTGTAGATAAAAATGCAAACGTTTATTGTTTAGAGTAGGACCACCCTATTAGCAAAATCACCGTGGAGTGGTGGGTGGCTTCAACATACATTTGCAAATGTGTGCAACTAAGACTTTTGCATTTTTATCTACAGTAGAAATAGCAGATCTTTTGCTGGCTATAGCAGTGTGCTGGGGGGATTTGTCTGTGTTTGTTCCTTTTAGGATAACCCCACCCTTTCATGCACCTGATATAGCCTCTAAATTGATTTGAGCAACTTCTATTTTCTTTATATGTATCTTCCTGTTAGATTAATGTATACAACTTTTATGTGATTCCTATATATTATTTCTGAATGTATTTTATGAGGACAATGTACAGTAAGTAATCTGTAATATTTGACCTTGTTGTGCATTATTGAAAGCATTTCAATCAAATAAACATGATGGAAAAAAATACACTTTTTCATGATGCTTCATGATGCTTGCCATAGTTACCTTAGTTACATGGTTAATGCAATGTCTGAAATGTATACTCTGTACATAGAGATCACAAGTATGTGTACATTGTATTATATTACAGAAAAATAGGGCCTAGAAATAAAAATAGATTTTAATTATGTCATTTATTTATTTATTTAATACAGGAAGTCTCAGGTCACTTCTATTGCTAACACTGGTAGATATAACAACAGCTGACACAATAGTCCCTGCTACATGCAGACTACACTCTATCAATCTGGCAGTGAGTATGTGCTTTCCTAGATTATTAAATTACTGGTTGCATCCAAGTTGTGATTAAGGCTTCACCATTAAGTCACAGGGGAGGTTCAGTGTGGAGCAACGTATTTTTATCCTATAGCATTTTCTTTTTAGTGTCCAATTCACAGCACTTTTTCCCACTCTTTGCCAAAAAAACAGCACATTTCAAATACATTTCCATACACATGGAGTATTAACCATACAAATGTGCAAGGCCGGAGAGGTACTTGGTAGTTTTCTGCACCTAGTCAGCCCATTTAAAAATGCGTCCGCCACACTGGAGATGTCATATGCTGCCATTTTCTGCTGCTGGCTCCTTTCTCCTCTCCTTCTGGGAACAATCCAAGTGACTTGGCAAAAAATCCATAGCGACTTTGGGTGTTTTACATTACACAACATATTTTATTTTATTGGAATTGACAGCTTTTTTTCAAATTATATTGCACTATCATATTATACCTGTCACAACACCCCAAACAAACACATACACACACACACACACACACACACACACACACACACACACACACACGCTTATACATAACTATTCACATTTATCCAGCATCTATTTCAGTTTTGTTAGCTGTATAAAATGTTTATTATGTTTTAACTGCATTAGTATTAGTTTAGTATAGTCACTAGTGTTGGAATTATAAATAATTAACATTTTTAATATATTTTAACAGCCTAATTGTTAGTCCAGATGTTTTTGATTCTGACAGTTGTATTTTTAAAAGCTATATAGTATTTGTGTTTTGTTATATGTAGGTCATCTAGCATATTACAGACCTCCTTTTTATCAGATTTATAAAGCTAATATAGTTGTCTTTAAAGTCCTTCTTGTTCAGAAAGCAGTGAGCAAACCCACATGAAACATGTTGAAAAGGTTTGAATGTTATAAGAGAAGCAGCTGTTGTTCTATTCTCTGAATTGTGAAGAACACATTATGTGATATACCTATTTATTTGACATCCATTAAAGTGTAGTGATTCTTTAAAAGAAATTGGAATTTTAAAACAATATTGCTCTATGTTTGCCTTTTAATATTTTATTATATAGACAGTGTTATTTATTTGATGCTTGGAGAATTTTTTATACTGATTTGAATAAAGGCGATCTTACCTACTATTATAGGTGATTAAATATTTTTTGCATAGTTACACATGGTATTTACATGGGATGTACTATGAAATTGTTTATCTCTTGAGTACGAGTTCACATCTTTACGGATAATATCGGCCCATTTGATAAGCACCTGGGTATTGTTTGAAAACACATTTGTTCATCTTAGTCAGGTGAGTTTACAATTTGACATTGGAAATTCACAATTTGGTTATAAATATAAAATAAACAAGGATCAATATGTACTTTTTTTTTGTTTTAGCACATAGATGTTCATGTGGGATCCTCCTTGACCTTTGCCCATAATGCCCTGTTTAGATTATAGTGTGTCATATGGTACAGGTTGAAACCATCACTCCAGATTGTTACAGGTTGTACGTGGTATTTTTTCCACAGTCTTCTTAATTCCATGAGTAACAAACTTCTTACTGACATTGAGCATTGTTGAAACTGGGATGCCAAAGGCTTTGAAGATAGCCCCATACCTTTAGAGGATTTGAGATATTTGGAGTTCTATAAAGAAAATATGAATTTTTCTGAGAATTAATTTCTTGTCTGCTTAATAATAAGTAAAATAATATAGTTTCAATATTATAAATACCATTTAATGATGACATATATAGAAAATAATGAAGAGAAATTAACATATTAATTAGATAAATATATGCAGTAAATATTAAGAATGATTAATAAAATAGGAATGCGGGAATCAATGTATATCTTATAAAAGATTGGATACTTGACTGTTTGTAGTAAAAAAAAAGGCTAAGTTCCAAACTTATAATATTTACAAGCACAGAAGATTTATGAATTAATAAATGGCGAATAACATATTTTTGTTTTATGCAAATTCATCCTTTATTCACTAATTAATATATTTATTATATATTTTTATATAAAGATTAACACTGGGGAAATGTATATTATTTATTTATTCACATATGTTTACTATTTAAGTATTGCATAATATTTTCTCACAATTTCTATGTAATAGTTCTCAATTAAGTAAAATATACATAGTAGAACTTTGGAAACTACATAGTATATTAGTTATGGTTAAATATTTAATTTTTGATTTAATTTAATTTATTCACAATGGAGTAATATGGTAGGACTACTAACATATTTTGTTAAATATTATACGTTTTCTAGAAAGAGCCAAAGATAACTTATATCAAGTTATGTAATAGAAATATAAGATAGAACAACTATGCCACTAATAAAACAATACAAAAACCAATATAACAAATTAAAATACAGTTGGCAAATCTACCTGTTGTTAATGATGAGAATAAGAGTTTATTCCTGTTATTGATAGCAGAGAATTTGCACAATGTTATTCATTAAATGTTGCTTTTATATTTACACAGTGATGTTTATTAAGTATTATTTTGTATTTGACATTAATAAGTGCTTGATAATGACACTTTCAGGCTGCAGTGTCTTTATATCAAATGTGATATTTGACAGGCTTTTTAAAATAATATGTAATAACAAAGTTCTATTCAGCCTCTAACAGATTTTTAATATCTAATTGCTCTAATTGCTCTTAATAAATGTTTATAGAAATGGATGGAATGTTTATAAAAACAGTGCTTGAAATGACATAGCATTTTTATAATTAGAACCACTTAACTATTAAAATCTAAGTTGAGGATTATTATCATTATTAGCTTTTATTTATAGGGCACCACAAAATTTCTGCAGCCTCGTACAGAGACAGACATAAGACTATACAGGGTAGATACAGTACCGAACATTGAACAAATACTATCAGGACTTCAAACACTCCAAACATAGCTTGCATAGTGATGTAGGAGCAGAGGAATAGGTAAAGAAACAAGAGGGAAGAGGGCCCTGCTCATAAGAGCTTATATCCTAGAGGGAGGGCAAACAGACAGGAGGCACAAAGGGAGTTAGAGGAGGGGTTCAAGCACAAGAGAGGGGGGAGAGAGAGGGTAAGGTAATCAAGTATGGATAAAAGATTAGATGGATGGCTGGTAGGCTTTGAGGAAAGCAGGAGTTTTGAGTGTCCGTTCTAAGAAGTCCAAATTGGGGGCCAGTTGAATGGAGCGAGGGAGGTCGTTCCAATGAAGAGGGACAGCCCTGGAGAAGTCTTGGACTCTGGAGTGGGATGAGGTGATCAGGGTGGAGGAGAGGCGACGGTCATTGGCCGACCGCAGGGAACGGGATAGAGTGTGAATGGAGAGAAGGTTAGAAATGTAAGGAGCAGTGAAGTGGGAGAGGGCCCTGTAAGTGAGTGTGAGGAGTTTGAAAAGGATTCTGTAGGAGAAGGGTATAAATATTTCTAAGTTTAATGGTGAAGTCATATATTAACAATTTCCAGTGGATGGATGTAACACATAATCTAGAATAGGGCACATCCCAGGTCAACTTCAATTCACAATGTTAAAATAAAGTTGACCAGTATTTGTCTGCTACATGTAAAAGTAGGCAAAAATATACTTGGTTTGACCTGTTGTAAATTTGCACTCTTTAGCTGATTTTGCTTTTAACTTTAAATCAGGCCCTATATGTATTGTTGCTTCCTCCCTGATGAAGTCACTGTGACTAAATGTAGGGAGTGGATTAAAAGAAATCTATTTTGTATTAATTACATTGCCCAGTGAACAGCGATGGTTGGTTGTAGAAGGACTCCATGTAGTAGGGTCAGACCCAGTTTCACTATACAGGTGAAAGACTGAACCAGAATATGGAGCACTACTCAAATAAGAGATAAACTATTTAAACTTGTCTCCCTGTATGTGTCTTATTTTATTTGCATGGAAAATTAAGGTTTTTAAAGACATTGCACTATTTGTGGTATTTGCCTTCTCCGCCTCCGACATATACAATGGGATAATAGGGGGATTTGCAAAATCCTCACGAAATCCTCCGGTTTTCCCTTATAAGACTGTCTGGCACCTGCAGGTTCAAAGTTTTCTAAGTGACACACTGTCTCAACATTGGATAGGTTGCACGGACCACATTACTTGGCTCTAACGTGTTTTTGTGAGATCATTAGCATCTAATCTGAAGGACCTTCAAAACAAAATCACGGCAGCAGTGAATTCAGTGGAAGAAAAAACTCTGAGAGGCATTTGGGACTAATTCAACTATCGTTTCAAAGTTATCCGTACAGCAGACGAAGGGCACATAGAACATTTATAAAATGGTTAGTAAAATTTGTTAACTCATTAAATCGTTTGTAACTTATTGTGTAATTGTTACATGATGTCATTGTGAAATAGATAGCTTTGAAATTAGGGCCATCTCTACACTCTGTATATTTAAAAACTTGCCTTATGAAAAATGTCTTTTTTCAAATAGTAAAGCTATAGTAAATAGTACTGTTATGCACGTCTAGATGCTATCCAACAATGATTGTCCACTTCCAGTGATGTGGTTCCAAATCACAATGCAATTTAGTAGCAAAAAGTAGCAGAGTAACAAGTCAGAATAAAATAAGTGCAGCCGTTACTTTTAACAGGCGCCCTGGATCCAGTGTACAGTCATTAAGGTCTGAAGGCTGTGGTCAAGTAGACTGAACACTGGTCCCAGAGCTCCTACTTATATAGTCAGTGATACAGTGAAAACAATACAGACGATGTGGCTTGCTTCCATAGGTTCAGGCTCCAGGAAGGTCCACTGCAATGCAGGTCATTGGCCAGTTCAAACGATGCTATCCAGGGGTGGGGTCAGCTCTCCGGAAGATGCATACTTAAGCTTCCCGCCAAGAAATAGTTTAAACTGGTCTATTTGCATTACACAGACAATACCATGCTTAATCATTTATTCCCCACAATCCATAACTAACATACGCAACATGCGATCCATTTGGCATTTAAACCGGACGTCTGCGAATTATATGTTTCCTGTGACCGAAACCTTTGATCTCACTAACGTGTATATAACATTATTATATTTAACCATAAACATTTCAGTATAAATAACTATGTGTTGCAACTAATTTTAATGTGAGCTAATTACAAGTGTGTGTGTTCGTGTAAATGTATGTAGAAGTGTTTGCCACGTGTTGCGGTTGATTACGCTTCTCCACGCCGTAGCGTGCTATTCGCATAATTTCAGACAAAGACAACAAAGTCGTTAGATATTAATTGAAATGACCATATCCAATTTATCTGACTTCGACAGTACTTTATTAAATAGTTTTTTTAATTAATTTTGTTCCGTTATTGCTGTTCTGAAATGACTGTAATAGAACCAAGATTTTGTGGTCATAAATCGGATTCCCCATGCAAAACTATCAACCAAAAGGCATGGTCAATCTCACCGATGGAGTGGTGCGCCACTGGTGATAGTACAGTTATTGTCGGCAGTTAAACTCATGATGTGTAGGGCAAAGCCCTATTTCATAAACCAATAGAAGTGCTACCGGAAATAAAGCAAAGTTGTTCTCTTCAACAGACTTCTTGCATAGCCTCAACCCCCACCCTTATGTTTGGCTTAATAAATAATATTATAATATTATATTTGCTTAGAGAGGATGATGATGGGAGAATGGAGGGAAGGAAGGGACAAAAGAGGAAAAAGAAAATACTGTAAAAGGACGATACCTGGTACTGTGTGAAAACAAACACAGCATCCCACAGAAAGTCATTTATCCAAACAGAGCAAAAAACAGACAGTATTTTCACATTTATTTTCTAACACAAACACAATTCATTTTGAGATGAGAATGCCTGCAAAAAGACGGAGCTTTGTTACATAAGATTATACCTCTTCTTTGCATGCCTTTCTAAATGAAAGTACATTAACCTTCCTTTTTAAATACAGCCAAACATTTTAGATATACATTTTTGCAATTCTGCCTCCTGCATACAATATACACAACCTAGTATTACAGATTGCAGAAAGCAGATGTGGTACGGATCTTATAAAGGGAACAAAATTGGAGCCAAAAAAATGGGAGCCTGACTTCTGTAGGATGTAAATTATTTGATGGCATGAAATATTGTAGAAAATATTGTGTCAGCCTGTCAAACCTAACAATTATGATTCTCTTTCTGTTGCATTAAGTTTCAAGCTGGATTTTAGTAGTGCAATTTATATGATCTATTTGGATTTTGCGTGAGTATTTGATACTATTACATAGAACAGTACAGTACATACCATGAGAATATCAAGTATAGTATGTACATATGTACGAATGTATGTACATGGGCAGAGATCTAGCTAAGTACAATGGGAATTTATAAACTGAACATATTTGTACCACACTAAAGTTATTAGTGGCTTATCATAGGAATCAGTATTGGGCCAAGTCTTTTCTAATCTCTTTACTAATGTAAGTGTCCATATCTGCCATTGGCACTACGCTATGTACAGTTATTAACATACAGCAGATACCAACTTCCTACAGAAAGATTTAGACAAATTGGCAAACTGGGAAGTTCTGCCTTTAATAAATTTGCTGTTTTATGGGCAGCAGAAATTGTCAATTTCAGAAAACCACAGTTTAATACATTTACCCCCACAACTTTACTCTTGTATAGCTTTGCTTATCTCTGTTCTACCTATACACAAACTGATTTTTATGACCAAATAAATTGAAAATTTCTAACACCAGCCCAATCTCCTCTCCCACGTAAATTGTAATCAATGGCCTCTGAATTACTCATTCCACTTACTGTGCTCAATTGTACTCATGTCGTAAACATGCAGTGTTACGGATAAGTGCTGACAACAATTGACTGTTCAGTATATATATATATATATATATATATATATATATATATATATATTTTGTGGCAAGAGCCCGCTACTGCAGAAGCACATGCGAACAACAACTTCCTTTTTATGGTGCTTTATTGTCAGGATGGTAAATGTTTGACACGTATACTTGTACAGCAATCATGGAGTCCCTAAACACTAGCTATACATAGTCCAGCTCTCTCTCAGGACCAGCCAGCTCACCCAGAGCTGGATTAAGGCTCTGGGGGGCCCGGGGCATTTTAGACAGGGAGGCCCCTATGATGTAACATGGTTATCATTTTATACAAATACACAGGCAATACTGTGTGCACTACTGTTAGCTGCACGCAGCTCTGCCTTCACCAGCAGTACACAGTGAAGAAGGACATACCTCCCAACTGTCCTTGTAGTCGAACCAAATCCTGACTAAGCGAGACAGTCACCCAAATTCAGGACTGCCGACCAGATTCAGGACAGTTGGCAGACTGTCCTGCTCTCTCCTACCTGTTCTTGTCACTTTCACCACTTGTGGATGCTAGTTTCTTTAGCTCAGTTGCTGCTTGTCTGGATTCTGGAATGTTGGAGGCCCTATTTGGATAAAAAATGGGTACATGAAATTTAGAAAATTACAACCAGCCCCAGCATTAAAACAACAGTATTCCCATTTAATATATAAACATATTTCCATCCCTCCAAACAGCCCTATCAATAAATTAAATGGCGTTTATGTTTAAAAAATATAACCATTTCCCACAACCATGGCATTAATTCACATATTCACATTTAATAAAAATACCTAATTTTCCCCAAAACAGCCCCACATTCATTTATGAGCTTCCAAACCACCCTAGCATTAAATTTTAAGGTCCAATCACCCCATCTTAAATTGATAGACCCCACTATTAAACTAAATTGCCCCACCATCACCCCATAATAAAATAGCACCCATTAAATAATTAGCATCCACCTACCTCCCACATTATATTAAGAACCCCCTTCCCTCACACATTTTATTAACATACTACCCTCTCACAAACACATTATATTAACATACTACCCCCCTCACAAACACATTATATTAACATACTACCCCCACTAACTTTGTTCTATCTGCGCACTGTATGGCTTTGTTTCTCTTCACACATGGGATGGCACCTGTCATGTGGTGCAGGCCACACATAGGGGAATGGGGTAGCATTGATCATAAGTATCCGCGGCCACTGATAAAAGGTGGCTGGTCTCCAATAGAGACTTGGACCAGTGCAGGGACTGGCCCAAAATAGTCTTTTTTTTTCTGTCCGGCCCAGCGGGCATATGCCCTCCAGCTCCCCGTCCCTGAAACTAGCATTGATGCTGTCATTTTTTTTTAATGTGCGTCAGTTTTGACTCTCTATACATATATATATATATATATATATATATATATATATATATATATATATATATATATTACAGAGATATGAAATAGATGTAGATATGTGTGATAGATTGATAACTCTGAAATAAATGTGATGGACACATAGGTACAACATTATATAAAAATACTGTATTATGGAGAAGACCTACACAAATGCAGCTACTAGAGTACTCTATAGAAAGATATATGCAACATTAGTTAAAATATTACTATAGATTACACAAATTCATTACAAATTCACATACTATATGCTAGCCTCTAATGAGAGTACTCATGATCAGGTGTACAAGTGACTGCTCCTATATATACGCAACAGGGATGTATGTGATGGGACAGGGAGATAAAGAGATGTTACAGGTTCAGGGATATATCAGGGAAATAAGTATTTGGTTAGATAAATAGTTAGAAAACTAGATACATAGACAGACAGATATTAATTGCTTGTACATATCTTATGTTTACACTATTTTGATATTTAAAGTTCAAACTTTTTCTAGTTGCCCAATTAGTTTAATTCCAGTGATACTGCACATACAACCAGGTAATAGCAGATAAGCAGGAAAGAGAAAAGATTTAACCACTTAGCTAACAGTGAGATTACTAAAACCTGCCTGCTTCCTTCACTGCACAAGGGCTGCCAGACCCACCCCAGGACTTTCTGAGACCCTCATACAATGAGCCGATAGGGAAGAGACACATGACTGCTTACCTGTAATATGCACATGTTGTTATAGCAAGACTGACACCCGGATCATAGTGCACACAAGGGACGTGGCTTCATGGAAAGGAAGACAGCACAGGCCCCTCCCACCTGTTCTTTCTACCATGGACTCTATAACGTTCTCTTTTCTTAACCTGTGCTGTGCCAAATAGGTCTGTAGATCAAGTCACTTTTCGTAAAGAATTGGGTTACACTGTTTTGTTATTGTAAGATTTGTTTATCATATGAAATCATAATGAATAATGTTAGCAATAAGCACATGCGCCTGCATCAGGGGGGCCCCACTGTCACACAAACAGAAGAATCGGATCACCAACTGACAGGTGATCTGATCAGCGTGCGGCCGGCGGCGGGGGGCCCTCAGAGAGAGGGGGGCCCGGGGCACGTGCCCTCTGTGCCCCCCCTTAATCCGGCCCTGAGCTCACCCAGCATTGGTCTCCCTGAACAAATGAAACAAACAAGCTTTTATATATGATGCTCCTCCCCCAGCCTTAGCTTGATGGACAGGTGACACACCCACCTTCTCTTTAAAAGAATACACCCATCACTGCCTCTGTTTGCACAACCAGACACGCCCTGTCTGTTTGCTGAGAGGAAGGATTTCAGATCATGTAAGTTTAACCAAATTTAAACTATTGCTTTTCATACATAAGTCTTCACTCTAGGTCAGCGGTTCCCAAGGTGTGCTCCGCGGCTCCCTGGGGTGCCGCGGCGCTGTCACAGGGGTACCGCGATCCCTACCAAGAAAAAGAAGAAGAAAAAAAAAACGTACCCATCATCCAGCGCCAGATGCTCCTCCTCACTGACTGCCGGGTGTGACGTCATCACGTCCGTCAGCCTCAGTGAGGAGCAGAGAAGACATCCAGGAAAGCAGGTAAGTAAAGGAAGTGAAGGGGGGAACACAGAGAGACACCATGAAAGAACACAGAGAGACACTATGAAAGAACACAGAGAGACACCATGAAGGGGACAGAGAGACACCACATGATGGGGACAGAGAGAGACACCATGAAGGGGACAGAGAGAGACACCATGAAGGGGTCAGAGAGAGACACCATGAAGGGGTCAGAGAGAGACACCATGAAGGGGTCAGAGAGGGACACCATGAAGGGGTCAGAGAGAGACACCATGAAGGGGGACAGAGAGAGACACCATGAAGGGGGACAGAGACACCATGAAGGGGGACAGAGACACCATGAAGGGGGACAGAGAGACACCATGAAGGGGGACAGAGAGACACCATGAAGGGGGACAGAGAGACAGCATGAAGGGGGACAGAGAGACACCATGAAGGGGACAGAGAGAGACACCATGAAGGGGGACAGAGAGACACCATGAAGGGGGACAGAGAGACACCATTAAGGGGGACAGAGAGAGGCTGAAGGGGGACAGAGAGAGACGCTGAAGAGGGGCACAGTGAGGCTGAAGGGGACAGAGAAACACTGAAGGGGACACAGAGAGGCTGAAGGGGGACACAGAGAGGCTGAAGGGGGACACAGAGAGGCTGAAGGGGGACACACAGAGACGCTGAAGGGGGACACACAGAGACGCTGAAGGGGGACACACAGAGGCTGAAGGGGGACACAGAGAGGCTGAAGGGGGCACAGAGCGACAGGCTGAAGGGGTCACAGAGCGACAGGCTGAAGGGGGCACAGAGCGACAGGCTGAAGGGGGCACAGAGCGACAGGCTGAAGGAGGGGGACAGAGAGAGATGCTGAAGGGGGGTCAGAGTGTGAGCTGATGAAGAGGGACACAGAGTGTGAGATGGCGAAAAGGGGGACACAGGGTGTGAGATGGCGAAGAGGGGGACACAGGGTGTGAGATGGCGAAGAGGGGGACACAGGGTGTGAGATGGCGAAAAGGGGGACACAGGGTGTGAGATGGCGAAGAGGTATGATAAAGGGGCCCAATGTGATGGTGAAGGGGTCTAAATACATCTTACGTCATTTTGACCCAACTACTTAAACAACGGGACTACCCGGTAATTATTTTCGCTTTGGGGTGCCTTGGAAAAATGATGGTGACCCTAAGGGTGCCTCGAGCTGAGAAAGTTTGGGAACCACTGCTCTAGGTGCATTACTGCACAAATGTTTTACTCTACTTCCCTGCTTTCTCTGTATATTGCCAGCTAAATGCCTCCTTTTGTTACAATATATACACACACTTTTGAATCTTTGTAATACCAAGAATTCATATATATGTATTGTGAAGTTAAGGAATTACAGATTTATGCCTAGGCTATATACTATGATAGATAGGATAATCATGCCAAGGAATAAACTGAACTAACCTATCCTACGTTACATGCATTTAAAACATAAAAGTGTAGTTTCTGATCCATAAGGTTATATTGTACTATTTTGTTTTGTTACACATTCCAGGACCTCCATAAGAACAAGATGTACATGCCATTATACTGTTTTTATGTAAAAGCTGACATTATGTACTATTGCTCAAGAATAACAATTGCATTGTCAGACACTGAGTTCTTCATTTAGATATTTTTAAGGAATTACATTTTTTCCATGTTCTTGTAAAGAACTCAATCAACTGTGTTTCTTTTACACAATTATTCTTGTCATCTCAAAGCCTCTTTCTTTCAAGAATTGCCTGGAGTAAAACTAAAACATGTTGTGTTGCTTGCCTCCTAATAAGTAACTCACACTACAGGCTAATACAATATTTATATTGTGGCATGTTTAATCTACATATTTGTATGCATTTATTGTATGTTTTAGTATTCACCTTAGCTCACTATTTAAATGTCCACTAAACCTAAAAAGCAATATATTTGATATAAAAAGCCACCTAATGAGTGATAAATTATTCTGTTAGTGACCTGAAACCAGGGCCGTCTCTTCCATTGGGCATGATGGGCAGGTGCCCGGGGGCCCTGCAGGCAAGGGGGGCCCATCCGAATCCTAAAGAAAAAAAAAAATTTTTTTTTTTTTCTTAAATACTTACCTTGCGGTCACATCAGCGGTGATCCGGCTCCCTCCCTGGTCCCCTCTTCCGCGCTGTGCTTGCAGTGAATGCTGGGTGTGATGTCACGCCCAGCATTCACTGCAACCACAGCACGGAAGAGGGCAGAAGAGACTCAGCGGCGCGGAAAAAAGAAGAGGATCGGACTTAAGGTAAGTTAAGGGGGCCCCTATATATATATATATATATATATATATATATATATATATATGTAAAAAAAAAAAGTGATTATATATATTATCACGTTTTTTTTTTACATACTTATATTTTTTTTTTACACACACACACACTATATATATATATATATATATATATATATATATATATATAAAAAATATATATTTTATTTTTTTAGGGGCCCGGTACACTGCATTGCCCGGGGGCCCATAAAGTTGTTAAGGTGGCCCTGCCTGAAACTACCAAAAATACCAGCACAATTAATCGGAATTAATCGGAGAATGTCAGTTTTTTAATAATACATATTTTTTATATAATGGAAAAGTAGAAGAGCAAATTAAAGTCGGAAGATGGGATTTACCGTATAATGTTATGCAATTTTGCAGTCATTTCTGGTAAAGGCATGTCATATTGTTTGCTGAAGAGATTATTATTTTACCGAATGCTTTATCTATACATTGTCAACTTTCAGCTTGTGTGCCTTTCTGCATCTCCTTTGCTGATTTGGTTTTGGTATTAAGAACAATTATTAAGATCTTTAGTGGTTAGTAGTAAAGGAAAAAAGGAACCTGATAACAATAATCCGGCCTTTATTTCAGTATATAATACAAAATCGAAACAGATCCATAATGTTGTCAAAAGAAATTTTAGTATTCTGAAAGAAGACAATGTATTAAAAACTTGTTTGGAGGACAGACCGAAGGTGATTTTTCCGAAGTCCATGAAAAAAAATCCAGAATGCCTTAAGATTGTAGGCTTGGAACATGTATCCTTTACTGTGAGACGAGGAGATAGGTTCAAAAGGATTTGTTTATGCGAATCCTCGTGGATCTTTAAATTAGGGACTCTTTGCCCAAATGGGTTAAATGAGGCTCTAGATTTTTGTGATACAAATTAGTGCATATATTAAAGGTGATATAAGTATGTAAACATCTTTGGGAGCACTGAGTGGATATTTCAGATATCTATTCTATATGAAACATCATGTGCATTGTTTGTAAGAGATGCGTCTGTTTTGAGTTATTATATTTAAATATTTGGGACTGTATAAAAGCAGACCCAATGAGAAATTGAATTATATGAGAAAATTTATGAGTATAAATAATTAGGAGTACTACATATGACATGAAAAGAAAATATGAGTAATGTTTTGAAATATGAACATTAAGTCCAGGTCAGGGTGAACTTGGAATCTATGAACTTTTATGAACAAATTGACTCTATGAAGAATGTTGTCATCCTCTACTGAAAGAACTAGTGGGAGATAGAAAGAACCCTTATAACATATTGGAAGACATCATCTGCCCTTTTAGAGATACTTACGATCATTCCCACCTGGAAGATTTTACAATCCGTTTTCCCTTATTTTTCTTCTTTTATATATTGGAGAAAAAAACGGGATAAGTGAAGAATGGGAGGACCTTATAAATATAGATATAAAATAAAAACAATAAAATATATATATGCTTTGATATATATTCAATATAACTTTGTCCCTTGAAAAGGAATGGGGAAATTGAAAAAGAAGAAGTGTACTCTAAGGTGAACATCACCTGGAAGATAACCACGCCCATGTGTACTATAAATAAGAGTGGAGAATATCGGGGTATTAGCTTTGAGAAAGTTCCGCTACTTGTGGGACGAAACGCGTCAGCTAAGGATTTTCCTCTCACCTGTTTCTATTCGTTTTTATACACAGCGCTGTGTGGAGTATAAGATTACACTGGTAAATATATGCCCTGATAACTTCAATTGTATTCTGACTGAAGCGGATCAAACAATTCATCATATGGTTTCCTGGAGGTCAGAATATACACTGCACTCCCCTCACGGAAATACCATCAGAGGTTTGGAAGGTCCGGGGACGATCGCAAAACAACATTGAAATTACGTTCTCCATTTACCCTCCTTTGAGAGCTATAGGATGTGGTAAGAGCGATTCCAGCATATTATATATTTTTTAAAAATATCTGATGCCACGCAATTTCCGTATATGTTAAAAGAAGGATTTCATTAATCATACTAAGTATATGTGGAACCAACGGAACTTTACATCATTGTAATACTTGTTTCACTTAGCTGGAGACCAATTGTTTATTACGAACATATGATTAATCCATTACTCTGGAACTTACTAATACTATTATTCTCAACGTGTGTCTGACAAGACCATTTATTCTATGTCCGGATTTTATTTCTCTTCTTTTTCTCTTTTTTATGCATGCATGCACTTTTGAAAGTACTCCGGAAAATTGTTTTTTCAATTATGGAAATCTAGAATATCCATGATCTATGGAGTCCTGTTTAGTTGTATACTTATTATCTGGATTTTACGTTCCATGATTTATATGGAGGTTTATACATTATAAATACACCTTAGCCTCATATTGAATCAATGTGCTCACTATACATCATTGTATAAACTTGTATGTATTTCAGGTATGTTTATTTTAATATAGGAATCTATGGTTCTAATAAATGTGTGTTTTTTATCAAATTGCATATATCTTTGAAGTTTATCAAGAAACGTTTTGCTATATAGAAATAGAGGGTTTGTTTCCCAGCGCTGGACATATGCTGTTTTTTATGTTTATTCTGTGACACGGTCTGATGAACCGTGGTCCAAGCCGCAGGATTACCCGGAAAAAATATTCCTATATTTAGGGTTAATTGTGAGACTACAAGCGCCGAGGAGGTTCCATAGGGACCGTGTTGTTTGTTGGTATTAAGAACAATGCCTGCAGTGAGTGGTTAAGTAATAGTAACATTATGCTATGTAGCTTTCAGTGTGCTATAAGTAACTAAGGGGTATATTTACTAAACTGCGGGTTTGAAAAAGGGGAGATGTTGCCTATAGCAACCAATCAGATTCTAGTTATCATTTAGTACATTCTACAAAATGACAGCTAGAATCTGAGTGGTTGCTATAGCCAACATCTCCACTTTTCAAACCCGCAGTTTAGTAAAAAATTTCTCCAGTTCCCCCTCTTTGCAAGTTAAAATATTACTATAAAACATTCTGGATCCCTAGTAGGTGAGATTACATTGACAGTGATATTGGGACAGCAGTTTTATGAGTAGCGAGGCAATGGTATGATAGCTATGTGATTTAGTAAAATTGCATCTTCATTTTAAATATAACATTTTGCTAATGGTGATCATGAGTATTGCTCCTAATCTGCAGCTTATATTCTAAAGGCCATTTGGCTGAAATGTCCTAGTAGAATGTCTTCACACATTCATAATTGGATGTCATAAGGAGTCTACACATTTTATATATGGACAGAGGCCAATAATACAAGCAGTAGAAAAATGTAGATTTTTTTTTTTTTTGATTGGTGTGTGGAAAAAGTTACATAGCTAATTTGACAACTTAGACAAGTTTCCTTTTTGCCTACAGATACATTTAGAATCACTTGATACAACCCTGTAAAAGTCTTGCAAATGGTTCCATCATGTTCGATTCCTTTAAGGCTTTCCTTTCTGGTATGATACATTTCTACATAAAATTGCATTATTTGTTGTGATGTTGTGAAGTTGCTCTTTTCTATAAATACATGTTGCTAGCTGTTAGTGATTTAAATTTCAGATAAAATGCATGCTATCATAAAAATGCAGATCACCACAGTGCTATTCTTGATGGTAATTTTAAATTACTAACCTTACTTATGATTGAAGCACATAGCAATTTATAAATTTAATCAGTGGTCAAAGTGAAAATTTAGAAGTGGTAATATGGAATTTTAAAAGTGGTACTATGGAAAATGTATTGGGAATGTAAGTAAATGGAATTTGATAGTTTCACAATCAAAGCACTAAAAGGATGGCATACCACCGCATATCAGCCCACTTTGACCACTGAATTTAATTCAATGTTTAACTTCTCCATAATAACACTTTTTCATTAAGTTAATTTTGGCTATTGTTTGAAGCTGAGGCTATAATTAGGGTGCACTGTAATTTACATTAAACACATGGACATAACTACTGAGACAGCATCTCCTTGGGGCTTGACAGCTGATGGAAACTATTAGATGTCACAGTGTAGCTACCAATTGTGCTGGCCAGACTCCCACTTACCATTTCTCCTGAGAGGTGAAGAGCTTGGTGTATGCAGTCCCAAGAGAGCTTAATGAGCTTCCTGCTGTGTGACGGCTGATACAACCACCAGCACTGTAAGGCATTTAAAGCCCCAGAATGCTGTGTAGATAAGCTCCCATTTTAGGGCTCAAAAGTGTATTTCTGCTCAGAGGGGAAAGGAAATACAGTGGGTCAATGAGCTACTGGAGGCGGCCAGCAGTAAGGCATATCCTGTTTTTTGTTGCATTATGTTCCTTTTCCTTTCCTTGTAACAGCCTAACTTTAAGACCAAACTATATAATGCTCTAGCCTGGGGGTACACATAATATAACACCAATGCAACAACAAAAATCAGTATTTTTGTACTCTCCATATTGTAAGTACAGTAAGCATTCCATATTGTATGACAGTTGCATTCGGTTTTACCTTTGCGGTGACAACCTACAATTTGCACTACTGTGGTTTTGTGCAGAATTTCTATCTGGGATACCAGCTCCCTGTTTTTCTGAGTAGCATTGTCTAACCACCACAAAACTTGTTTCAAACGTTGATCGTTTTGATGGATTATTCTTTACTAAGCAGTCAAACATAAGTTGCTTAAAAAGGTTTATCACAATCTCAATATCCTTATGGTTCCCACACACCCTGACGTAGACTTTTTAGGACCTTTCCTCCATTTTGTCAAAGACCCTTAAGTCTCCTAATGGTTGATGTCTTCCCCATCCTACCCAAAGCCAAAAACATTTAATGCTTAATTATGAATAAAGATTTAGACATGTGAAATAAAGCATCACAGCTTTATTTAACTAACCCTTGACAATGGCAGCAAAGAACAACACTGCAAGATGCCAACCCAATCTATAAGCATTGTGGATGCCATCCACCCTCGGAGACCAAGCCATGGAGATCCTGTCACCTTTCCCTGGCTTTGAACAGGACCTCCACAAGGGTGGTACTGTGCCCGTCAGCTGCAGTTTGAAGGTGGGTGGCACCTTGGATGTTGCCATGATCTCACTAACTCTAAAAGGTCCAAAGAGATACATTGCAAATGCTGCCTTCAGCCACCACTCCTGATGGCTGACCGCAGATCTTCTCTGCCCTCCTGTGATATATCTGTAATAAAAACACATGTCAGTATAAACTCTCCTGTATATAGATAGATAATTGCCTTGAGTGTTGCCTATCTGCCTTTCCATAACTGATCTGATTTTGGCAGTAGATTTTACAGACTATTAAACCTTTCCTCATTGTCACATTCATATTAATCATGCCAGGTGCTGTAGGGGCCTTGGATGTTGCCACTAACCCTAATAGCTCCAAAGAACACTTTTGCAAATGATGCTGTGCTAACTCACAATCATCTGCATCTATTGTCCCCACTATCAGTTGACCCAAAATGAATGCAGTTATGGGCCTTTCCCTATCCTCCTCATTGGGTTTGGTTCTCCCCCCCCCCCTTCATAACCCTGCTAACTTTTTTCAAAATTGCTAAAATTACACAAAGATTGTATGATATAAGTATGCCAAAAAGTGTATGATAAAAAGTAAAATAACTCTGAAACGCTAATGGTATATTATAATTAGCTTCAACTAGAAGCAAAAACTGGATTTTCCTCTTTTCTTCCTCCCTGTCTGACTTTATTTATTTTATAAATAATTTAGTTTTATATTATGGTTGGCAAATGACAAAATTTTAGTTTACAGGCATAAATTTTGTATTCATTAATACATTAATTTAAATTATAGTCACGTGCATTAATCTTATGTGTATTAACATTTTTAAGTCTGTGTGGTACTGAGAAAATAACTTCTACGTCTGAATATTGTGCGTATTATGAGTGTTTTCATTTTGTTTAAACTTTGTAAGTCATCTAACTGTCCCTTGACTCAAATGTCAGTTTCTTTTAAATGATTAAGTTCTATACTGATGCAAGTGTTTGTTTTATTAATCCCATGGTGGTAAACAAACTGTAAGACAACTCTGAATATTAAATGCTTCGGGAGGAGAAAGTAGTCTAAATACATTTGATAGAAGAAATTAAATCTTATCATAGACACATTTGGAACAATTTAGATAAAGTAAAGTAAAGCAATATCCAGTATGCAAAGCTGGAATACTCAAAGCAAACAGCGCCAAATGCAGTCACAGATAAACACACAAGTCATATCAACAAAGTAAATCATCTCAAAGCTAATTCTGATATACAGACGCTTGTGTATGAAGCTGCAGGAGTAGGACACATTAGTTTCCTCCTTAAAGAACTGAAAAAGAAAAATAAGTGTATTTTATACATGTGCTTATTTCCCCCTCTGATAAATAGATGTGATTTAATTAAAAGACAGACTATAAAGCATACAATTTTTATTTCTTGCCTTATCATGTTTATTATATTTGTTGTTGCTATTGAAATTAAATGTTGTACCAACAGAAATTAGTAGTTATGACTAGAACAAAAAATTTCTGAAAATTGATCTTGGAGGTGATGACATGAAGAAGTAGCTTAGCGGTTAAGGGCATTGCACTTATAATAATAGCGCTAACCATCATTTACAAAGCATAAAAGTATAAAAATGCAATGTAAATGTTTTTTATGGCATCACATGACTATATTTGTGCAATTACACCTAGGTTTATGGGCAACTACATGCATTTTTCGGCCAAGATAGTGGCATCTGTGGAGGTGCATAAGTTTACAAAAAGTGAGTGATAGGGCAGGCCAAAGACGTTCCTTGCTAAGTGCGGAATAGTCACAGAAATGCACTTTTACAATGGAGTTCAGAAATGTCATTTTGCAGTAAGGGATTATTTAAATTAATGAAGGGATGGAAAGGGCTCATTTTCATGATGGTGCAAGGTTTTTCCTACCTTGCAAGAGGCCCTCTCCACCACCTCTAAGGTCCTGAAGATCAGATCTCATCCCTATACTGCAACTTCTGTGGAAAAGTGTATTTTTAGCTACTCCATCAGCAATGTACTAAAAAATGTATTCAATTTAGAAAACACGTAGTTAAAAAAATGAATAGGTGACCCTTGTGCGTAGCATGCATACACAAAAATAATATTTTTTTATCTTTCCTACAACACACTTGGAAAATTCTAATCTATGGTTAAGTTACTACTCAGTCTCAATAAACGTGCAAATCATTTGCAAACATCTAACTACAAGCAGTTTGCTAGTCTGGTGGGGGGGGGGGGTCATCATCAACATCCACTTCTTATATCCACCCCCGCCCGCCAGCAAATAAAACCTCTTTTTCAGCTGTATATACTACTGTGTCCCAGTCTGAATCCATATGTATTTCTTAGTTTAGAACACCCATTCGCTCCACCGCCATGCCACTTCAAGCGTAAGGATTCATAAGTGCCAAAAAGTCCTATGTCTGAATAGCTGAATATTGTGTACGTTCACTTTATGAGCATGTGCCCTTAGTTTATAAATGTTATACATTTTCTGTTCATTATGTGATTTTTAACAATAATATATTATAGACATTATTTGAGACAGTATGAACCATTGGTGTCATACTGCATTTAAAACTTTTTTTTATTTACTTAACTTTATGCATATATTAAAACACTTAAACTATGAAATATGACCTTATTGCATAACTAAAAAAGGCTCAGTGGATCCCTCAAGACATGTGCACTCTCTGTCCCTTGAAGTTGTTTAGAATAGAAGCATGACATCACAAAACAAGAAAAATCAGCTTTTGCAAAACCACTTCAACAATTTTCCTTGTTCCTAATTCTGCAAAGGGCATCTATGAATCTGCAAAACTGCAGTCAATGAGCGCAAATTGAGTTTTTCTTTCCATTGTCACATTATATATATATTTTTGTATTGCTGTATCCATATATATAGGTAGGTGACTGCAGGGAGTGACAGGGGATTGAGTCATTGCTTCCTGAATGTGGGATAAACACAAAAATTTGTCTTTTATTGCATCTGCATGGAAAACAGATTCTGTATGGTGGGATGAAATCAGAGGAGAGGAGATTGTGGATTTAGGGGGTGATCTAGCAGTTGGCTGCACTACCTTTTCCCCAGAAAAACACAAGGGATTAGTGGTGGCCAAAATAAGACCAGTCTTTGATTTTAATGTAAAACAACTTGCAGGTACAATATACAGTATTTAGTATATATTTAACAGTGGTATAAAAATATTAAAAGGTAAGTGTGTGACAAACAAGATAAAGACAGTCCTAATATCCATTTACTGTCATTACTTATTTTAAACATGACTCCAACAAGCTGTATTTTAGAAGGAAAAACAAAAGATTGTAATTAAGTTAGTGTTGAAAAGATCATAGTATATTGGGAAGGCATAGAGCTGAAACAGGAAAATAGATCAAGTGTTGCCAACATTTTTTACACAATAAAATTATAGATTGCACTAACAGGGCCAAAATTGATGTAGACATGTATTGGGTTACCTGCTCAGTGTCCTCCTGCTACGTATTTAGTTTTCTGAGATGGTCTCCTTCAACTGGCAAATGGAGCACAATCTGGGCCTGATTAATCAAGGAACACAAATCCCGATAAAAAACCTACAAAATCAAAATTCTTATTAAACCCAATGTGTACAGTGGGTTTACTGCTAGCAGTTGCAAATGTTTCCATTCATTACTCACTGGGACTGTGAGACCACATAGATTAGCCAACATTCAAAGTAGGCAGGAATTAGAAGCGACAAATTTTTGCCAGCATGTATGTTCCCATCTGAGCAGGCAATACCACAAAGGGTGAGTATTTGCATAAAGGCCAGTAGCTGGAAGTGGGCATCCACCAACAAATTAGAGTGGCACTAAATATTGTGTCTGCACAAAAAAGTATTATGCGCTGCATGTCTGCAAATTTGCAACTAGTAAACTATCTTTTGTGTTTTATATTTTGTGAACAAATTAGTATGATTTAATTAGTTTGTAAATGTAATTTTATTTAAGAAAAGTGATAGTGATGAGAATGATATATAATAGGTAAAATGAAATGGTGTTTAATCAACATGATAATGAATAAGATTAGTGATCAATGAATCATATAGCAAGGGATTTACAAAAAAAAAGAAAAATCAAACACATACTGTATAACCAAAGCTCTAAAGAATCCATTGATGTAATCTGAAGAACTTACATGATAAGACACATTTCAAAATCAAATCACTCATTAATCTCCTTGGGGTACTGGGACTGTGTTATGTGCATCTATTATTTTATTTCAAATATAGCAATCAGCTCTTAAATTGATCACAGTAATTATTTTAACATTTAGTTGAGAAACATTGTGCTGCATCTTGTAAAGTGTTTTCTGAGAAAAAAAGTAACTCAATCCAACATAGATAACAAAGTAGCTGGAAAAAAGCCATATTAAACACTTGGATATAAAGTAAAATGGAAAGGATGTTATTGTTTAAAATTGGCATAGATGGCTATTGCTATGATCAAGTGTCTATTGCCTCTTCTGCTGATTCTTTATAAACTCAAACATGTCACGTCTTTCACTAGGAATATCACTGACTGGTATAAGCGCAACTAAACTGGGAGGCGCGGAGTCTAACGCGCCACCGGTGTTCACCAGGGACCCTCGCAAGGAGGTTTGGGCTTTGCTGCGAGTGATGCGCAGGTCACGGTTCTCCCAGATAGTTATCAGAGCAGTGAATGGAGAGTAATCAGGCAGGCCGAGTCGAAACCAGAGGAGCGCAGTACCTCGGAGAGAAGGCAAAGAGTAATCAGGAATGGTCCAAGTGTCAATACCAGTGCGGGCAGCGAAGTACAAGGGGAGATCCGGGAGAGAAGTCAAACAAGACAAGGGGCTAGATTGACTAAACTGCGGGTTTGAAAAAGTGGGGATGTTGCCTATAGCAACCAATCAGATTCTAGCTGTCATTTAGTAGAAGGTACTAAATAAATGAAAGCTAGAATCTGATTGGTTGCTATAGGCAACATCCCCACTTTTTCAAACCCGCAGCTTAGTAAATCTAGCCCAAGGAGTCAATGCACAGGAGATAATCAGGAACAATAACAATGCTGGAGCTGGATGGAACCAATACTCTGGCACCCTAATGGTGCCAGAGTGAAGTTTAAATAGAGGATAGGAGGAAATGAAGAGGAGGGGTATTTCCGGCGATCAGACTCAGCTGATCGCCGGGGAAGCGTCCTGTTGCTAGGACACACAACATGCAGCAATTCGCGCATGCGCGCGAGCCGCGACCGCATGGCCGGAAGACGTCCCGTTGGAAGTACTGCGGGTAGAAGGTGTCCGTCTCCGGCGACTATGGAAGGCGCGGAGACGGCGCCTAACAAAACACACATGTATATCAGTTTAAGAAATATGGCTTATTGATCAGATATAAAGAGATAAAAACAAAATATGGTTAAAGAACATATCTGAAAAATTATGAAGTTATAGTAAAATGTCCAGTTAAGAAGAATTGTATTTTTTTTGCCATAAAACACCAAACTGTATGTAAATACCTAAAGGCTTAAGAAAAGGTAACATTTTTAAAGTGGGTGTGTGAAGCTGGCGACATGTGATTGGTCATGAGTGGCATTGTTAAATCAATACCCACCAACACCCACTTCATCATGCGCCCCTTCAGTCCTTCCCAGTTGAAATTTTGAATTTGCCGTTATCTAGGCTGTGTGTCACTCACCGGACTGTGAGTGCTTCTTCCCGGACATTTAGGAACCGTGGCCGTCCTCCATCCTGAGAGACTGCGCATGCGCAGCCCTTTCTAAACCTCCAGTGTATGTTCCTTTAACTTAATTGGCAGATCAGGCAACCTCCCTATATTAAGCACCTGTGGTCAACACCACGTTGCCTGATCTTGGAGTCTCATTCCCCATGAGTCTCTGAAGGTGTTCCTGTGTTTCCTCGTTTATTCAGCCCAGCTGATTCCTGTGGTTTCCAAACCACTTCTACCTCAGTGGTTTCCAAACCACTTCTACTACTGTGGTTCCCATACCACAGTTACCCTTCTGTGTATCATCGTGACTGTGAGCTGATTCCTGTCCGCTGCCTCCGTGCACTACAGTCTTCTTACCACTTCAACTCTACCATGTATTATTGGGACTGTTAGCTGATGCCTATCCGCTGCCTCCGTGCACTACAGTCTTTCATTCACATCCACTCACCTGTTCATGATTGGGACTGCTAGCTGATTCCTATCCGCTGCCTCCGTGCACTACAGTCTTCAACCTGCAACTCGTCTGTGTTTCATCATCGTGACTGCTAGCTGATTCCTATCCGCTGCCTCCGTGCACTACAGTCTTCAACCTGCAACTCGTCTGTGTTTCATCATCGTGACTGTTAGCTGATTCCTATCCGCTGCCTCCGTGCACTACAGTCTTCAACCTGCAACCCGTCTGTGTTTCATCGTGACTGTTTGGCTGATTCCTATCCGCTGCCTCTGTGCGCTTCAGTCTTCAGTCCTTGTCAACTCTCCCGTGTTTCCTTGAGTCTGCTGCCACTATTGCTACCCGGTACTCTCCGTGATCAACAGTTCCAGTTCAACTCTGCTCTCCCGTGTCCCATCGTTACTGCACCTGCTGGTTGCTATTGGCTACCTCCGTGTTCCCGCAGAGACCCGCTGCTGCTACTCCTCAGCGCTACTCATCCATCTACTGCTGATCCGCTCTCCACGCTTTCCTGTGTTCCCTGCTGGTCTACCTACCTGTGCGCTGCACCTACTAGATCACCGCTTCACCCATCCAGGGACTTTGCATCCTGCCGGCCTCCTGCCGTTCAGGTATCTCTGCACTCCTGTCTGACTGCCTTCTCCTGAACCACGGTATGCATACTTCTCATTGACTGTGCTGTGTATTGCATACCTTGCTGGACTGTGTTGGTTCTCCTCTGGAGTTTGCTATCCGCTGAGTCTATTGCCATCATTGACTGTGTTATCTCGTGCTGGATTACTTCAAGAGACTTTCTATATTGGCAGTGTTGTTCAGTCATATATACATTTATATTGTGCATATTACTGTGGATCAAAGTCAAGGTGCCCGTGTATATATTGTGTTGCAGTCTCTCCCCGTGCACCTCCTCACATATATATATTCAGTGGTACAACTTGCTAGTGGCAGACCACTGACCCCTGTTTCCAGTTTCACCTGTTCCAGTATCCTCTCACATAGCAGTGGTACAACTTGCTAACGCAGACCACTGACTCCCCGGATACCTCCACTTGGATTCCATTCCTTCACTCAGACAGCGTTACAACTTGCTATCCGCAGACCGCTGACTCTCATCACCTCCTCGTTTCTGTTGGACATTCCTCCTCACTATAGCAGTGGTACAACTTGCTACCGCAGACCACTGACTACCTTCACGTGTCCTTTGTCCATACAGTTCCTCGTGTATTACTACCTCCATATTGCCAGTGCTGCTAGTCATAGACTTTCCTGAGCATCTCATCATCTGCTATTTCCTGTTCCGTGATCACCCTGCTACCAGAGTACCATATTACCACCTATACTGCTCTGGTAAGCCTATCACCTGGTGATCCCTGGGTAAAGACTCCTAGTGCCCGTGACAGTAAGATCAGGCCATGACAGACCCAGATACGGAACCTACCGCTAAAGAGATGCTGCAGCATCTGGTCAGCCGTGTGGAGCAACAGGATGCTCGCCAACAGCTGTTACTTCAATGTTACCAATCGTTAACCTCCCAAGGAACATCTGGACAGACTGTTACAGCTAATATTGAAGCTCCTGTGCTTTCCTCCGTTTCCCCAGTGCCATCCCAGGTGTCTACAGTTCCTGCGCTTCACCTGCCTACTCCGTCAAAATATGACGGGGACCCCAAAACTTGTAGAGGTTTCCTTAACCAATGTTCAGTCCATTTTGAACTCCAACCTCAAAATTTTTCTACCCATCGTTCTAGAGTGGCCTATCTTATCTCATTGTTTTCTGGACAAGCCCTGGCTTGGGCCTCCCCTCTGTGGGAGAGAAACGATCCAATTCTACAAGATAATGCCAAATTCATTTCCACGTTCCGAAGTGTGTTCGATGAACCAGGTCGTGTGACCTCCGCTGCTTCCAGCATTCTTCGTTTGCGACAAGGCTCCCATACAGTAGGACAGTATGTCATTCAATTTAGGATCTTAGCCTCTGAACTTCAGTGGAACACTGAAGCATTAGTTGCCGCCTTCTGGCAGGGGCTCTCCGATAAAATTGAGGATGCACTGACTACCCAAGAGCTTCCTTCGTCACTAGAAGATTTGATCTCTCTTTGCCATCGTGTAGATATGAGATTTCATGAAAGAGAGTCTGAGAAAACAACGGCTGTCAAAGCACCTCTTCGTTCAAACCCTCAATTTCGTCCAGCTCCATCCCCTGCGATTCCCATGGAGATAGGACGTTCCAAGTTATCTTCAGAGGAGAGGAAACGAAGAGTAAAGAATAGACTCTGTATCTATTGTGCTGATTCCACGCATATGCTCAGCTCTTGCCCTAAGAGATCGGGAAATGCCAGGCCCTAACTAGTTCTGGAGAGGTGAAGTTAGGGTCCCTGGAGTCCTCTCCATTGTCTATGAAATCTAAAGTCTGCGCTTTTGATGTTACGATTTCCTTTGCTACCAAATCCTTTGAGTCACAGGCATTGATTGATTCCGGAGCAGCAGGAAATTTCATTTCTAAATCACTAGTGAATCAATGGTCCCTACCAGTGATCACTTTAAAAACACCCATTACTGTGACGGCTATAGATGGATCACGTCTCATCAATGGTCTCATCACCCAGAGTACGTCTCCAGTAACCCTTCAGATTGGTGTACTACACCATGAAGAAATTTCGTTTTTAATTCTTCCAGTTACGACAAGTCCGATTGTCTTAGGCCTTCCATGGCTTCAGTGTCACTCTCCCCAGATTGACTGGCGCACCCCTCAAGTTACGTCTTGGTGGTCTGAATGTCACCATCGTTGTCTTTCTCAAGTTATTCCTCTTAAAGTACAGCAATCTTCCATCTCATCTTCCTCCCCGGGACTCCCTCCTCAGTATGCTTCATTTGCCGATGTGTTTGATAAAGCTCAGTCTGAACGTCTTCCTCCTCATCGTTCTTGGGATTGTCCAATCGACCTTCTACCTGGCAAGACTCCTCCCAGGGGTCGGGTCTATCCTCTCTCGTTACCTGAAACTCAAGCCACATCTGAGTACATACAGGAGAATCTCCAGCGTGGGTTCATTCGACCTTCCACCTCTCCCGCTGGAGCTGGGTTCTTCTTCGTCAAAAAGAAGGATGGATCATTACGCCCTTGTATAGATTTTCGTGGACTTAACGCCATTACTATCAAGAATCGGTATCCCATTCCGCTGATCACTGAGCTATTTGATCGCATCAAGGGAGCTCGGATATTTACTAAGTTGGATCTTCGTGGTGCCTACAATTTAATTAGAATCCGTTCCGGTGACGAATGGAAGACCGCGTTTAACACCAGAGATGGGCATTACGAATATTTAGTAATGCCCTTCGGGCTGTGTAATGCCCCCGCTGTTTTCCAGGGTTTCATCAATGAGATCTTTCGGGACTTATTATATGTATGTGTCGTTGTCTACCTGGACGACATATTGATCTTCTCACAGGACCTGCCTTCTCATCACCAACATGTGGCAGAGGTCCTCTCCAGACTACGGAAAAACTCATTGTTCTGTAAATTGGAAAAATGTTCATTCGAGTTACCCCAGATTCCATTCTTGGGGTATATAGTTTCCGGAGTTGGCCTGAAGATGGATCCAGACAAAGTAAATGCTGTACTACATTGGCCTCAGCCAACTACTCTTCGTGCCATCCAGCGTTTTTTAGGTTTTGCCAATTACTATAGACGCTTCATTCAAGACTTTTCATCCATTGCATCTCCTATTGTGGCCCTAACTCGGAAAGGGGCTAATACTAAGCAATGGTCATCTGAGGCTCTCCAAGCCTTTCAAATTCTCAAAGAGTCCTTCTCGTCTGCTCCCATTCTTCGACAGCCTGATGTGACACTCCCCTTCTTCCTAGAAGTAGATGCCTCTAATGTGGGCTTAGGAGCCATTCTCTCCCAACGCTCGGAGCAACAAAAATTACATCCTTGTGCCTTCTACTCTCGGGGTCTTCTGCCCGCAGAGAAAAATTATACTATCGGGGACAAGGAGTTGCTGGCCATCAAAGCTGCATTAGAGGAATGGAGATACTTGTTGGAAGGAGCTCGCCATCCGGTGACGATCTTCACGGATCATAAGAACTTGTCATATTTGCAATCTGCCCAATGCTTGAACCCTCGTCAAGCAAGATGGTCTCTTTTCTTTTCCCGTTTTGAATTAATTATAACCTTCAAACCAGCCGCTAAGAACAAGAAAGCTGACGCTCTATCTCGAGCTTTTGTGACGTCCTCTGATGTAGAAGAGGTTCCCAACCATGCTATTCTAGACCCCAAATGTATTTCTCTGGCTGCTTCATCCACCAAAATGCTACCATTTGGGAAGACCCTCGTGCCTCCTACTCTGAGGAGGAAAATCCTTTCGTGGTTCCATGCCTCTCGTTTTTCTGGACACGCCGGTGAACACAAGACCTTTGAGATTCTCTCTCGAAGTTACTGGTGGCCTTCAATGAGGAGAGACGTCAAAGAGTTTATTGCTTCCTGTGATTTATGTTCTCAATTCAAATCCTCCCGCAGAACTCCAGCAGGGTTGCTGCGACCACTACCCATTCCGTCCAAGCCTTGGACCCATATTAGTATGGATTTCGTTACTGATTTGCCACCAAGTAAGAATCACAATACTATTTGGGTAGTGGTAGACAGATTTTCGAAGATGGCCCATTTCGTCCCTCTGTCCGGTTTACCTTCCTCGTCTACTCTGGCTGAACATTTCATTAAAGAAATCTTTCGCATCCATGGATGTCCGTCTGAGATTGTGTCAGATAGAGGAGTACAATTCGTTTCCAGATTCTGGCGGGCCCTTTGTAAAACCTTGGGCATACGATTAGCACTCTCATCTTCTTACCATCCGCAATCTAACGGACAAACGGAACGAGTCAATCAAGATCTTGAGACCTTTATTAGGACGTTCTCTTCAGCCAACCAAGACAACTGGGTAGAATTGCTCCCTTGGGCTGAATTCGCCCATAACAACATGTACCATGAGTCATCATCCAAAACTCCATTCTTTGTGGTCTACGGTCACCATCCGTCTTTTCCGGAATTTCCTGCCCTCCCGCCCACCCAAGTTCCTGCTGTGGAGACTGCTTGTCAGACTTTCAAAAATATCTGGTCTCAGGTCAAAACCTGTTTAAAGAAGACATCTAACAAATATAAGTCTTTCGCAGATAAGAAGAGGCGGGCTATTCCACCACTAAAAATTGGAGATCGTGTCTGGTTATCTACCAAAAATATTCGTTTGAAGGTTCCATCTATGAAATTCGCCCCTCGTTTTATTGGTCCATATAGGATCATTCAAGTTATCAATCCAGTATGTGTTAAACTTCTTCTTCCTAAGAATCTTCGGATTTCCAATGCCTTCCATGTGTCCTTGCTCAAACCTCTCATCATCAACCGTTTCTCGACTCCTCCCTCAGCACCGCAGCCAGTTCAAGTTCATCAGGAGGAGGATTTCGAGATTACTGAGGTATTGGATGCAAAAATTTCGCGAGGAGTCCTCCGTTTCCTCGTTCATTGGAAGGGCTTTGGTCCTGAAGAGCGTTCATGGATCAAAGCTGAAGATCTTAATGCTCCTGCCCTTCTGAAGAAGTTTTATTCCAAAAATCCGGACAAGCCCGGTTCCAGGCGTTCTGTGCCCACCTTTAAAAGGGGGGGTACTGTCACTCACCGGACTGTGAGTGCTTCTTCCCGGACATTTAGGAACCGTGGCCGTCCTCCATCCTGAGGGACTGCGCATGCGCAGCCCTTTCTAAACCTCCAGTGTATGTTCCTTTAACTTAATTGGCAGATCAGGCAACCTCCCTATATTAAGCACCTGTGGTCAACACCACGTTGCCTGATCTTGGAGTCTCATTCCCCATGAGTCTCTGAAGGTGTTCCTGTGTTTCCTCGTTTATTCAGCCCAGCTGATTCCTGTGGTTTCCAAACCACTTCTACCTCAGTGGTTTCCAAACCACTTCTACTACTGTGGTTCCCATACCACAGTTACCCTTCTGTGTATCATCGTGACTGTGAGCTGATTCCTGTCCGCTGCCTCCGTGCACTACAGTCTTCTTACCACTTCAACTCTACCATGTATTATTGGGACTGTTAGCTGATGCCTATCCGCTGCCTCCGTGCACTACAGTCTTTCATTCACATCCACTCACCTGTTCATGATTGGGACTGCTAGCTGATTCCTATCCGCTGCCTCCGTGCACTACAGTCTTCAACCTGCAACTCGTCTGTGTTTCATCATCGTGACTGCTAGCTGATTCCTATCCGCTGCCTCCGTGCACTACAGTCTTCAACCTGCAACTCGTCTGTGTTTCATCATCGTGACTGTTAGCTGATTCCTATCCGCTGCCTCCGTGCACTACAGTCTTCAACCTGCAACCCGTCTGTGTTTCATCGTGACTGTTTGGCTGATTCCTATCCGCTGCCTCTGTGCGCTTCAGTCTTCAGTCCTTGTCAACTCTCCCGTGTTTCCTTGAGTCTGCTGCCACTATTGCTACCCGCTACTCTCCGTGATCAACAGTTCCAGTTCAACTCTGCTCTCCCGTGTCCCATCGTTACTGCACCTGCTGGTTGCTATTGGCTACCTCCGTGTTCCCGCAGAGACCCGCTGCTGCTACTCCTCAGCGCTACTCATCCATCTACTGCTGATCCGCTCTCCACGCTTTCCTGTGTTCCCTGCTGGTCTACCTACCTGTGCGCTGCACCTACTAGATCACCGCTTCACCCATCCAGGGACTTTGCATCCTGCCGGCCTCCTGCCGTTCAGGTATCTCTGCACTCCTGTCTGACTGCCTTCTCCTGAACCACGGTATGCATACTTCTCATTGACTGTGCTGTGTATTGCATACCTTGCTGGACTGTGTTGGTTCTCCTCTGGAGTTTGCTATCCGCTGAGTCTATTGCCATCATTGACTGTGTTATCTCGTGCTGGATTACTTCAAGAGACTTTCTATATTGGCAGTGTTGTTCAGTCATATATACATTTATATTGTGCATATTACTGTGGATCAAAGTCAAGGTGCCCGTGTATATATTGTGTTGCAGTCTCTCCCCGTGCACCTCCTCACATATATATATTCAGTGGTACAACTTGCTAGTGGCAGACCACTGACCCCTGTTTCCAGTTTCACCTGTTCCAGTATCCTCTCACATAGCAGTGGTACAACTTGCTAACGCAGACCACTGACTCCCCGGATACCTCCACTTGGATTCCATTCCTTCACTCAGACAGCGGTACAACTTGCTATCCGCAGACCACTGACTCTCATCACCTCCTCGTTTCTGTTGGACATTCCTCCTCACTATAGCAGTGGTACAACTTGCTACCGCAGACCACTGACTACCTTCACGTGTCCTTTGTCCATACAGTTCCTCGTGTATTACTACCTCCATATTGCCAGTGCTGCTAGTCATAGACTTTCCTGAGCATCTCATCATCTGCTATTTCCTGTTCCGTGATCACCCTGCTACCAGAGTACCATATTACCACCTATACTGCTCTGGTAAGCCTATCACCTGGTGATCCCTGGGTAAAGACTCCTAGTGCCCGTGACACTGTGTACTATTTGTGTTCAAACTCTCACACATGCACACTGTTTCAGTGTAACAGTGCAGTGCATCCTCCCATTCTTTTAGGAGATTATAACATCAAAACAGCAATGAATGATGTTAATGTAGGCAATTCCCTGTCTGATCGAGTACTATAACAGTAGCATGCACTACTGATGAATATACAGAATATATTAGTATGGGAACTTATCAGTTAAATATTTTTTTGTAATTTCCAAAAATGGCAGAGTTATAAAACATTAGGGATGTGCACCGGCGACTTTTGAGGTCTCGTGTTTTGTGTTTTGGATCCGGATTTTCGTTATTTTTGAGGTTCGGATTTGTCTCGCAAAACACTTGACGAAAGGTCTCGGTTCGGATTTAAGGTATTGGATTCGGATTTTTTTTGAAAAAAACATAAAAAGTTTAAAAATCAAGTTTTTGGGCTTATTTTCACTCCTAGGCTATTATTAACCTCAATAACATTCAATAACAAGCATTTCCACTAATTTACAGTGTATTCTGAACACCTCACAATATAGTTATTAGTCCAAAACGTTGCAAAAAGGTATCTTTCTGGACTGCGTAGAGGAGTGGGTCACCACAATATCTTAAAAACCCTGAACTTTTATGATTCGCACCAATAATTGTACCTGGACTGCGTAGAGGAGTGGGTCACCACAATATATTAAAAACCCTGAACTTTTATGAATCGCACCAATAATTGTACCTGGACTGCGTAGAGGAGTGGGTCACCACAATATCTTAAAAACCCTGAACTTTTATGAATCGCACCAATAAATGTACCTGGACTGCGTAGAGGAGTGGGTCACCACAATATATATAATAAGAAAACCATCAACTTGTTTGATTCGCACCAATAAATGTACCTGGACTGCGTAGAGGAGTGGGTCACCACAATATATTAAAAACCCTGAACTTTTATGAATCGCACCAATAAATGTACCTGGACTGCGTAGAGGAGTGGGTCACCACAATATATATAATAAGAAAACCATCAACTTGTTTGATTCGCACCAATAAATGTACCTGGACTGCGTAGAGGAGTGGGTCACCACAATATATTAAAAACCCTGAACTTTTATGAATCGCACCAATAAATGTACCTGGACTGCGTAGAGGAGTGGGTCACCACAATATATTAAAAACCCTGAACTTTTATGAATCGCACCAATAAATGTACCTGGACTGCGTAGAGGAGTGGGTCACCACAATATATTAAAAACCCTGAACTTTTATGAATCGCACCAATAAATGTACCTGGACTGCGTAGAGGAGTGGGTCACCACAATATCTTAAAAACCCTGAACTTTTATGAATCGCACCAATAAATGTACCTGGACTGCGTAGAGGAGTGGGCACTGGGCACCACAATAAAATATATAAAAAACCTTCAACAGGTCTGCATTACACTACACATACGGCTGCTCCTCCATCCTCTCCATCATATACATGTTGGAGTTTTAGCGTGTGACAACCTCTTGTTTTTGATAATGTCAGTGCATTTTGAATATTTTTCAATTTGCCCCACACCACTGAATGTACTTTATCTATGATACGCATCTATCTATCTTGACTGCGTAGTGTGGTGGCCCCGGTACACAATTTGGTACCGAGGCCACAATATAATTAAAAAACCCTCCACGTGTCAGAATTCCACCAAACAAGTATCTGGACTGCGTAGTGGGGTGGCCCCGGTACCCAACTTGATACCGGGGCCACAATAAAATAAATACACCCTCCACGTGTCAGAATTCCACCAAACAAGTATCTGGACTGCGTAGTGGGGTGGCCCCGGTACCCAACTTGATACCGGGGCCACAATACCTCCTCCAAACATGCTACAGACAATTCGTCATTGAGATCCCATTAAGTATGTTAAAGACAGACAGGGTCCAAGTGTTATTAGTTGACTTTGTAAAGAAAAAAACTGTCCCTGTTGCACATAGTCGTGCAATGAAGACTTACTTTTTCATTTAAAGGCACGATCTTTCAAGTGTAGTGTTTGTAAGTCTAAGTCATATTATACTTTTGGTAAAATTGGTTATTTTTGTTCCTCTTTATGTTAATTAATTAGTAATAGAATTAAAGTAGGAAATAGAATTAAATAGAATTAAAGTAGGAAATAGAGTGGTATAGAGTTGTAGTGTGGTATAGATAGAGTGGTCCACACAATATAATAATAAAACCCTCAACTGGTCTGAATTCCACCAAACAAGTATCTTGACTGCGTAGTGTGGTGGCCCCGGTACACAATTTGGTACCGAGGCCACAATATAATTAAAAAACCCTCCACGTGTCGGAATTCCACCAAACAAGTATCTGGACTGCATAGTGGGGTGGCCCCGGTACCCAATTTGATACCGGGGCCACAATACCTCCTCAAAACATGCTCCAGACAATTCGTCATTGACAGACCCCAGACAGACAGGGTCGTAGTGTTATTGTTTGACTTTGTAAACCCAAAAAAATGTCCCTGTTGCACTTGCACATAGTCGTGCAATGAAGACTGACTTTTTCATTTAAAGGCACGATCTTTAAAGTGTCAGAAAGAGAGAGAAGACACAGGAGAGGAGAGTTGTAGCTGGGGACCTGGGGTGGAAGCTCCCAGGCTCCCCCAGCATTGCCTGGAAGTCTGAGCGTGGTGACTGAGCCAGGGCAAGGAATGTGTGCCCTGGATGAGGGGGAGAACTCCATGCCACTATAGTGAACCCAAGAGAGAGGGGGACACTGCACATGGAAGAGGCCCTGGAGTGAGGGCTGCTACAAGAGGCATGGTAGCTGTAGTGTCAGATCCTGAGGCTGAGAGTACACAGAGTGACGTGTCAGAGCACAGGAGACATTATCCCCGCAGAGGAGGGATGAGCTGCAGTTGAGAGGTCTGCTGTTGAAATAGGACATGCACACTTTAACAAACCAATCATTTCAGCGACAGGGCCTACCAAACAACTTTGACTGAAATGATTGGTTTGTTTGGGCCCCCACACCAAAAAAGCTATTCATCTCTCCCTGTACAGACTAAACAGGCTCTACTGAGGCAAGATGTCGTCCTCATCCTCAACCTCTGATTCCTCTCCCCCTACAGTGTGTACTTCCTCCTCATCACACATTATCAATTCGTCCCCGCTGGACTCCACAACCACAGGTCCCTCTGTAGTATCTGGAGGGCAGTGCTGTACTTCATTGAGGAATTGATTATTCATTTTTATAAACATCATTTTTTCAACGTTGTGAGGAAGCAACCTCCTTCGCCGCTCACTGACCAGGTTCCCCGCTGCACTAAAAACTCTTTCCGAGTACACACTGGAGGGGGGACAACTCAGGTAAAATAGAGCCAGTTTGTACAGGGGCTTCCAAACTGCCTTTTTTTCCTGCCAGTAACAATATGGACTGTCTGACATGTCTACTTGGATGGTGTCAGCAAAGTAATCATCCACAATTTTTTCTATTGTGACAGCATCCAATGCAGCGAGAGTAGACATGTCTGCAATGGTTGGCAGGTCCTTCAGTCCGGACCAGATGTTATCAGCATCCCCGCCAGTGCCTCTTTTGGGAAAACTGAGCTTTTTCCTCGCAGCCATAGATGTGGAAGAAAATGAGGGTGGAGCTGTTGGCATGTCACGGTCCTCTTCAGAGGACAATCTCCTGACCAGCAGGTCTTTGCACCGCTGTAGATTTGTGTCCGCCGGAAACAGAGACACAACATACGCTTTAAACCGAGGATCGAGCACGGTGGCCAGAATGTATTCCTCTGACTTTAAAAGAGTGACCACCCTCGGATCCTGGCAAAGCGTACGAAGGGCTACATCCACAAGAGCTACATGCTTGCTGTAATCGCAATGGCTTACCAGCTCCTCCCTCACTTTCTCCAGCTGCTTCTGCAACAGCCTGATCAGGGGAATGACCTGACTCAAGCTGGCAGTGTCGGAACTGACTTCTCGTGTGGCAAGTTCAAATGGCTGCAGAACCTTGCACAACACGGAAATCAGTCTCCACTGCGCTTGACTCAGGCGCATCCCCACTCCTTTGCCTATGTCGTAGGTGGCTGTGTAGGCCTGAATGGCCTTTTGCTGCTCCTCCATCCTCTGCAGCATATAGAGGGTGGAGTTCCAGCGCGTCACAACCTCTTGTTTGAGGTGATGGCAGGGCAGGTTCAAGCTTTTTTGATGTGCCTCTAGTCTGCGGTAGGCACTGGCTGAATGCCGAAAGTGTCCAGCAATTTTGCGGGCCACCGCAAGCATCTCCTGCACACCCCTGTCACTCTTGAGGTAATGCTGCACCACCAAATTAATGGTGTGGGCAAAACATGGGACGTGCTGGAAATTGCCCATATTTAATGCCCGCACAATGTTACTGGCATTGTCTGACACCACAAATCCCCATGAGAGTCTAAGTGGGGTAAGCCACTGGGAGATAATTTCCCTCATTTTCTCTAATATGTTGGCAGCGTTGTGCCTCTTATTAAAGCCTGTAATGCACAATGTTGCCTGCCTTTGCATGAGCAGCCATTTTGTAGATGCTGCTACTGATGCAGCTGTTGCTGTTGCTGCGGAAGGGGATGCATCTACCCAGTGGGCTGTCACAGTCATATAGTCCTTCGTTTGCCCAGAACCACTTGTCCACATGTCCGTGGTTAAGTGGACAGTGGGTACAACCGCATTTTTAAGAGCACTGAGGACACTTGATCGTACTTCTCTGTACATTTTTGGTATCGCCTGCCTAGTGAAGTGGAATCTCGAGGGGATTTGGTACCGGGGACACAATACCTCCATCAACCCTCTAAATCCCACTCCACTGATGGCGGACACCGGGCGCACGTCTAACACCAACATTGCAGTTACAGCTGCAGTTATACGCTTTGCAATAGGGTGACTACTATCGTATTTGGTGGTCATGGCAAACGACTGTTGGACGGTCAATTGTTTGGTGAAAGACTTAGCGGTCTTACGACTTCCCCTCTGGGAAGATGACCGACTAACAGCAGCAACAGCAGCAGTGGCAGTAGTAGGCGTACCGCTGCAGGATTCCTCGGATGAATCCCGTATTGAGGAGGACTCAGTCTGGCTGGTGACTTGGGCTGCAGGACTGAATCTGATGGAGATTGTGGAGGAAGTTGACGAGGAGGGTGTTGCTGGTGTGTATCCAACTGGACCACGGGATTTAGGTGTCCCTGTACCAATGAGGGTCCTAGCCCCAGTTCCTGAACTAACCACTGAACTATGAAGGTTATTCAGGTGACGTATAAGGGAGGATGTTCCTAGGTGGGCAAGATCCTTACCCCTGCTTATTTGAGCTTTACATAAGCTACATATTGCCATACATTGGTTGTCTGGATTTGGATAAAAATAACTCCAGACCGAAGAGGTGCATTTTTTGGTCTTCTGACCAGGCATGACGATGGGCTTTTTCATCCCATGGACATCAGCTGTTTCCCCCCCTGGTGCCTCATTTACAATAACCACATCACCATCCTCATCATCAAGTTCCTCCACAGCGCCAGCTACATCATCAATAGCCTCCTCCCGAGCCACCTCTTCCCGTACAGTGATGGGAAGGTCAGGCTTGACAACCACCAACACCCTTGGACTCGCCTTGGGGATTTGTGATAATTTCTCTTTAGAAGGCAGAGTTGTTTGCTGTTTTGTTGCTGACAGCATAACTCTCTTCAATTTTTTGTAGGGGGGGGGAGGAGGAGGAGGGCTAAGATCCGTGGGTAAAGCTGAACCACTAGTCATGAACACGGGCCAGGGCCTAAGCCGTTCCTTGCCACTCCGTGTCGTAAATGGCATATTGGCAACTTTACGTTTCTCCTCAGATGATTTTAAGTTTCTCTTTTTGCTACTTTTTCTTAACTTGGGCTTTTTGGATTTTACATGCCCGGTACTACGAGATTGGGCATCGGGCTTGGAAGACGACGTTGATGGCATTTCATCGTCTATGTCATGACTAGTGGCAGCAGCTTCAGCATTAGGAGGAAGTGGGTCTTGATCTTTCCCTACTTTATCCTCCAAAGTTTTGTTCTCCATTATATGTAGCACAAGATACTGCAGAATGTGTGAACTTGGTAATATTGCAGTACCAATGGACTTATAATGCTGGATTGGTTTTGCAAATTTGGTTATAATTATTATATATATTTTTTTTTTTTTAATTTTTTATTTTTTTTTACTTTTTTTTTATTTTTTACAAACTTGGGAATAATGGGGAAATAACTATGCCCTTAGAAGCACAGAGCACAGGACACAGCACCACTGGACTGAACAGGACACGGCACAGGACCCAGCAGCACTACGGAACTCAGCAGGACAGAGCACAGGACACAGCACCACTGGACTGATACTGCAGAATGTGTAAACTTTGTAATATTGCAGTACCACTGGACTTTTACTGCTGAATGTGTGAACTTGGTAATATTGCAGTACCAATGGACTTATAATGCTGGATTGGTTTTGCAAATTTGGTTATAATTATTATATATTTTTTTTTTTTTTTTAATTTTTTTTTTTTTTTTACTTTTTTTTTATTTTTTACAAACTTGGGAATAATGGGGAAATAACTATGCCCTTAGAAGCACAGAGCACAGGACACAGCACCACTGGACTGAACAGGACACGGCACAGGACCCAGCAGCACTACGGAACTCAGCAGGACAGAGCACAGGACACAGCACCACTGGACTGATACTGCAGAATGTGTAAACTTTGTAATATTGCAGTACCACTGGACTTTTACTGCTGAATGTGTGAACTTGGTAATATTGCAGTACCAATGGGCTTATACTGCAGGATTGGTTGTGAAAATTTTGTGGTAATTAAAAAATATTAAAGTAGTTTTTGGTATTTTATAAAAAAAACTTTTTTTTATTTTTTTAAACACAGGGGAATATTGGGGAAATAACTATGCCCTTAGAAGCACAGAGCACAGGACACAGCACCACTGGACTGAACAGGACACAGCACAGGACCCAGCAGCACCACTGACCTCAGAAGGACAGAGCACAGCACACAGCACCACTGGACTGATACTGCAGAACACAGCACAGCACAGCACAGCACAGCACTAAACAGCACAGCACAGCACAGCACTAAACAGCACAGAACTAAACAGCACAGAACTAAACAGCACAGAGGACCACCTAACACACCCTCCCTCTACCCTGATCAATGCCCGAGTGAAGATGGCGGCGACTAGCGGGGAATTTATAGGATCCGAGTATCGCGAGATCCGACAACGGGATTATGAGTCAGAGCCTCAGTTTCACTTTTGAATTTGGCGCCAATACCCGGATCTGTCTCGGATCCGACTCGGATCCGCAACGTTCGGGTGGGCTCGGATTTCAGAAATCCGAGCGCGCTCATCCCTATAAAACATAACAATTGTCTGATACAGTAATCAAATCACACAATACAATTAAAGGCATGATGTAAAATATAACAATAGTTAGTAAACACAATTTATTTCATCCTTGAAATCTTTAAATGGAAATTATTTTTGCTTGCAAATCAATTAAAAGTAACCTCCAACATAAACCACAGACATCATTTCCTCTGTATTGCAAAGAGCATACAAAAATGCAGATGAGCAGATGCATTTACAGTAAGTGACGACCTTTCAGCAGCATAGAAAATGTTTTCTCTTTAGATTTACGTTTCAGACTTTATCAAGGTCTTATATTTTTTCTTTTTAGCTAGAAGCAAATGCATCATGTTTAGTGTAAAGGGCTGTTCTTGCCACCAGACCTTTATTCCAGTGAAGGCTGCAGCCCAGGAGTAAAGAACAAAAGTTTACAAGGACATAAGTGAAAAGAGGAATGAGTGTAGTCTAGGCATTTTGCCAAAGTAATGGTATGCGTGGTCTTGTCTAGGTCTACACAGCAAAATGTATTATCTGGGTTTCCTGCTGAAGTGAACTACAAGTACTGACTTGTTCGGTTCTATAAGAAGTAGGAACAATATGGGCTCCTGCCATAGTGAATAAAATTAAACATCCATTCAGCAAGGATTATCTGGAGCTCCTGTCAAAGTAAAGGATTTCACATCTTTCCCTCTACCCCTTATTTAGTTCTTTGAGGAGTAGGGTAATGGGACTGCTGAGATATTGGACTATGTTTATGCCAGATATAGCAGTTTTTTAATAAGTTGATAGCATTCCTTCCTTTTTTATGTAGCTGATAAAAGTTAATGGGATGCCTCTGCTATAGAGTAACTCAGCCCCAGATTGGTAAACTGTTGTTAAGTACCCAGTCTGAGAGGTAAGCACTACAGGACCAAGCGACACCAATACAACATTAGTTTTTAAGCAATTTTCAAAATCTGTCTCTTTTATAGTTATATAATGTGTAAGTGCCTGAAGACTATGTTGTATAGTATAAATAAATATAATGAAGTGACGAATATGGTCACCCAAATATGTGTTTGCAGTTTAGTACTTTCCATAACCCAAAAGAAGATATACATGTGCGAGTAAAGAATTTGTAAGGCATATCATGAGACAATTTATTTTAAAAGAATATTTCAACTGTAACTCCGCAAATAAGATCTTTCTTTTCTCCTGTCAATGTAAGAAACAATTCATTAGACAAACCACATGACATCCTGTGATGCAAGAAGACTAAAGTTTACAACCATATAAAAAATCTATTTTTTACAAAGAAGGAAACTTAGGAAGGTTCCTATCAAAAAAGGGAAGTTTATTGGATTTTTAAATTAGACAATTTTAATGTCCAATATACTAAATGATTTTAATCACAATTTTGAGTTGTACTCTTTTTAATAATGCTATATTCCAATGAATGTAAGTCAATGAACTATCCCCAAGGAATGATTTGTTTCAGTAAGGTGACTGTATAATTATGATTCTACATTTGTTTACTCTTGACTAACTTCCCTTATATGATAACGTATTTAGATGTATGTCATGTGTTATTGAATTTTTTCTGATGTCAACTACTGTATCTGCAAGAACCTTGTATTTCTAACATACTTTTAGAAGAAGTAAATGAATAAGCCTCTGAGGCTTATTCATTTTCTGCGTGAAACTAGTAAATTGGTTGACCCACTTTCTGCTATTGTTTATGCTGACACCAATAAAGATTATTTTGTTTAGAATGAAGTCTCTCAACAGTCCCTAGCAAAGGCATAAGTGCTTTTGTATAATTACTGCCGGCAAATAATCCTGCACCAAAGAATGCTACAGTCTCATTTGAGCTGGTGCTTTCCCTTTTATTAAGGTTTAGTGTACTTGGATGACCAGACTGCACATAGATCTGGCAGCCCAATGGTTTGTTCGGCAGTTACCAGTGTATGGCCAGCTTAAGAGAGAAAACAATCTTTTGGAGATAGCTATTTTACCTAAACACTGATAGCTTTGAACTCCAGATATAAATTCGGAACAAATTCCTTCACAGCGCCAATCAATTTTCTTATCATTTAACTTTTAAATCAATATTTATTTACATTTTTTTTATTATTTATATATTGTATCCAATATAAAACTTAATTATGTTGAATCTTATTTACCATTGTTTCCTTGTTCTCATTTTCTGTATTTTTGTGATACTCTATTATAGTGACACTCCTTTTTTCATATATTCACTAAATACTGTAAACTCCCTACTCTTTGAATTGCCGTCACCCATATCCTTTAAGTGACAACACCAACAAGGCTTCAATTTGGGCAAAGAAATAATGAAATTGCCTGCGGTCGGATGCACCTGAAACCCTAGAACCTGCAGGATTTTCACTCTTTGTTTCTGAATAATTTTATGTAGCACAGCCACACATTTCCCAGCAAGAGTTCATTGTCAAGAGGCCAGCTATGGGACCCTTTAATTGCAGCTTAGAAGGGCTGAGCTCAGTTTCCCGACCAGGATCTCAGTGAGGCTCCAAGAGGTTGGCTATGATTATCGCATGAGCAGTCTGTCATTGGGTTAGGCGTCACATAGGCTATTTTGATTCTATGTGGTCAAGCACAAAGTGATTTATTAGCTTTTTGTATGCAACTGCAAAAAGCACAAATCTTGCATGCTCGGTCTGGAAGCAGCATGCTGGAACAAAGGTCAAATACATTGCGACCACACACGTTTTCAGAATTTATTTTGGAACCATCAGCAGTGGTGGCATGGGGTGTTCAGGGATATTGGGTAAGTACTTCTGGTGTGGACAGCTTAAGATCCCTGCCTGAGGCAGCATTCCCTGCAGGTTGAACTTATATAACAAGAGCTACCAAATGTGGAATAGTATTGCGATGAGTGGCTGTTGCATTATTGTTATTATGTGGTATTACTTACATAAATATGTCCATCTGCTCTTAAATTATGGCATTTCTGTGGTCCGGTACATTGGACTGTTTAGTTTTGCTTTCAAGATTTTATTTATGCAAAGATTAATAATGTATGAATAGTGCCCTAAGTGTAAAAAATAGAAACAACAGTATGATGAGTACTTATACAATACAATGTACAGAGATATTAAAATCAAGTTAGTAGGCATGGAACCAGGTGGACTGAACCTAAAAGATTGAACCCTGGATTTTTCAGTGTTTTTCATTTTACTGTATGTATGTCTAATGAGGCAACTGACAGCTATGGGAAACAAGGTTATCAGTCACTCGGGTGTATTATTAACACTGTCTTTACTACAGTTTCCATAACTTTCTTTATATCATTACTTGTGGATTTATATATATATATATATATATATATATACATACAGCAAATGTTATTTACAACATTCTCTGGATTCTATTTATTTATTTTGCTTCCAGGAGACAAAACTCAGTCAATAATATAACACATTTCAACTCCTTATTTAAGGCTGTATTATTTTTGGGTTGGGTACAATACAACGACTGTGGAAATCCTGACACTACTTACCCCGTGTCACGGGCACTAGGAGTCTTTACCCAGGGATCACCAGATGGTAGGCTTACCAGAGCAATGTAGATGGTAATAGGGTACTCTGGTAGCTGGGTGATCACGGAACATGAAATGATGGCCGATGAGATGCTCAGGAAAGTCTATGACTAGCAACACTGGTAATAATGAGGTAATGATACACAAGGAACTGTATGGACAAGGACACGTGAAGGTAGTCAGTGGTCTGCGATAGCAAGTTGTACCACTGCTATAGTGAGGGGGAATGTCCAACAGAAACAAGGAGGTGATGAGAGTCAGCGGTCTGCGGGTAGCAAGTTGTACCGCTGTCTGAGTGAAGGGATGGAATCCAAGTGGAGGTATCCAGGTAGTCAGTGGTCTGCGGTAGCAAGTTGTACCACTGCTATGTGAGAGGATAATGGAACAGGTGATACCGGAAACAGGGATCAGTGGTCTGACATCAGCAAGTTGTACCACTGCATATATATGTGAGGAGGTGCACGGGGGAAGACTGCAACACAGGATATACACAGGCACCTTATACACGATCCACAGTAATATGCACAATATAGGTATATATATATATGTAAATGACTGATCAGGTCTGCAATCTAGAAAGTCTCTTGAAGTAGTCCAGCACAATGATAACACAGTCAATGATGGCAATAGACTCAGCGGATAGCAGACTCCAGAGAGAACCAAACACAGTCCAGCAAGATATGCAATACACAGCACAGTCAATGAGAAGTATGCATACCGTGGTTCAGCAGTAGCAGTCAGATGGGATTGCAGCGGTACCTGAGCGGCTGGAGGCCGACTAGATAGGAAGTCCCTGGATAGGAGAAGCAGCGGTCTAGCAGGTGCAGCGCACAGGTGAGTAGACCGACAGGGACACGAATCCACAGGAGTCAGCAACACGTGGAACTGGACTAATAGGAAACCCAGGAGAATGGAGATGATCCAGCAGAGGGTAGTAGAAGAGATACAAATCCAATGCTGACAGGAGGGCAGAGGCCAGTGGAACACGTGAAGGCGTGGAGAGTGGATCAGCAGGAGATGGACGATAGCGCTGATCACAGCGGCAGGACTCAGCGGCACACGGAGGTAACCAGTAGCAACCACAGGAACCAACAGCGATGGGAAACAGGAGTGCAGCGCAGGGCAGGAGCTGTAGATCACGAAGTGTAGCAGATGGTAATGGAAAGCGGCAGTCTCGAGGAAGTCACAGCAAAGATGAGATGAGAGAGTAGTGCACGGAGGCAGCAGATAGTAATCAGCTGGCAGTCACGATGTTGAACACAGGCGAGTTGCAAGCAGGAGACTGTAGTGCACAGAGGCAGCGGATAGTAGTCAGCTGGCAGTCACGATGTTGAACACAGGCGAGTTGCAAGCAGGAGACTGTAGTGCACAGAGGCAGCGGATAGTAGTCAGCTGGCAGTCACGATGTTGAACACAGGCGAGTTGCAAGCAGGAGACTGTAGTGCACGGAGGCAGCGGATAGAAATCAGCAAACAGACTTGATGAGAAGCAGGTGAGTGAGGTAAAAGCTGGAGTGCACGGAGGCAGCGGATAGCAATGAGCAAACAGTCACATTGATATAAAATAACATTGAAGTGGTGTAGAAGACTGTAGTGCACGGAGGCAGCGGATAGGAATCAGCAAACAGTCATGATGATACAGTTGATGGTAGAAGTGGTATGGAACCACAGTAGTAGAAGTGGTTTGGAAACCACAGGAATCAGCAGCACTGAATACACTAGTAATACAGGAACACCTTCAGAGACTCATGAGGAATGAGACTCCAAGATCAGGCAACGTGGTAGTGACCACAGGTGCTTAATATAGGGAGGTTGCCTGATCTGCCAATTAAGTTAAAGGGGTATACACTGAAGTATAGAAAAGGGCTGCGCATGCGCAGACCCTCAGGATGGTGGACGGCCACGGTTCCTAAATGTCCGGGAAGAGGCACTCACGGTCCGGTGAGTGACAGTACCCCCCCTTTTAAAGGTGGGCACAGAACGCCTGGAACCGGGCTTGTCCGGATTTTTGGAGTAAAACTTCTTCAAAAGGGCAGGAGCATTAAGATCTTCAGCTTTGATCCAAGAGCGCTCCTCAGGACCAAAGCCCTTCCAATGAACGAGGAAGTGGAGGACTCCTCGCGAAATTTTTGCATCTAGTACCTCGGTAATCTCAAAATCCTCCTCCTGATGGACTTGAACTGGCTGCGGAGCTGAGGGAGGAGTTGAAAAACGGTTGATAATAAGAGGTTTGAGCAAAGATACATGGAAGGCATTAGAAATCCGAAGACTCTTGGGAAGAAGGAGTTTCACACATACTGGATTGATAACTTGAATGATCCTATATGGACCAATAAAACGAGGGGCGAATTTCATGGATGGAACCTTCAAACGAATATTTTTTGTGGATAACCAGACACGATCTCCAATTTTTAGTGGTGGAATAGCCCGCCTCTTCTTATCAGCGAAAGATTTATATTTGACAGATGTCTTCTTCAAACAGGTCCTAACCTGAGACCAGATATTTTTAAAGGTCTGACAAACAGTCTCCACCGCAGGAACTTGGGTGGGCGGGAGGGCAGGAAATTCCGGAAAAGACGGATGGTGACCGTAGACCACAAAGAATGGAGTTTTGGATGATGACTCATGGTACATGTTGTTATGGGCGAACTCAGCCCAAGGGAGTAACTCTACCCAGTTGTCTTGATTGGCTGATGAAAATATCCTTATAAAAGTCTCAAGATCTTGATTGACACGTTCGGTTTGTCCATTGGATTGTGGATGGTAAGAAGATGAGAGTGCTAATCGTATGCCCAAGGTTTTACAAAGGGCTCGCCAGAATCTGGACACGAATTGTACTCCTCTATCAGACACAATCTCAGTTGGACATCCATGGATACGGAAGATCTCTTTAATGAAATGTTCAGCCAGGATAGACGAGGAAGGCAAACCAGACAGAGGGATGAAATGAGCCATCTTCGAAAATCTGTCCACTACCACCCAAATAGTGTTATGGTTCTTACTAGGTGGTAAGTCAGTAACGAAATCCATACTAATATGGGTCCATGGTTTGGACGGAATGGGTAGTGGTCGCAGCAACCCTGCTGGGGTTCTGCGGGAGGATTTGAATTGCGAACATAATTCACAGGAAGCAATGAACTCTTTGACGTCTCTCCTCATTGAAGGCCACCAGTAACTTCGAGAGAGGATCTCAAAAGTCTTGTGTTCACCGGCGTGTCCAGAAAAACGAGAGGCATGGAACCACGAAAGGATTTTCCTCCTTAGAGTAGGAGGCACGAGGGTCTTCCCAAATGGTAGCGTTTTGGTGGATGAAGCAGCCAGTGAGATACATTTGGGGTCTAGAATGGTATGGTTGGAAACCTCTTCTATATCAGAGGACGTAGCAAAGGCTCTAGATAAGGCATCAGCTTTTTTGTTCTTGGCAGCTGGTTTGAAGGTAATTATTAATTCAAAACGGGAAAAGAAAAGAGACCATCTTGCTTGACGAGGGTTCAAGCATTGGGCAGACTGGAGATATGACAAGTTCTTATGATCCGTGAAGATCGTCACCGGATGGCGAGCTCCCTCCAACAAGTATCTCCATTCCTCTAATGCGGCTTTGATAGCCAGTAATTCCTTGTCTCCGATGGTATAATTCTTCTCTGCGGGTAGGAGACCCCGAGAATAGAAGGCACAAGGGTGGAATTTTTGCTGTTCCGAGCGTTGGGAGAGAATAGCTCCTAAGCCCACATTAGAGGCATCTACTTCTAGGAAAAAAGGGAGTGTCACATCAGGCTGACGAAGGATTGGAGCCGAAGAGAAGGACTCTTTTAATGCTTGAAAGGCTTGAATAGCCTCAGTAGACCATTGCTTAGGATTAGCCCCTTTACGAGTTAGGGCCACAATAGGAGATGCAATGGAAGAAAAGTCTTGAATGAAGCGTCTATAGTAATTGGCAAAACCTAAAAAACGCTGGATGGCACGAAGAGTAGTTGGCTGGGGCCAATGTAGTACAGCATTTACTTTGTCAGGATCCATCTTCAGACCAACTCCGGAAACAATATACCCCAAGAATGGAATCTGGGGTAATTCGAATGAACATTTTTCTAATTTACAGAACAATGAATTTTTCCGTAGCCTGGAGAGGACTTCTGCCACATGTTGGTGGTGAGAAGGCAGGTCCTGTGAAAAAATCAATATGTCGTCCAGGTAGACGACGACACATACATATAATAAGTCCCGAAAAATCTCATTGATGAAGCCCTGAAAAACAGCGGGGGCATTACATAGCCCGAAAGGCATTACCAGATATTCGTAATGCCCGTCTCTGGTGTTAAACGCCGTCTTCCATTCGTCACCGGAACGGATTCTGATTAAATTGTAAGCACCACGAAGATCCAACTTAGTAAAAATACGGGCTCCCTTAATGCGGTCAAATAGCTCAGTGATCAACGGAATGGGATACCGGTTCTTGATAGTAATGGCATTGAGTCCACGAAAATCTATACAAGGGCGTAATGATCCATCCTTCTTTTTGACAAAGAAGAACCCAGCTCCAGCGGGCGAGGTGGAAGGTCGAATGAACCCACGCTGGAGGTTCTCCCGTATATATTCAGATGTAGCTTGAGTTTCAGGTAACGAGAGTGGATAGACCCGGCCTCTGGGAGGAGTCTTGCCAGGAAGAAGATCAATCGGACAATCCCAAGAACGATGAGGAGGAAGACGTTCAGACTGAGCTTTATCAAAAACATCGGTAAATGAAGCATATTGAGGAGGGAGTCCCGGTGAAATAGCTGAGATGGAAGCTTGCTGTACCTTGAGAGGGATGACTTGGGAAAGGCAATGATGGTGACATTCAGGCCCCCAAGACGTGACTTGAGGGGTGCGCCAGTCAATCTGGGGAGAGTGACACTGAAGCCATGGAAGGCCTAGGACAATCGGACTTGTCGTAACAGGAAGAATTAAAAACGATATCTCTTCATGATGCAGAGCACCAATCTGAAGGGTTACTGGAGACGTACTCTGGGTGATGAGACCGTTGATGAGACGTGATCCATCGATAGCCGTCACAGTAATGGGAGTTTTTAAGGTAATCATTGGTAGAGACCATTGATTAACTAACGATTTGGAAATAAAATTTCCTGCTGCTCCGGAATCAATCAATGCCTGTGACTCAAAGGTCTTGGTAGCAAAGGAAATAGTCACATCAAAAGCGCAGACTTTAGATTTCATAGACGATGGAGAGGACTCCAGGGACCCTAACTTCACCTCTCCAGAACTAGTTAGGGCCTGGCATTTCCCGATCTCTTAGGGCAGGAGCTGAGGACATGAGTGGAATCAGCACAATAGATACAGAGTCTATTCTTGACTCTTCGTTTCCTCTCCTCAGAAGATAACTTGGAACGTCCAATCTCCATGGGAATCACAGCGGGTGACACTGGACGAAATTGAGGGTTAGAGCGAAAAGGTGCTTTAGCAGAAGTCGTTTTCTCAGCCTCTCTTTCACGAAATCTCATATCAACACGATGGCATAGAGAGATCAAATCTTCAAGTGACGAAGGAAGCTCTTGGGTAGTCAGTGCATCTTTAATTTTATCGGAAAGCCCCTGCCAGAAGGCGGCAACTAGGGCTTCAGTGTTCCACTGAAGTTCAGAGGCTAAGATCCTAAATTGAATGACGTACTGGCCTACAGTATGAGATCCTTGTCGCAGACGGAGGATGCTGGAAGCAGCGGAGGTCACACGACCTGGTTCATCGAACACACTTCGGAATGTAGAAATGAATTTGGCACTATCTTGTAAAATTGGATCGTTCCTCTCCCACAGAGGGGAGGCCCAAGCCAGGGCTTGTCCTGAAAACAAAGAGATAAGATAGGCCACTCTGGAACGATGGGTAGAAAAATTTTGAGGTTGGAGCTCAAAATGGACTGAACATTGGTTAAGGAAACCCCTACAAGTTTTGGGGTCTCCATCGTACTTTGACGGAGTAGGCAGGTGAAGCGTGGAAGCTATAGACACCTGGGATGGCAATGGGGAAACGGAGGAAAGCACAGGAGCTTCAGTAGTAGCTGTCACAGTCTGTCCAGATGTTCCTTGGGAGGTTAATGACTGATAACACTGAAGTAACAGCTGTTGGCGGGCATCCTGTTGCTCCACACGGCTAACCAGATGTTGCAGCATCTCTTTGGCGGTAGGTTCCACATCTGGGTCTGTCATGGCCTGATCTTACTGTCACGGGCACTAGGAGTCTTTACCCAGGGATCACCAGATGGTAGGCTTACCAGAGCAATGTAGATGGTAATAGGGTACTCTGGTAGCTGGGTGATCACGGAACATGAAATGATGGCCGATGAGATGCTCAGGAAAGTCTATGACTAGCAACACTGGTAATAATGAGGTAATGATACACAAGGAACTGTATGGACAAGGACACGTGAAGGTAGTCAGTGGTCTGCGATAGCAAGTTGTACCACTGCTATAGTGAGGGGGAATGTCCAACAGAAACAAGGAGGTGATGAGAGTCAGCGGTCTGCGGGTAGCAAGTTGTACCGCTGTCTGAGTGAAGGGATGGAATCCAAGTGGAGGTATCCAGGTAGTCAGTGGTCTGCGGTAGCAAGTTGTACCACTGCTATGTGAGAGGATAATGGAACAGGTGATACCGGAAACAGGGATCAGTGGTCTGACATCAGCAAGTTGTACCACTGCATATATATGTGAGGAGGTGCACGGGGGAAGACTGCAACACAGGATATACACAGGCACCTTATACACGATCCACAGTAATATGCACAATATAGGTATATATATATATGTAAATGACTGATCAGGTCTGCAATCTAGAAAGTCTCTTGAAGTAGTCCAGCACAATGATAACACAGTCAATGATGGCAATAGACTCAGCGGATAGCAGACTCCAGAGAGAACCAAACACAGTCCAGCAAGATATGCAATACACAGCACAGTCAATGAGAAGTATGCATACCGTGGTTCAGCAGTAGCAGTCAGATGGGATTGCAGCGGTACCTGAGCGGCTGGAGGCCGACTAGATAGGAAGTCCCTGGATAGGAGAAGCAGCGGTCTAGCAGGTGCAGCGCACAGGTGAGTAGACCGACAGGGACACGAATCCACAGGAGTCAGCAACACGTGGAACTGGACTAATAGGAAACCCAGGAGAATGGAGATGATCCAGCAGAGGGTAGTAGAAGAGATACAAATCCAATGCTGACAGGAGGGCAGAGGCCAGTGGAACACGTGAAGGCGTGGAGAGTGGATCAGCAGGAGATGGACGATAGCGCTGATCACAGCGGCAGGACTCAGCGGCACACGGAGGTAACCAGTAGCAACCACAGGAACCAACAGCGATGGGAAACAGGAGTGCAGCGCAGGGCAGGAGCTGTAGATCACGAAGTGTAGCAGATGGTAATGGAAAGCGGCAGTCTCGAGGAAGTCACAGCAAAGATGAGATGAGAGAGTAGTGCACGGAGGCAGCAGATAGTAATCAGCTGGCAGTCACGATGTTGAACACAGGCGAGTTGCAAGCAGGAGACTGTAGTGCACAGAGGCAGCGGATAGTAGTCAGCTGGCAGTCACGATGTTGAACACAGGCGAGTTGCAAGCAGGAGACTGTAGTGCACAGAGGCAGCGGATAGTAGTCAGCTGGCAGTCACGATGTTGAACACAGGCGAGTTGCAAGCAGGAGACTGTAGTGCACGGAGGCAGCGGATAGAAATCAGCAAACAGACTTGATGAGAAGCAGGTGAGTGAGGTAAAAGCTGGAGTGCACGGAGGCAGCGGATAGCAATGAGCAAACAGTCACATTGATATAAAATAACATTGAAGTGGTGTAGAAGACTGTAGTGCACGGAGGCAGCGGATAGGAATCAGCAAACAGTCATGATGATACAGTTGATGGTAGAAGTGGTATGGAACCACAGTAGTAGAAGTGGTTTGGAAACCACAGGAATCAGCAGCACTGAATACACTAGTAATACAGGAACACCTTCAGAGACTCATGAGGAATGAGACTCCAAGATCAGGCAACGTGGTAGTGACCACAGGTGCTTAATATAGGGAGGTTGCCTGATCTGCCAATTAAGTTAAAGGGGTATACACTGAAGTATAGAAAAGGGCTGCGCATGCGCAGACCCTCAGGATGGTGGACGGCCACGGTTCCTAAATGTCCGGGAAGAGGCACTCACGGTCCGGTGAGTGACACCCCGGCACGATTAAACTGAAAATCTCATTATTTACTGAGTGGAAAGACTGATAGCTTGAAACGAAGACTTTAGTAAATGGCTGCAGCTGAAGATCCCGGCAGCGTCTGATGATGTCAGATTGAAGGGACACACTCTCATCCAAGCTCTTAAGGTAGTAATTTAAGGAAGCACCGCCTGTACAATGTTCATGGCTTATTAAATAACCTCGTACAGGCGGCACCTCTTTAAATTACTACCTTAGGAGCTCGGATGACAGTGTGTCCCTTCAATCTGACGTCATCGGACACTGTTGGGTTTTCAACTGTCGCAATTTACAAAAGTCTTCACTTCAAGCTGTCTGTCTTTCGACTCAGTCGATGATGAGGGCTTCGGTTTAATCGTGCCAGGGTAAGTAGTGTCGGGATTTCAACAGCCGTAACAGTGAGAACCACCGTTATTTTTGTGTGTTCCTTACACGCTTTCAGTAATTAATAGCAAGCAAGTTAACTTTCCATTTAAGATTGTTAGATTCATACTAGGAAAAATTTTTTACAGCTTTAATTTTTCCTCACTCTTTTTTCCTTCTTGACCACATCAGACCTGGGCTTTAACTGTTCTGATGTAATCGTTTTCAGTTTTCTCCCTCTATCCTCTGTTTTATAGTTATTAATTAATTTTCTCCTCTGTTGCTCTGCTATGCTGTGGCATGTCAACTGTTTTACTTTACTCACTTGTCTCCTGCATCACACCTCTACAGACACCCTTTTTTATCATTACTAGGTCCTAAAATTTTGATTGTCAATGCATTCTCATTGGCCGGCTGCTGTATATTGCCGCTCTTTACCTGCCCACTCAGCCTGTCATATAACATAGTCAGGCCTGTGAATATTCTTTCCCTATACATCTTCTCCTTCTACCATAACACTCTTTCCTTATGAGACCTAGTAGGAGGCTTTCCTGTCAGGCCTCTCAGTGTCTCTATAATGGTGTATAATGGTGTCTACGTGCTGTGTCTTTTAAAAAGCTTTACTTCTCACAGCCTGGTCAATGTCTGGTGACAGGTGGAAGGAGTCTTCAATTGCTTGCTATGAGGGCTGGGGAGGAGGTGTATGGAATTCTGTGTCAGCAATACACTCTGCTGGCCCACCCTCAGGAGTTAGCTCTGGCTGTTTAGCCTGCAAAGATTGCTGACATGTGATAACTGTGATAAGTAAGTTCATTCCGCACATTACCTGCTACAGGCAGTTCAAACAATTCTTATTTAGATAATATTGAACACAGACTTTCACTGTTAGACCCTGGTACCTGTGGAAAGAAATTGTTATTTTCTAACACAATAGAATCAATAAATCACTAGAGACATAACAATACTGATGACACATTGGGAAAGCATTCTACCTAAATCAGTAACTAGCAACACATTTGTAGCAATATTGTCTGATGCCCCAAATTAGGTACATCTGGGCCACAGATACTGCAGGGTGGATCTCTTCCACTCCTTGCCAGGAATGATGTCTTCTGACACAGATACTTACCTATAGTGACCGAATTGAGGAAAGGAAGCCACCCAGTGGAGGGTTTGGGTTTTCTCTGGGCAGGCAGCAATGAGGTTCCCTGGCTTCTTGCAAGCAAAATACCAGTGCGTGTCCCCCAAAAGTGGATTGGCACTCACCCTCCAACAAAAAGGAGCAGGTGAATTTGAAGAGGTTTTTTTTTTAGACTGCCCTGGCACAACAGATCCTCTATTAGCTGCATGTGCTTGAGTAATACTGTATTTGTCAGTCAATCTGCCTACCTGGTAAGATTATGTGCCATGGTGCTTGCAGCTCCCTCTTGGCTGTGGTAGCATACAGAAACACACCCTTTCCATCCCAGATGCTTATTCCTCAGAGGACTAATCGTGATGTACAAGCTAAAGCAAAAGGACTGTAGGCAGTAGAACAGTGATGGATAGAGCCAAAGTCAAAGTATTGCAAAAGGTAAAATACTAGGGGACGAAGCCAAGGTCGAAGTAATGGATAGGGTAAAATTGTAATATGAAATCCAGCAAAACAAGTCTTCAAAGCACAAGCAGAGAAATCCAAAATAAAATGTTGTTTCTTTAACTTGTCCTTATTTAATGAAGGGCTGATTGCATAGCAATGAAATCTGTGCAGTAGTCCAGGTGAAGTGACTAGCTAGATTGCTGTTCTGAGCAGAGTTCTGATTACAGGAACTGAGAGAAGGTGCTAAATTCTCACATGCAGGGGACACAGTCATACTCATTCTCCTATTCTTTCAAATCTCCTGGACATAACATGAGAAACTGCTCATGGATTATCAAATCATTTAGACCCTCAAAAGGTGTAAAACTTTAATCTTCCAATCCACTGTTGAAAACTAGGCTCCAATGCTTTTCTTCTAAGGGCAGGGTTTAAGTACTGAGCCCATTGACTATGAAGGCAGACTCTATGGTCTCCACAGAAAGGTGTCAAAACCCTATCTTTTTCCAGATCAGGGAAATGCTCCATATGGGGTCTTCTGAAACTAGTCTCATCAGTTTCTGAAGTACTGGAGAATTTAGCAAAGCTCCAGCTACTACCTTCTTTCAGCCCCTGGTTTAGGAGACATGATGGTGGGTGATAGAGGGGAGTACCATGCAGGTGAGTGCTAAGATGGGAATCACTAGGCTATAAGTACATAAAGCAGGATCCCAACATAAAAAAGACAAATTACTGCCTTAGTGTTTGAACAAAGATTGACTGTGAAAGGAGGTCCAGGAATTTCTCACAATACTTTTACTTTCCTTTTGATAAGTGCACCACACTTGCTTGCAGACCGAGATGATGGTAGTGAATGAGGTGTTTTCCATGAGGTTGCTATTTGACATGTTGCATGACATGTCGTTTTTCCTCTGCCAAACCACTCTGTCAGTCTCTACATTGGTTGACTGTCTTTTACCGAATCCAAAAAAAAATGCTTCTATTAACATACAAGGCTATATACAAAACTGCACCTACATTTATCTCCTCACTTGTCTCAAAATATCTCCCAACTCGACAAATCCGTTCTGCACAAGACATGCGCCTCTCATTCACTCATATTACATCCTCCTATTCCCGTTTACAGGAGTTTTTTCGAGCAGCACCCATTCTTTGGAATTCCCTCCCTTGCACAATAAGACTTTCCTCTGGTCTACAAACCTTCAAGCGTACTCTGAAAACCCACCTCTTCAGGCAAGCTTATAATATCTTATAATATTCCTCAACTACTGTCCTAACCTCACAAGGTTACCCTATTACCACCCTTTACACTATTCACACAAGACAACAACCCTCTGACCCCTGACATTGCTGTATGATTGGATCATATTGGATCACTTTTTACCTTTTATCTTTGCAATCTGGCTGGACAGAAATCAATATGTAGACTTAACCTCATGTATCCAACTCCCATTGTCCCATAGCTTGTCAGCTTACTAGTAGGGCCTTCTCATCTCTTTGTCTGTATCAACCAGTATAATTACTGCATTTGTCCCCAATTGTAAAGCGCTACGAAATTTGCTGGCACTATATAAAAAAAATAATGATGATGATGTTGCAGCACTCATTTTATGTCTAAATAATTTAAGGGAGTGCTTGGAAATATCTGGATAAGCAGAAGAAGCAGGATATGCTTACTGTCATCTGGAATCTGCAAATTAAGGATAAGGATGACTAAATAAATTACTTTCATCCAGAATGGCTGGAGTTTATGCAGGAAAGATCCAGCAGACAACAATTCCTCCAGCAACCATCCAAAGCTTCTGGATAGATGTCAAGAAAGCTAGTTGGAACATAATATCACTGACATAGTAATTTGTAGGCATTCCCTTTGATAAAGGCACTGATAGAGGTTCAAGCAATTGCTTTGCGAATATCAGACCACTCCTCCAGGTCTAATGAGTCAGCAAAATCAACCTCCCATTTTCTGCGTAAGGGTCCTTCTCAGCATTTGCGATGGGGTAATATGTTATAGAGCATTGAGATAAGACCCTTGGAGGAGTGACCAGAAACACAAAGGTTCTCCAACATAGAGATTGCTTTTTTAGGACGTGGATCTTAACAGAGTGGATAAAATGTCTAATGTGCAAGTACTGATGAAACTGCCCTTTTGAGAATCTAGGTAAAGTCTGAGAATTGAAGGAATAGCCTGTCCTGGAAAGGTTATTTACAAGCGAGTACCTGCCCTGAACCATATAGAGGACATGGTTAATGAGAATCCTGAAGGGAAAGCTGGGTTACCTCAAACGGGAACAATTGGGGAAGGGGTAGGAGACATTAGCCATCCTGTTGACAATTACATTTTTTATCATAAATGTGTTAATAAAAAATTTATTTTTTATTTGAACAAATGTTTATACCAATATATGTATTTTACATAACATTTTTATTTAAAACAATAAAAAATTGTGCATTGATTTGATCATGTGTGGTTAAATTGGAAAAGGAACCTGTCATTGGGGTTGAGCAATGGGATGGGTCAGTGTTCGTCAAGCTTTAGTAAATTTAATCTTCATATGATAGATTATAATTTGGTTCAGTACTTGTTGTTCATTTTTATTTTAACACAAATCACAGAACAACATTCTTTCCTATATAGAGTTTTTCAGATTTTAAAGCTTGGTTTTAAACCATAACTTAAGTTTATTAACGTTTCAGCCCATGAAATTAAATTACCCATTGCCAGATATTTTTTATGTGGTTTCTATTCATTAGTCAGGTAGCGGTAAGTTAGAAGAGCAACATATTTAGCATGGAGGCACCTTGAGTTTAAAAATAACCATCAATTGTGTTTTGGGTATGAAACTATTAAGTGAGGTTTAGCTTTAAGATAAAGTCTGACAGCTCAGATATATATCTCAAACCTGCAGGTTGCAATGACTTTTATCACCTCATGTATCACTCTTTGACAAGGGACCATGTAATAAATCACTGAGTGGTACATAAATGAGAAATGAAGCAAGCGTCAAATAGATAGTTATTGAAAATTAAATATTGTTTGAATTGCATAAAAGTGTGCCCTCTGGCATTCTAAAAATGAAGTTAAACATTAGATGCTTAATAGAAATATATGATCAAGACTCAAAGGGAAACAGACAATTTAAATTAAACAAAACAAAAGTACATTAAATGAAAGCTGAAATTAACTAGTTTATTAAAGGATCACAAAACAAAAAATACAATTTGCCTTCTGTATGTACAGTATGTGTTAAAAAAAACACTGTTAATCCTATTCAACATTTTAAATAGATATTCAGATGTCAATCAGAACTCTCTGAAAATGTGGTCTGACAACGACTGCAAAATTTATTAATAAAGTTTTGGACAAGGATTATGCCTCATCTGTCAATTGGATAATTCTTACTTTCAAAGAAGTTATTAATTCACATCATATGTCATTTCAACTTCACTTCAGAGAAAAATTGATTTTTTTAGCAATACTGTAAGCGATAAATAACCAGTAGCCAGATCGCAAATGTTATAATATAATGCACTGGTTCCCAGAATACAAGGATATCCAGACCCTTTTAATAAACAATTGCAATAATATAAAAGTATTTAATTCAATATACACATAAAGATGACTATTGTGATTAGTTAAATAATGCAATAAACCAATTAGTAAATAAATGTCTTCAGCAGGAACTCTAAATAGTAAAAAATAAAAATAAATGGTTGAAATAAAATATTGCAGCTTATACCCTCATAACATCCTCCAAAATGACATACAGCCCTGGCTTTCAGCTGGGGTTGTGAGTCTTACCATGTAGCCCCGAGAAAAGTTGGCTGCACAGACTTGTACCACAACTTTGTGAAGGAGGTGGACCTATTATTCTCTATTACTTTCCTCTATAGCAGTGCAGCTTTAATCCTTAATTAATGTATGGGATAATGTATATGTTTGAATTTTCCAACCAATCAGAAGCATAGGATTTAACTTATTAACCCCATATGATTAGATAGAATATTTGACTAAAGTGTAGTCAAACATTAGACCTTTCCCTTTTCAGTGTTACTAGGGGATTTTAAGGCAATGTCTGGCTCAGTAGTTAGTGGTTAATTCCAATTATATATATATATATATTAGAGATGGTCACTGACCCCGTGTTTTGGTTTTGTATTCGGTTTTGGATCTGGATTACCTTCGTGTTTTGGTTTTGCAAAACTGCCCTTGCGTGTTTTGGTATTGGTTTTGTTTGGTTTTGTTTTGCTATTTTTGAAAAAAATAACCTAATTTAGTGCTCCACCAGTTTCTTAGATAAGTGAGGTAATTCTAAAGCTAATAAATTATGAAAAAACAGTTTAATCCCTGGTAGGCCGTCCTTAATGCAAACACTTGTCTGCAAATTATGCAGTCAAACCTGGTTGTCTACCTCCTCCATCTTTGATTATTGGCAATGTAGCCATCGTCTTTGGGTGTATATTACACCCTACACTTGTAGTTGAATATTAAAAAAGCAGCCTGCACAGACTGTGGAGCTAGAAAGTAAAATTAAATGGACCACAGTATTTTGGTGGCTATCTAACCTCCCCCCCGCCATACACTTGTAGTTGAACATAAAAAAAGCAGCCTGCATAGACTGTAGAAATAGAAATTTGAATATACAAAGAAATGGACAAAGGCAGTTTGGTATCTGTCTGCATCAGACCCCCCCAGATCCACCTGTAGTAAAATAGAAAAAAAGCAGCCTGCATAGACTGTAGAACTAGAAATTCGAATATACAAAGAAATGGACAAAGGCAGTTTGGTATCTGTCTGCATCAGATCCCCTCTCCGCTAGGAATAAAATAGAAAACTATTCAGCCGTTATATAATCTAGAATAGAAATAGAAATTGAGAAAGGAAATTTGGTATCTGTCTGCATCATAATCATCAACATCCTCATTAGTGCCCTCGTCACCTCCATAAATATCCCCCTCATCCTCTTCTATTTCCAAAGTGGCATCCTCAATTTGTGTATCACCGGCTACACTCAGGCTGTTCAGGTACACATCAGCAGAACTGCTGAAAGGGCCCTTCTTTATGGGTACACTAACAGAATGCTCACGATTAGACATACCACTGTTGGATGGACTCTCCACAGGGATTGGTGTCATTTCTGATTCAGAGCAAACATTATCCTCCAATGCCTTACTGTTATCTTGCAGCTCGGCTTTGACGCGTAGTTGTGCACCACTTGTAGGCTCGGTAACATTTTTGGATCTGCCACTAATAGCCAAAGGTGAAGGCCTCATTCTCTCTTTGCCACTGCGTGTGTAGAATGGCATGTTGGCAATTTTTTTTTTATCGGCCCTTAACTTTTGCTCAGTAACACTTATTTTTCGCTTCAACACAGTAAATTTTTTTTGGGGTTTTGTTTTTTGCACTGATTTGGAAACACTCTGTTGTTTGACATCGCCTTGGCCAGATGACGTACTGGGAACACTAACATCAGGACTGGTGACAGAACCTGGTTGCTCATTCTGATCATATGTGGACTGCTTTGAATCCATTCTGAGCGCAAAGTACTTGTAGTGGTAAAAATTATTTGGTAAGATGCTGCTGACAGATATGACTTTTGACAGCCAGAAATATTTATGCACAACTAGGGGGGACACCCCAAAAGCACTGGGGAGTGCTAAAAATTAGTTGGTAGATACTGCTGACAGATATGACTTTTGACAGCCAGAAATATTTATGCACAATTATGGGGGACACCCCAAAAGCACTGGGGAGTGCCAAATATTGAAAAAAAAATGATAAACCTCTATCCTCCTCTCTTCTCTAGCGATTTTTGTTAGAGCAATTGCAAGAAGAATATTGGATTCTCTGTCCCTGCTCTAATCAGCCTGTGACTACACACTGCTCTCTCCCTCTGTCCAATGGCGATGGATTGCTGTGGAGGCGTGTATTTATAATGTTGAAGTATCGCGAGAACCGAGCCCCAAGATCCGATGACGTCCGGCCTCGATTTGGATTTAGAGCGGACGGGAGAGTACGAACTACTCAGCTCGGTACTTGGATAGGCAAAGTTCGGGTGGGTTCGGTTCTCAGGGAACCGGACCCGTCCATCTCTAATATATATATATATATATATATATATATACATACACACATTTTTATAAACTAGACATTCCCTATTGAGTAGATGTTTAGTGGGGGAGCCCATGTTCCCACTCAGACCAACCTAATTTCTACTTTTGGGACCTTTCTGCATACCACTGATCTGAAGAGCAGGCATAATTACACGGGAAAGTAGCAGTGCCAACTGTAACCTGCTGAAACTTTCACATAGCATTATGTTATAGCAAGCTAAAGAAGTATTTTAATCTGGTGGGGGCAGGAGCAACTTTGTCAAGTGCCATCCCTGGTCACCTGCCTTCTTACAGGGTTGATTGCCATCTATCAATCATCACATTTCGTTGCCTAGCAATGAGATAGAGGTGCTGGCTAATTCCTTCTCTGGCTGGACAGCTTTTGTGCGCACCCGTTTCTAGGCAATGGGACGCGCTTCTGCCGGTAAACCATTGGTCAGTGAAGGCATTGTCTTTCCCATTTGGCTCTATAAATTTCTGGCAGCATTTGGCTGACAGACTATTGGGTCACATATCCTGCTCCAACACCTGAATTGCTTCCTGATTGTCTCCTGGTCCTGACTTCTGTTCATCTCTGGCTATTCTCCTGGTTCCTGATTTAGCTCTGATTGATATTCTAGTTCTGACCTGGCTGGCTGAATTTTCTCCTGATTACTGTATTGGCTCCAATTGTCACATAGTACCAAAACGGCTTGCTACACTATTCTACCACCATCCACCCTACCAGCGACTGACACCAAGGGCCGCAACCTGCTCGTCCCTTGCAGCCCATACCTCCTTGTGGGGGTCCCTGGACCAGGGGCGTGTTAGACTCCACGCCTCCTTTCTCACTAGCGACAACTGCTGGTAGGGGAATACCATCAAATCCTTGTGAATTGTGACATTATACATTGTATATCCAGCACTTAGCATGCTGTTTTGATCAGTAAGAGGCTAACCAAACACAACTCCTGCAATGTTTACAGGGATTGGCCACCCGAATGGATTCCCTGAAGAGAACTCTGGCGCCTCCTGTGCTACCATTTGCTCCTTCTTCTTCCGCTGTTTCTGTGGCTCCCTCCTGCTTAGCCTCTGCCAGTGGGCTATGCATACCTCCCCCAGAAAAATATGATGGGTTCCTCAATTAAAGTGCCATCCAGTTCGAATTATCACCTGAAAATTTTTCTTCTGAACGAGCCAAGGTGGCAAATGTGATCTCTCTGTTTACGGTTCAGGCCCTGGCTTTGGCTTCCCCCTTTGGGAATGTATTGATCCTCTTCTGCACTAACTAACGGAGACTTTAAGAAAGGTGTTTGAGCCTGGACAAGTTTCCTCGGCGGCCTCCAGTATTTTGAAACTATGTCAAGGTTCTCTCACTGTGGGTGAATACGTGGTCCAGTTCAGGACCCTCACTTCTGAACTGAAGTGGAACAATTAGGCACTAGTAGCCATCTTGCAAGGCCTAGTGGTCCACTTCAAAGATGAATTGACTTTCAGGGAATTGACCATTAATCTTGACAACCTTACTTCCCTCTGTGTCAAGGTTGACATTCGGTTTCGGGAACGTACCCAGGAGAGGGAACACTCTTGCCGACCCATTCCACTTCTGGTGCCTACTTTCTAGAACTCGACCATAGTACCAGAGGAACCCATGCAGATTGGGCATTCCCGTCTCACTCTAGAGGAGCGTGAGAGTAGATTAAAAAATCACTTGTGCCTCTATTGCGTGGATCCAGGTCACACTCTATCCAATTGCCCGCAGAGACCATGAAACGGAAAATCCTATTCGATACCAGAAAAGCCAGCCTAGGGTTCCAGACATCCCCTCCCCGTTCCTGGTAAAATTCTGAATTCTTCATGCCTGTTGTCCTATGTTCCTCCAAAGGTACAGTTGCTCTCCAGGTTTTTGTGGACTCAGGTTCCACAGGGAAATTTATTTCCACATCCCTGGTCTCTGAACTGGCCTTACTGTTGGAATCCCTATCCCAACCTTGATCTTTAACAGCAGTGGATGGCAATTGTGTTGTTAACCACTCCACTGGTTGAGGACACTTGAGAACATCTGCAACTTTTTCAGGATCCATGGACAACTCTGAACCAGATACAATGTAACCAAAAAAGGGTGTTCACGGACCATAAATATCTTCTATCCGAGCAATGTTTGACTCCCTTTTAGGCCCGATGGTCATTGTTTTTGCTCGCTTCAATCTCATACTTACCTTCCGGCCTTGGGACAAGAACACTTGATCTGATTGCCTATTCGTTAATTTGACTATACTGATCTCCAATCTCCTTCCACCCCCAGGACCATTCTGGATCCTACCAGCATTATTGCATTTATCAGAACCATTCCCAAGACTCCAACTATTGGATGTTCCTTTCTGGCTCCTTAGCTCCATCTCGTTGAAATGGCCCATGATTCTCTATTTGCGAGCCATACTGGTAATAAAAAGACCTTCTCCCTCATCTCTAGACATTATTGGTGGCCTAAATATATACAAAAGAACAGCGATGTGGGAAGTAGCTATATCTTCTATTAATCTAATAGCATTCTACCAAATGTAAATAGAGGGATTGATTCTTGGAGTAAAACACACTTTATTGTATACAGTTATAATAAAAAAATTAAAAATACATATAAAAACAAATATCTACATAAAAAAACATAAATCCCATAGATTGTGTATGTATTACCCAGTATTGCTTTATTAATGTTTGTTTCCAATTGTAAAGTGCTACAGGATTTGCTGGTGCTATATAAATAGATGTTGATGATGATAAATATGGTAAATCAATGCTTGTTTACTATTGCCACTGCTCCAAATTGTAAAACGTATTAAACATAAGTCACTGACGCACTTGAATTTCAACACAATTCACCTCCGGAATCCTCCATTAACATATTAGAGAAATAATTATTCCCAAGATATTAGTGATGTATTGGAGTAGCGATCCCAAGATAGTCTCTGTGGGTAGTCTGTTGATGTTACAGCAGAGTGCTACAGTGAATACTTCAAATACATAGTTTTCTTATCTCTCCTCTGTGGAGAAACGTGCACCAAAATTTCAATTGTCCATATGGAAAAGAAAAAACTTCTCATACTGGTAATTAAGCATTTTTCATACTCTCCGGAGGGTCTTGAGAACAGCAGGATAAGGTGAGCAGCCGTGGACTTCGCTGCTAGTATATGCTCAATTACTCACTGCGTTGGTCACACTATGTGTTCCTCCACTTTGTCTATCCGGAAACAAGAGGAACAAGTTGTTAGTTACACATAGATAGTTCCTAACTGAGCAAAGATAGGTTGGAGCTCATGTCCTGTGTGCGAGATATATAACTGACGCGTTTCGTCCTGTATATCCAGGACTTTCTCAAAGCTACTCACAGGTCCTATACATATCATTATATAGAGGCTTAAAAAACAGGTGTTATCTTAATCAATTAACAATTTTAGTTCAGCCTCTTTCAATATCCACATTTCCAATACTGTTGTTCCCATACATTGTTCTAAGTATTGAAATAACCTTTATTATATATGGAAATTATTTTTAAAAACAAAAATATATACAAAGATATAATAGAATTATAATTCCTAAGAACCAATCCCTTTTATTAAAGATTCCAAATTCCTACAAATCCTCTCTTCACTAATTAACCACACAATTAATTGCAATAATTCCATAATGAATCGGAGTAATTGTGTGTGTGCAAGTATAGAGGAAATATATATGTTTCTATAAAAGAAAAAAATTACACACATACACACTTAGTACATGTTAATTGTAGAAATGCCATTTGGCAAGATACATATTCCTATTAATAAATCTTTACCAAAATTAACAAAGATTAAAAAATGAAAAAATACTAATAAAATATAAAAATCAGGATACATATAATCATATTGAAAACCTCTTTAGTCGACAGTATTACATCACTATAATAACACTAGCCTAACAATAGCAGCAACACTGTCACCATTAATGTGATCATATTAATATTAACAGAAAATAACATAATAATTTTACTAATAAAATACCACCAATATATTCCATCACACATAGAAAATATAGTAATAATAACAATAATATCTATATAACATTATTACAATAATCCAAACAATCATCATATTGATAATATCAATAATATATAAGTTGTAATAATGATAGTAATAATCATCCAGGGTCCGCTACAACATATACAATAAAAAATAATAATAATAATAATAATAATAATAATATTACAGTTAATCTGATGCATAATACTGAGTCTTATATCCAATACAGACTTATAGACTATATTAGTTGGAATAGATGAAATAAACCAAAACTAGTCATATTATTTTCCATTCAAACAACTGTGGTCCAGGGCTTCTTTTAATCCCATCAGGCACAAAGTAGCCAATTTGAGGATTCATGCTGACTCACTGAAACATAATTTTGTGAACATATTCCCCCTTCTCACAGTGCTCTCAATATATTCTACTCCCACTAAGGTTAAACCACTAGGGTCACCATTATGAATATTGGCAAAATGTCTAGACACGCTGCTTACTGACAGTTTATTCAATACATTTCTTCTGTGTTCCCTGAATCGGGCTTTCAAAGGTCTTGTGGTCCTTTCTCTACATATTGCAACTTGCAGCTACACTGTAAAACAGACCGCATATACGGTGTCACATTTAATGAAACCCTTAATAAGGAACTCTACCCCTGGTTGTTGGACCTAATACTCTTTGACCTATTCACAAGATGTTTACAAGTAAGACAAATTGGTTTATTACACCGAAAACTACCGTTCGATTTTCTGGGTATCCAGCATTCACCTGGATTTATTTTACTGGATTTCAATACACTAAGAGCTAGAATTTTTTTAAATCCAAGGCATTCTGTAAGGAGTTAGGCATCAGTCTCAAGCTCCCTTCAGGTTACCACCCACAGATTAATGGGAAAACGGAGAGGGTTAATCAGGACCAGGAGCTCTTCCTTAGGAGTTAATCCTTTGATAACTAGTCCGAGTGAAGCCATTTTCTCTGTTGGGCAGAGTTTGCTCATAATAACCATGGGCCTGATTCATTAAGGATCTTAAATTGAGAAACGTCTTATTTCAGTCTCCTGGACAAAACCATGTTACAATGCAAGGGGTGCAAATTAGTATTCTGTTTTGCACATAAGTTAAATACTGCCTGTTTTTTCATGTAGCATACAAATATCAACTTTAAATTTCAGTGTACAAATAAGCTATCAAGTATTTGTGTGCTACATGAAAAAACAGGCAGTATTTAACTTATGTGCAAAACAGAATACTAATTTGCACCCCTTGCATTGTAACATGATTTTGTCCAGGAGACTGAAATAAGAAGTTTCTCAAGTTAATATCCTTAATGTATCAGGCCCCATATACATAACTCCACTGGTTCTTCTCCATTTTTAACCACCTACAGTTGTCACCTTCTAACTTCCCAAATTTTCTCACTCCAGTTCTGTCCTTCTTGTTGTTCAAACTTTGGTCCAGGATTTTTCACAAATCTGGTATCTAGTTAGTTCTAAGTTGACTGAATCCTCCCAGTGTTATAAAAATAATGCAGATCGTCACTGTAGGCCAGTTACTCTTTTTCGACGCGGTGACAGAGTGTGGCTATCCACTCGGTACTTGAGGCTTCGGGTTCCACACTGAAGCTTGCTCCATGGTCTATTTGACCTTTTCATATCATACAAATTATCAAACCATTCACATTCAGGTTCCGTCTTTCTCCATCCCTCAAGATTCATAATTTTTTCTACATCTCGTTGTTAAAACCTCTTGTTTTAAACAAACTCTTTAAAGAACCTTTCACTCCAGCCCCCATTAAGACATTCTGTGGGGAGGAATTTGAGATAAAGCTAATTTTGGATTTCCGAATTATCACAAGTCATCACCAATACCTAATTGACTGGAAGAGATATGGCCCCGAAGAGATGTCCAGGAGCTTCACACCCCTTGTTTATTTACCAAATTCAAAATGGAAAGAAGAGCTTCTTGGCTAACCATGACTAAAGGGAGAGGAGAAGAGAGGGTACTGTCAGGCGCCTGCCTCCTTGCAAGGATGGATGCCTTCTCCCAATCACCGGGTCTCATTGCCTAGCAATGACACGCAAGTGCTGGCTACTTCTTTCTCTATCAGGACAGCTTCTGTTTGCATGTGTGCCTATTGCTAGGCAACAGGACGCACTTCTGCCTGGCAAGTCAGTGAGCATTGACATCACTTGTAACGGGTGCTAGGGGAGACAAAGTCACACAAACTGCAATCTTCTTCCTAATACGCTAAGTACACACCAGATCCCAAGGGACCACTATTAATCGCACCATGCTCTCCATCGCAGCAGTGCAGGAACCACACTTCATGGCTGATCATCCTTGCTGGAGCCTGACCTTGATTACCAACAGTGGAAGAACACTAAAAGGAGACAGGTGGCATACAAAACAACAAGCAATTTTCATGGCACCTGCCAGTGTCCACCTCACCACTGATCACTACTTCTCCATGAGCAGAACGATCCTGCTGCTCCTCACCCATCCTAGGACAACCAGTATCTGCCAAGACACAGCCGCTAGGCAGGTCTCCTCCTGCGCCTGAACCACAGCTGTTAAGCCTGCCTTGTCTTGGGGCTCAGGGCTTTATGTGTCCTTCTAGACAGGACAGGACAGAGGGGCCTTGTATGCCACTCTGAAAAACCTAGGACTTTACTATATAGGGCATAACGCTCTTGTACGCTACCCAGAGCCTTGCGCCCTGCTACACAGCTATAAGGGTCTACTACCCTTCTACAACAAGGGTCTGCTGCCCTCTAAACACCTAACAGGGGCCTGGCACTCCACTAGCCTATGAGCCGTGTGCCCAGCCAACCTAATGGGACTTGTGCCCACACTAAGCTAAGTGCCTTCTGCCCTGTTACACTATTGGGCCTTGTGCCCTGTTACACTAAGGGGCCTCGTGCCCACCTAAGCTAAGGGGCCTGATGCCCACTGAATTAACTATGGGGCCTTGTGCCCTGGCTAAAGGGCCTTCTGACCTACTAAACTACTGGGCCAAAAACATGGGGCCTTGTGCCCACTAAACTTACCTATGGCCACTATTATCCACTAACTATATATGGGCTAGCTCCCAATTCCCCTAACTGGGCCATGGTCTTGTGCCTCCCTAACTTGCTAACAGGCTTAGTGCCCAAACTGTGCCCACAGGCCTTGTGGTTGACCTACAGGACTAAGGTACTTGCCTGCTCGGCGCCTTCGGGTCTTCCAAACCCTCCAGCCGGCGGTACCTCTTCTCCTCTTTGACGCTGGGGTCCCCAGCATCTTATTGGCACAGTAGCTCCTGGCCCTCACAAGGGCCCTCTGCCACCACGCTTTTCTTCCCTTCCGGTGTCTTCTTATCTTGATGCGGCACCTTTCTCATAATTTTCTCATGGCAGGGTATCTGCTAGCCCTTACATGGGCTCTCTGCCACTTCCTTCGTCTTCTGCACTTCACTCGGTGGTTCTCCCAGCATCTTCTCATGGCAGGGTAGCTCCTAGCCCTTAAAAGGGCTCCCTGACACTTCCACCATCACCGCTGTCTTCTTTGCTTCTGAACTTTCCACAATGTCTTTTTCTCTTCGCTCCGCCGTTGGACTGAACAAAACATGGAGGCGCCTGGCAGCTTATATGTCACTGGGCATTGCTGTGAGCCCTGATTGGCCAACAATTCAAATGGTCGAAGGCGAGACAGGATTGGCTCAGCTATCCGACCACCGATTTGCCAGCATGGTAAAGTGAGCCCTGATTGGCTCACTCGCACTCTGCTGCCAGGACCTGTAAGAAAAGAATAGGAGTACTCACCACTGGAATGCAGGACCAATGAGCAGTTTTCAGTCTCTACCCTCTTCGCCCACTTCACGGCCACCATATCAGGGCACATCTTCTTTGCCCTCTTCCCGGGCACCTCGGCAGCTATGTACATCTCTATATCACTGACTGCCCCATTCGGACCTTAAAAATTGCTGACTCTGGCAGCATGTAGCTCTTGATTGTCTCGTGGTCCTAACTTCTGCTCATCCCTGACTATTCTCATGGTTCCTGATTTGATTCTGACTGATATTCTGATTCTGACCCGACGGGCTGACTATTCTTCTGGCTACTGTATTGGCTCAAATTGTCAACTGTTATCGAGCTGGCTTGTTACACTATTCTTTCACTGTCCACCCTACCAGTGACTGATACCGAGGGCCGCAATCTACACGTCCCTTGCAGATGAACCCATACCTTCTTGCTGGGGTCCCTGGTGAAGACCAGGGGTGTGTTAGACTCTGCACCTCCTTGCTCAGTAGCACCAACTGCTGGTAGGAGAATACCATCAAATCCTTGTGAATTGTGATAGACATATTGCGGCCTTTCTGTGCAGGCCTGATTTCATTGGGGGTCTCAACAGATTGAAGGAACTGGGACCAAGAAAGGGACTCCTACCAAAAGTTAATACAGATATCAGCTCATTTTATAAAAAAATTATGGTATTGAGGAAATTGGCAGTTTTGCAATAAAAAGCATCAAGCTATTATACAGGGTGGTCCATAATCCAGTGTCTACACATATGATCTGGATGTGGTGGAAAACTTTTTAGGGTATGTGGCCAGTATGGCAGCCATCTTGAAGTCGGCCACCATGGATGCAACTCAAATTTGTTAAATGGGAAGGTAGTGAAGAGACATATCAAACAGATGCAGAATTTCATTAAAAAACAATGGTGTTCTTTGTTTTAATGTAACTTTATTCATTCTCAAGTTTTAACTGAGTTTTGCAGCTAGTGACATTGATGACATTGGCACTAACACAAACAGAACGTGTTGAGATCGTTTTGCTATCAGAAAACCTGAAACAGGAACTTCTTACTAAGTTTTCCTGGGCCTTTACTAAATCATTATTATTTATTTCTGGCAGGGTCTCTGCAGCAGAGACCTAACTACTACAGTTCAGTACAGCACCCTTGCCCCTGGCAACACCTATACTCATTAAAGAGCAACTAAAATTGTAAATATTTTTTTTCATATGTATTCTAAACTGGACCTGCAAATTAAGCAGCAGTTCAGGTATATAATTTGTACCATTCATTTATGAATGCAAACACATCCATCCAAATGCTAATCAGAAATCTGACAGCAATTAGAGCAGTTATAATTATTTAGTCTGTTACCCCTGCATACTAAAATTAATTGTATGCTTGAATAAATTCTATTTCATTTTCAACCCCCATTCCTTTTATGAAAATGCAAGCTTTTATGTGCAACAAGCTGCTGATTAACTTATATATTATACAAAATAATATGAAAGCAAAAAATAAGTTGGTCCTATTGGGAAGCACACACATTTAATTACACAAATGTGTTTATTTCAAAGCAAACTTTTGTTCAAATCTCCTAATAAATCATAAAAGACATATATCTGATGGTCTTTGTGCATCATACCGCAAAACATTTCAAATAGCCAAAGAGAGACAATAAATAGACACATGGATACATTGTAGCTACCTTCCAGATATAAGACCATCTAAGGTGCAGCTTTCTATGTCACATGTACTACAAATTATTAAAATCCATAATTTATCTTGTCTGTGACACAACTAAAAGTCAAACAGTATTGGGAATCGCTGATGGAGTAGAAAGAAAGACAGGCAGAGTGACAGAACTAGAGACATTATGCTATCTTGTGACATATCTCTAAATAGTTTAACTGTGAAGCAGGGGCGGGCTGGCCCGGGGGGCAGGGGGGCATCGCCCCCCCCCGGGCCGCTTGGTCAGGCCGCTATTAGGGCCGGGGTGTAGGCCGGCCGGCCGCCCCCCGGCTGCAAAATACTATGCTTTCCCCCGCGGCCGCATCTGATGACATCAGATGCGGCCGTGTCAGCGCACAGGCGGCCGCATCACATGACAGGGGATGCGGCCGCGTCATCAATGACGCGGCCGCATCCCTTTTCATGTGATGCGGCCGCCTGTGTCCCCCCCCCGGCCACGCCTCTCCCAGCCCGCGCCTGCTGTGAAGGGTTTAGGGTGTTCAAGTTAACAGTCAAAACATATTTTGTGTTGTTAAGCAAGCACTGTTCATACCAACAAACTCTGCTTCAGCTATAGATATACATAAATCTTTTAACCTTTGGTTAAAGTAGATTTCAATCTCACTTGGGCAGGGAAACTGTATTTCAACAACTCTTTCTACAGTGCTGGGTAAACTTAATGGGCCTGATTCATTAAGGAAAGACTTAAGAATTAAGTAACAAAAAAATGAGTAACTTTGAATCTTGGCAAAACCACGTTGCAATGCAAGGGGTACAAATGAGTTTATTATTTTGCACATAAGGAAAACACAGGCTGTTTTTTCATGTAGGACGCAAATACTTTATTTTTACACTGACATTAAAAGTTGATCTAGGACATGCTCTACCCCAATTATAAATCTGCCATCACATTTTAAATTTACCTCCCCCTCCAATGCAACATGGTTTTGCCAAGGTTCAAAGTTAATCCTTTTTTTGCTTTACTTTACTTAATGAATCAGGCCCAATGTGTGTTATAGAAAATAGTTAATAAAATACAAAGTGATAGGATACAAATATCAATATAAGAGGTGCAATGGCAGGTGGCTTTTATTACAAAATACACCTATAGCAGCATGCCCACCCAACAATGTTTTCACTTGAGAAAAATATTAACTTTAATACATTATGTACTATATTTACTTAATTATATACCTTGTTGATATTTTTGTTCTGGTCAGTGAACAACCACTGGTACGATTGTGGATAGAGAGGACACAAAGACTTGATCTTGTTATTTAACAGGGATTTCTGATTACCATAATAACTTAGCTAAAATGTAGTGTTTTGCAATGGTATGCCCCTTATACACACTTTTCAGTCATTAAAAGAGTTAAGAAAACTTTGTTTATATATGTGAACTAGCTGCCACGTATGTTATATTCAGTAATATCCAATTTAGTCCTCTAGCTCTTTGCATTTTAATACATTTCTGATTCAGTTTGAAGCAGCATTCCAAAACATCAAAAGAAGTTTCCATTTTCATGTTATTCATATTTTTATTTACTGTTTTATGTTATCCTGTAGTAAAATCTGCAACCTTATTATGCCACTTACATTGCAGGCAATATTTCATATATATTTTATTCATGTCACTGCCACAAGTTTGCTGCCAAAAAAAGAAACAATTTAATTCCCTGCTTCTTTCTAGTCAGAAGTCATTGACTGTAGATAAAAAATGAAAAGGTTGGAACAATATCAATATTGTCAAATACTGTATATTGTTCAACTATATCAAACTTTGCCCATTGTCTAATCCATGGCCCAAGTTTATCAGGACAATCTTGTGTTTTGACACAGGAATTCTTAAAAAGGTTTTATATTATTTAAATATTTGGCAATACACAGCCCTGAATAGATAAACGGATGGACGGACAAGACAGAATAGCCCTCATTATTCACAAAAGATTACAAATATCTTATCTTTGCCATTTTTTTCTATGTTATCGCCAGCAGTTGGCCAGTTTTCTGAAGTGTCAATTTGGTATAAAGCTAAAATGGATAAAATCCTCAAACTGAGAAATGATCGGCTTTGTCTAGATATAGTATTACTAAAAAAAATGTCAGTTGTTTTTCCAAAACCGTTAAAAACATTTACACCTTTTCAAGATGAATTTGATATTTCTAAATCAACATTTCACAGATATTTTCTTAGGCACCTTATTGAGGCTCAATTGCAAATGGTGCTCCAAAATGTATACTATATCCTATCAAAAAACTCCTTCATGGTAAAGGTTCACACAATATAATATCTAAATTATATGTCATTTTATTAAGTGATTAACTTCATCCTCTGCACCTGAAAAGGGAAAATAACAGGTTGTATTTTGGATGGGGCCTTACAATTTGAACCTAGTTCGTAACTCTACATTAGCTACCAGATTTCAACAAATCCAGAACCAGAGAGGGGTTCTGGACTGCCTGCGCTTGTGAGTAGAGCGTTTTGTATGGTGGTTGCTGTCTGATGGAAGACCCTGTATCTTTAGGGTCTGTTGGAGGTTTCAGTGGCACTGTGGGTGTGGGGGTGTAGGTGTTGTGTATGATTCTGGATGATTCTTTCATGGTGGTTGTTCTTCTTTGGATGCTTACGAAGATGTAGTTTGTCATTGTAAATGTTCTTTGTTGGATAGTTTGGAGTGAAGAGCGGAGGGAGAGAGGGGCTAGCAATATTTGTAAAAAAATAGCTATTGTTTTCAATGTATTATTATTATTATTATTATTATACTACTACTACTACTATATTACTTTATTTATATGTTCTCCCCTTGTTTGCGTGGGTTTCCTCCAGGTTCTTCGGTTTCCTCCCACACTCTAAAAACATACTAGTAGGTGAATTGGTTGCTATTAAATTGACCCTAGTCTGTGTGTGTGTGTGTGTGTGTTAGGAAATTTAGACTGTAAGCTCCAATGGGGCAGGGACTGATGTGAATGAGTTCTCTGTACAGCACTGTGGAATTAGTGGTGCTATATAAATAAATGGTAATGGTGATGATGATGATGCCACAAATGGTCTGCAGCTCCATACATAAAAAAAACAACAAAACAGTACAGGACAATACAGTACACAAATAACAATTTAACTGTGAACACAGCTAATAATAGCCTAAATGAGCAAATTATTATAAACCAACTGCTCAAATCACAGCACAATCAGTACTCCACCTCCTAAACATAAGACCACCAGCATTATTACACAAATTCTATAACACCCCACTCACAGCCACATCCATCCACTTTACCATCTCATTAACAGAACTGCTACATCCACATTAAAAAACATTATGTCACTCACCGGACGGTTAGTGCCTCTGGTCTGGTACGTGGCTCTCTCTCATTCCTGCCGGCGCCTGTTCTAAGCCGCGGCCGTCCGCCATCTTGACTGGATTGCGCATGTGCAGGACTCTTGAACTTAAAACCTTGCTTTTAATCCTATTGGTGAATCAATCACCACTCACTATTTAAGGCACCTGTGTCCTTAGTATCATTGCCTGTTCTTGGTTCTCATTCCCTTGAGACTCCTAGGTGTTTCCTGTGTTCTGCTCGTGTGATCGGTTTTGCTGTGGACAACTCCTCTCTGCTCATCCGTGGTAAACTTGCCCGCTACAGACTACCTCTACTCCGCTGCATGCCTACACCTGGACAAGCCTTATCTGCTCTTCTGTGGTAAACGTACCCGCTATAGATTGCTTACCATTCCGCTGCATACCTGCACCTGAACAAGCCTGCTCTGCTCATCAGTGGTAACGTACCCGCCACAGACTATTTTCTATTCAGCTGCTTGCCTGCATTTGGACAAGTCTCCCTTGCTCATGAGTGGTATACTTGCCGCTACAGACTACCCGCTATTCCGCCACCTACCTGCACCTGGACAAGTCTTCCCATCACCGCAGTGGTACAACTTGCTATCCGCAGACCACTGACGCTCCCGCTCCTACCTGCACCTGGACAACTCTTCCCATCACAGCAGTGGTACAACTTGCTATCCGCAGACCACTGACGCTCCCGCTCCTACCTGCACCTGGACAACTCTTCCCATCACAGCAGTGGTACAACTTGCTATCCGCAGACCACTGACTCTCCCGCTACCCACCTGCACTGGCACGAGTCTTCACTGCACATCAGTTGTTATACCTACCTCCGCATTATAGTTGCAAGTCGCTGACTCTCCTGCTGCATAGCTGCAAGTCGCTGACTCTCCTGCCGCATAGCTGCAAGTCACTGACTCTCCATTGACATTCCTTATCCTAAGTTGTTGTACTGTTCCAACCATTCACCATACTGCCCAGAGGATCACTGTGATAAACTCCGCCCCTCTGGTAAGCATAATCACACCTGGTGAATCCTGGGTAGAGACTCCTAGTGCCCGTGACACATAATTTCCAGAAGCAATTGTCACGGGCACTAGGAGTCTTTACCCAGGGATCACCAGGTGGTAGGCTTACCAGAGCAATGTAGATGGTAATAGGGTACTCTGGTAGCTGGGTGATCACGGAACAGGAAACAGCAGATGATGGGATGCTCAGGAAAGTCTATGACTAGCAGCACTGGTAATATGGAGGTAATAGTACACGAGGAACTGTAGGACAAGGACACGTGAAGGTAGTCAGTGGTCTGCGATAGCAAGTTGTACCACTGCTATAATGAGGGGGAATGTCCAACAGAAACGAGGAGGTGATGAGAGTCAGCGGTCTGCGGATAGCAAGTGGTACCGCTGTCTGAGTGAAGGAATGGAATCCAAGTGGAGGTATCCGGGGAGTCAGTGGTCTGCGATAGCAAGTTGTACCACTGCTATGTGAGAGGATACTGGAACAGGTGATACCGGAAACAGGGATCAGTGGTCTGCTACTAGCAAGTTGTACCACTGAATATATATGTGAGGAGGTGCACGGGGAGAGACTGCAACACAGGATATACACAGGCACCTTATACACGATCCACAGTAACATGCACAATATATATAAATGACTGAACAGGTCTGCAAATATAGAAAGTCTCTTGAAGTAGTCCAGCACAAGTTAACACAGTCAATGATGGCAATAGACTCAGCGGATAGCAGACTCCAGAGGAGAACCAACACAGTCCAGCAAGGTATGCAATACACCAGCACAGTCAATGAAAGGTATGCATACCGTGGTTCAGAAGCAGGCAGTCAGATAGGAGTGCAGCGATACCTGAGCGGCAGGAGGCCGGCTGGATGAGAAGTCCCAGAATAGATGAGGCAGCGGTCTAGTAGGTGCAGCGCACAGATAAGTAGACCAACAGGGACACGAATCCACAGGAATCAGTAACACGTGGAACTGGACTCAAGGAGGACCCAGGAGAGTGGAGATGATCCAGCAGAGGAGTAGTTGATGAGATATAAATCCAATGCTGACAGGAGGGTAGACCAGCGGGACACGTGAAGACGTGGAGAGCGGGTCAGCAGAAGATGGGTGATAGCGCGGTCAGCAGCAGCAGGACTCTGCGGTACACGGAGGTAACCAGTAGCAACCAATAGGTGTCAGTAGCGATGGAACACGGGAGAGCAGAGTAGGCCAGGAGCTGTTGATCACGGAGAGTAGCGAATGGCAATGAGAGCAGCAGTCTCGAGGAAACACAGGAGAGCTGAGGAGAGACTGCAGTGCACAGGGGCAGCGGATAGGAATCAGCTAACTTGTCACGATGATGAACACAGGCGAGTTGTAGGCTGGAGGCTGTAGTGCACGGAAGCAGCGGATAGACATCAGCTCACAGTCACGATAATGAACACAGGCGAGTTGTAGGCTGGAAGCTGTAGTGCACGGAGGCAGCGGATAGGAATCAGCTCACGGACTTGATGAGGAACAGGTGAGTGGATGTAAAGTAAGGGCTGGAGTGCACGGAGGCAGCGGGTAGGAACCAGCAAACAGTCACAGTGAAATATAATAGCGTGATGTGGATTAGAGGACTGTAGTGCATGGAGGCAGCGGATAGGAATCAGCAAACAGTCACAATGATATGAAATAGCGTTGAAGTGGTTTGGAAGACTGTAGTGCACGGAGGCAGCGGATAGGAATCAGCAAACAGTCACGATGATACAGTTGATGGTAGAAGTGGTATGGGAACCACAGTAGTAGAAGTGGTTTGGAAACCACAGAGGTAGAAGTGGTTTGGAAACCACAGGAATCAGCAGCGCTGAAAACACGAGGAATACAGGAACACCTTCAGAGACTCATAGGGAATGAGACTCCAAGATCAGGCAACGTGGTGTTGACCACAGGTGCTTAATATAGGGAGTGTTGCCTGATCTGCCAATTGAGTTAAAGGGACATACACTGAAGTATAGGAAAGGGCTGCGCATGCGCAGACCCTCAGGATGGAGGACGGCCACGGTTCCTAAATGTCCGAGAAGAGGCACTCACGGTCCGGTGAGTGACAGTACCCCCCCTTTTAAAGGTGGGCACAGAACGCCTGGAACCGGGCTTGTCCGGATTTTTGGAGTAGAACTTCTTCAAAAGGGCAGGAGCATTAAGATCTTCAGCTTTGATCCAAGAGCGCTCCTCAGGACCAAAGCCCTTCCAATGAACGAGGAAACGGAGGACTCCTCGCGAAATTTTTGCGTCTAGTACCTCAGTAATCTCGAAATCCTCCTCCTGATGAACTTGAACTGGCTGCGGAGCTGAGGGAGCATTTGAGAAACGGTTGATAATAAGAGGTTTGAGTAAAGACACATGGAAGGCATTAGAAATCCGAAGATTCTTAGGAAGAAGAAGTTTCACACATACTGGATTGATTACTTGAATGATCCTATATGGACCAATAAAACGAGGGGCGAATTTCATAGATGGAACCTTCAAACGAATGTTTTTAGTAGATAACCAGACACGATCTCCAATTTTTAGTGGTGGAATAGCCCGCCTCTTCTTATCTGCGAAAGATTTATATTTGATAGATGTCTTCTTTAAACAGGTTTTGACCTGAGACCAGATATTTTTAAAGGTCTGACAAGCAGTCTCCACCGCAGGAACTTGGGTGGACGGGAGGGCAGGAAATTCCGGAAAAGACGGATGGTGACCGTAGACCACAAAAAATGGAGTTTTGGATGATGACTCATGGTACATGTTGTTATGGGCGAATTCGGCCCAAGGAAGCAACTCTACCCAGTTGTCTTGATTGGCTGAAGAGAACATCCTTATAAAAGTCTCAAGATCTTGATTGACACGTTCAGTTTGTCCGTTAGATTGCGGATGGTAAGAAGATGAGAGTGCTAATCGTATGCCCAAGGTTTTACAAAGGGCTCGCCAGAATCTGGAAACGAATTGTACTCCTCTATCCGACACAATCTCAGAAGGACATCCATGGATACGGAAGATCTCTTTAATGAAATGTTCAGCCAGAGTAGACGAGGAAGGCAAACCAGATAGAGGAATAAAATGAGCCATCTTCGAAAATCTGTCCACCACCACCCAAATAGTGTTATGATTCTTACTAGGTGGTAAGTCAGTAACGAAATCCATACTAATATGGGTCCACGGTTTGGACGGAATGGGTAGTGGTCGCAGCAACCCTGCTGGAGTTCTGCGGGAAGATTTGAACTGGGAACATAGCTCACAGGAAGCAATGAACTCTTTGACGTCTCTCCTCATTGAGGGCCACCAGTAACTTCGAGAGAGAATCTCAAAGGTCTTGTGTTCACCGGCGTGTCCAGAAAAACGAGAGGCATGGAACCACGAAAGGATTTTCCTCCTTAGAGTAGAAGGCACGAGGGTCTTCCCAAATGGTAGCGTTTTGGTGGATGAAGCAGCCAGTGAGATACATTTGGGGTCTAGAATGGTATAGTTGGAAACCTCTTCTATATCAGAGGACGTCACAAAAGCTCTAGATAAAGCGTCAGCTTTTTTGTTCTTGGCAGCTGGTTTGAAGGTTATTATTAATTCAAAACGGGAAAAGAAAAGAGACCATCTTGCTTGACGAGGGTTCAAGCATTGGGCAGACTGGAGATATGACAAGTTCTTATGATCCGTGAAGATCGTCACCGGATGGCGAGCTCCCTCCAATAAGTATCTCCATTCCTCTAATGCAGCTTTGATAGCTAGTAACTCCTTGTCCCCGATAGTATAATTCTTCTCTGCGGGCAGGAGGCCCCGAGAATAGAAGGCACAAGGATGGAATTTTTGCTGTTCCGAGCGTTGAGAGAGAATAGCTCCTAAGCCCACATTAGAGGCATCTACTTCCAGGAAGAAGGGGAGTGTCACATCAGGCTGTCGAAGGATTGGAGCCGAAGAGAAGGACTCTTTTAGTGTTTGAAAGGCTTGAAGAGCCTCAGGTGACCATTGCTTAGGATTAGCCCCCTTCCTAGTCAGGGCCACAATAGGAGATGCAATGGAAGAAAAGTCTTGAATGAAGCGTCTATAGTAATTGGCAAAACCTAAAAAACGCTGGATAGCACGAAGAGTAGTTGGCTGGGGCCAATGTAGTACAGCATTCACCTTGTCTGGATCCATCTTCAGGCCAACTCCGGAAACTATATACCCCAAGAATGGAATCTGAGGTAATTCGAATGAACATTTTTCTAATTTACAAAACAATGAATTTTTCCGTAGCCTGGAAAGGACTTCTGCCACATGTTGGTGGTGAGAAGGCAGGTCCTGTGAAAAGATCAATATGTCGTCCAGGTAGACGACGACACATACATATAATAAGTCCCGGAAGATCTCATTGATGAAACCTTGAAAAACAGCGGGGGCATTACACAGCCCGAAAGGCATTACCAGATATTCGTAATGCCCGTCTCTGGTGTTAAACGCTGTCTTCCATTCGTCACCGGAACGAATTCTGATTAAATTGTAGGCACCACGAAGATCCAACTTAGTAAAGATACGGGCTCCCTTGATGCGATCGAATAGCTCAGTGATCAGCGGAATGGGATACCGATTCTTGATAGTAATGGCATTGAGTCCACGAAAATCTATGCAAGGGCGTAAAGATCCATCCTTCTTTTTAACGAAGAAGAACCCCGCTCCCGCGGGAGAGGTGGAAGGTCGAATAAACCCACGCTGGAGGTTCTCCTGTATATACTCAGATGTAGCTTGAGTTTCAGGTAACGAGAGTGGATAGACCCGGCCCCTGGGGGGAGTCTTGCCAGGTAGAAGATCGATCGGACAATCCCAAGAACGATGAGGAGGAAGACGTTCAGACTGAGCTTTATCAAAAACATCAGTAAATGAAGCATATTGAGGAGGGAGTCCCGGTGAGGTAGATGAGATGGAAGATTGCTGTACTTTGAGAGGAATGACTTGGGAAAGGCAACGATGGTGACATTCAGACCCCCAAGACGTGACTTGAGGGGTGCGCCAGTCAATCTGGGGAGAGTGACACTGAAGCCATGGAAGGCCTAAGACAATTGGACTAGTCGTAACAGGGAGGATTAAAAACGATATTTCTTCATGATGCAGGGCACCAATCAGAAGGGTTACTGGAGACGTACTCTGAGTGATGAGACCGTTGATGAGACGTGATCCATCTATAGCCGTCACAGTAATGGGTGTTTTTAAGGTAATCACTGGTAGGGACCATTGATTTACTAATGATTTGGAAATAAAATTTCCTGCTGCTCCGGAATCAATCAATGCCTGTGACTCAAAGGTTTTGGTAGCACAGGAAATAGTAACATCAAAGGCGCAGACTTTAGATTTCATGGAAGATGGAGAGGACTCCAGGGACCCTAACTTCACCTCTCCAAAACTAGTTAGGGCCTGGCATTTCCCGATCTCTTAGGGCAAGAGCTGAGCATATGAGTGGAATCAGCACAATAGATACAGAGTCTATTCTTTACTCTTCGTTTCCTCTCCTCTGAAGATAATTTGGAACGTCCTATCTCCATGGGAATCACAGAGGGTGAAACTGGACGAAATTGAGGGTTAGAACGAAGAGGTGCTTTAGCAGAAGTTGTTTTCTCAGCCTCTCTTTCACGAAATCTCAAATCAACACGATGGCAAAGAGAGATCAGATCTTCAAGTGACGAAGGAAGCTCCTGGGTAGTCAGTGCATCTTTAATTTTATCGGAGAGCCCCTGCCAGAAGGCGGCAACTAGGGCTTCAGTGTTCCACTGAAGTTCAGAGGCTAAGATCCTAAATTGAATGACGTACTGTCCTACTGTATGAGATCCTTGTCGCAGACGGAGGATGCTGGAAGCAGCGGAGGTCACACGACCTGGTTCATCGAACACACTTCGGAATGTAGAAATGAATTTGGCACTATCTTGCAATATTGGGTCGTTTCTTTCCCACAGAGGGGAGGCCCAAGAGAGGGCTTGTCCAGAAAACAACGAGATAAGATAGGCCACTCTGGAACGATGGGTAGAAAAATTTTGAGGTTGGAGCTCAAAATGGACTGAACATTGGTTAAGGAAACCCCTACAAGTTTTGGGGTCCCCATCGTACTTTGACGGAGTAGGCAGGTGAAGCGTAGAGGCTGTAGACACCTGGGATGGCACTGGGGGAAACGGAGGAAAGCACAGGAGCCTCAGTAGTAGCTGTCACAGTCTGTCCAGATGTTCCTTGGGAGGTTAACGATTGATAACACTGAAGTAACAGCTGTTGGCGGGCATCCTGTTGCTCCACACGGCTGAACAGATGCTGCAGCATCTCTTTGGCTGTAGGTTCCGTATCTGGGTCTGTCATGGCCTGATCTTACTGTCACGGGCACTAGGAGTCTTTACCCAGGGATCACCAGGTGGTAGGCTTACCAGAGCAATGTAGATGGTAATAGGGTACTCTGGTAGCTGGGTGATCACGGAACAGGAAACAGCAGATGATGGGATGCTCAGGAAAGTCTATGACTAGCAGCACTGGTAATATGGAGGTAATAGTACACGAGGAACTGTAGGACAAGGACACGTGAAGGTAGTCAGTGGTCTGCGATAGCAAGTTGTACCACTGCTATAATGAGGGGGAATGTCCAACAGAAACGAGGAGGTGATGAGAGTCAGCGGTCTGCGGATAGCAAGTGGTACCGCTGTCTGAGTGAAGGAATGGAATCCAAGTGGAGGTATCCGGGGAGTCAGTGGTCTGCGATAGCAAGTTGTACCACTGCTATGTGAGAGGATACTGGAACAGGTGATACCGGAAACAGGGATCAGTGGTCTGCTACTAGCAAGTTGTACCACTGAATATATATGTGAGGAGGTGCACGGGGAGAGACTGCAACACAGGATATACACAGGCACCTTATACACGATCCACAGTAACATGCACAATATATATAAATGACTGAACAGGTCTGCAAATATAGAAAGTCTCTTGAAGTAGTCCAGCACAAGTTAACACAGTCAATGATGGCAATAGACTCAGCGGATAGCAGACTCCAGAGGAGAACCAACACAGTCCAGCAAGGTATGCAATACACCAGCACAGTCAATGAAAGGTATGCATACCGTGGTTCAGAAGCAGGCAGTCAGATAGGAGTGCAGCGATACCTGAGCGGCAGGAGGCCGGCTGGATGAGAAGTCCCAGAATAGATGAGGCAGCGGTCTAGTAGGTGCAGCGCACAGATAAGTAGACCAACAGGGACACGAATCCACAGGAATCAGTAACACGTGGAACTGGACTCAAGGAGGACCCAGGAGAGTGGAGATGATCCAGCAGAGGAGTAGTTGATGAGATATAAATCCAATGCTGACAGGAGGGTAGACCAGCGGGACACGTGAAGACGTGGAGAGCGGGTCAGCAGAAGATGGGTGATAGCGCGGTCAGCAGCAGCAGGACTCTGCGGTACACGGAGGTAACCAGTAGCAACCAATAGGTGTCAGTAGCGATGGAACACGGGAGAGCAGAGTTGGCCAGGAGCTGTTGATCACGGAGAGTAGCGAATGGCAATGAGAGCAGCAGTCTCGAGGAAACACAGGAGAGCTGAGGAGAGACTGCAGTGCACAGGGGCAGCGGATAGGAATCAGCTAACTTGTCACGATGATGAACACAGGCGAGTTGTAGGCTGGAGGCTGTAGTGCACGGAAGCAGCGGATAGACATCAGCTAACAGTCACGATGATGAACACAGGCGAGTTGTAGGCTGGAGGCTGTAGTGCACGGAAGCAGCGGATAGACATCAGCTCACAGTCACGATAATGAACACAGGCGAGTTGTAGGCTGGAAGCTGTAGTGCACGGAGGCAGCGGATAGGAATCAGCTCACGGACTTGATGAGGAACAGGTGAGTGGATGTAAAGTAAGGGCTGGAGTGCACGGAGGCAGCGGGTAGGAACCAGCAAACAGTCACAGTGAAATATAATAGCGTGATGTGGATTAGAGGACTGTAGTGCATGGAGGCAGCGGATAGGAATCAGCAAACAGTCACAATGATATGAAATAGCGTTGAAGTGGTTTGGAAGACTGTAGTGCACGGAGGCAGCGGATAGGAATCAGCAAACAGTCACGATGATACAGTTGATGGTAGAAGTGGTATGGGAACAACAGTAGTAGAAGTGGTTTGGAAACCACAGAGGTAGAAGTGGTTTGGAAACCACAGGAATCAGCAGCGCTGAAAACACGAGGAATACAGGAACACCTTCAGAGACTCATAGGGAATGAGACTCCAAGATCAGGCAACGTGGTGTTGACCACAGGTGCTTAATATAGGGAGTGTTGCCTGATCTGCCAATTGAGTTAAAGGGACATACACTGAAGTATAGGAAAGGGCTGCGCATGCGCAGACCCTCAGGATGGAGGACGGCCACGGTTCCTAAATGTCCGAGAAGAGGCACTCACGGTCCGGTGAGTGACAGCAATACAATAAGAGCCATATAGATAGCATTTTTGCAAACAAAAATTACTTTTGAGCAATAAACAACATAGGCCTTAAGCATTAACAATAATAGCTATATTTAGCTACAAACACTGCTTACTGTAAGCAGAGCAAGCTACTAACTGACAGCTATAAACATTGCAAGCTATATGCCATTTGCATAAACCAACAAAAAAAGAGCTTGAACTTATACTTTGTTTTCTGAAAAATATCCACAAGAGCTATCCTACAAGGACAACTGACACATTTTTCCTAATCACTCATCTCCACAAGGTCAGCATTTTTCCTCCCTCCCTCTCTTCTTTCTACAAATTTATCAACATAACAAAGCAACTACAACTTTAAAAGATCACAACAAAATGTTCTATATTGTACATGAATACATAAGAAAATAAAATAAATAGATATAGCATATATAAGAGTAGCTTATTGGGTACATGTAGAATAAGTCTGGACAAATATAGTAAAATACCTTAAAAAATATATGTTGGAGGTTTCCAAGGTACAGAGGTTGTGGGGGTGTAGGGTGTGCAGTTGGGTTACCTGTTTGGTACAGTCCATACAGGTAATCCAACTGCGCACGCACTAAAGTCACAAAGCCTCATTTGTACAATGTCACAGTTCTGGTTGCTCCCAGGAGAAAATTATTTGGCTGGTGGAACCACATTCGGTCAAGTTACTTAATCCTGAGAGTATGGGTCGTGACGCACAAACTTGAAGTCAATGGATTGAAATCGGTAGAATCGTGAGATACGAGGCTGAAGTTAATGTTCAGGCAAACAAACAAGACTCTTGAAGCAAAACTTGGTAGGATTAATGGCTTTATAAAGGCTGCATAAAGGCAAGACCTTAGTCCTGATTATCTTGACCTTTAGCAGAAGTGATGAGCGTGCAGAAAGTGTTATATAACAGTGTTGAAGCAGTCAGCATGCTTGCTTTTGTTGAAAGTGATGATGCTACAGGACAAATGTACTGCCACCTGTCATCCTGGCAGCAGATCCTCCCACCCTGCATGCCTGCATTTTTTAAGCTTTGCAAACGTCTTTTTCTGACAGTAATATCAAGACAAGGGTCTGCAGATGTAATTTTTAGACTTTCTCAAGTAATAAATATCTAATAAATGCCTTAAATACAAAATCAGCTCTGCTACATATAATAACTAGTATCTACTTTTCAGGGAGGGTGTGTTACAGCCTGTCGTGAGCAGGGCTACCTTAATAAAATATAGAACTAGCAAAATCTAGCAATCCCACAGTAGAACAAAACAATAAAATATAGATTCATCCAACAAGTGGCAGGATTTTCAATTCATAGAGTGTGTTTGTGATAGGAGGATGGCATATATTTACATTGGAAGGGAATGCGTTTTTTTCTGAGCTGAAATGAATATATGTGAATTTAATACGTCAACAGCATGTGCATCCTTAAATTATGCCAGGAGGTCAATGACAGAGCAGGGTGTCAGAAACATAGCTATCAAATATTTTATACAGTTCCTGCCAATTGATAGTGATGACCGATGCGTATGCATGCCAGAAAATGTGTTTGCAATCAAGAGCAACTGTAAAAATGCATTTTACTGTAGGTATTAAGAACATCCGTATGTATGTATTTTATGTTAAAAAAAAACAAGGCTCGTAGCGTCATTATGTTAAAAAAAACAAGGCTCGTAGCGTCATTTTATCTTATATCTTATATTTTTATTAATGACTATATTATTAAAAGGAATTAATGTATTTAATTTTATTTATCTGACGGGACTTTATATATACCTTTGCATTGTGCATATCCTGAAGTGTATTGTGTCTGTCTGTATATGACAAGTACCGTATATGCAGAGCGTACTTATACCCGTATTCTATTAGAAATGTTTCTTGAGATCCACTTGTACTTGAATATGTACAATTTGAATAGAAAGCAAAATGCATTAATTTTGCATTTCTTCATGATATTTGTACTATTGCTACATTATGTAAGTTATACAAAAATCAAGTCATAGCAATATGGTACAACATTTATGGGTGCACACTGAGGGGTGAGAGAGATGGATGTAGAGGGTGCACAGTGAGGGGTGAGATAGATAGGTGTAGAGGGTGCACAGTGAGGGGTGAGAGAGATGGGTGTAGAGGGTGCACACTGAGTGATAAGAGAGATGGATGTAGAGGGTGCAAAGAGATAGGTGAGAGAGATGGTTGTAAAGGGTGCACAATGAGAGGTGAGAGAGATGTGTGTAGAGAGTCCACAGTGAAGGGTGAGAGAGAAGGGTGTAAAGGGTGCACAGTGAGGGGTGAGAGAGATAGGTGTAGATGGTCCACAGTGAGGGGTGAGAGAGATGGATGTAGAGGGTCCACAGTTAGGGGTGAGAGAGATAGGTGTTGAGGGTGCACTGGGAGGGGTGAGAGAGATAGGTGTAGAGGGTCCACAGTGAGGGGTGAGAGAGATGAGTGTAGAGGGTGCACAGTGAGGGGTGAGAGAGATAGGTGTAGAGGGTCCACAGTGAGGGGTGAGAGAGATGGATGTAGAGGGTCCACAGTGAGGGGTGAGAGAGATGGGTGCAGAGGGTGCACAGAGAGGGGTGAGAGAGATGGGTGTAGAGGGTCCACAGTGAGGGGTGAGAGAAATGGGTGTAGAGGGTCCACAGTGAAGGGCAAGAGAGATGGGTGTAGCAGGTCCACAGTGAGGGATGAGAGAGATGGGTGTAGAGGGTGCACAGTGAGAGGTGAGAGAGATGGGTGTAGAGGATCCACAGTGAGGGGTGAGAGAGATGGGTGTAGAGGGTCCACAGTGAGGGGTGAGAGAGATAGGTGTATGGGGTACACAGTGAGGGGTTAGAGAGATGGGTGTAGCAGGTCCACAGTGAGGGGTGAGAGAAATGGGTGTAGAGGGTCCACAGTGAGGGTCAAGAGAGATGGTGTAGCAGGTCCACAGTGAGGGATGAGAGAGATGGGTGTAGAGGGTGCACAGTGAGGGGTGAGAGAGATGGATGTAGAGGGTGCACAGAGAGGGGTGAGAGAGATGGGTGTAGCAGGTCCACAGTGAGGGATGAGAGAGATGGGTGTAGCAGGTCCACAGTGAGGGGTGAGAGAAATGGGTGTAGAGGGTCCACAGTGAGGGGCAAGAGAGATGGGTGTAGCAGGTCCACAGTGAGGGATGAGAGAGATGGGTGTAGAGGGTGCACAGTGAGGGGTGAGAGAGATGGGTGTAGAGAGTGCACAGAGAGGGGTGAGAGAGATTGGTGTAGCAGGTACACAGTGAGGGGTGAGAGAGATGGCTGTAGAGGGTGGACAGTGAGGGGTGAGAAAGATGGGTGTAGAGGGTCCACAGTGAGGGGTGAGAGAGATGGGTGTAGAGGGTGCACACTGAGGGATAAGAGAGATGGATGTAGAGGGTGCACAGAGAGAGGTGAGTGAGATGGTTGTAAAGGGTGCACAATGAGAGGTGAGAGAGATGTGTGTAGAGAGTCCACAGTGAAGGGTGAGAGAGAAGGGTGTAGAGGGTGCACAGTGAGGGGTGAGAGAAATGGGTGTAGATGGTCCACAGTGAGGGGTGAGAGAGATGGATGTAGAGGGTCCACAGTTAGGAGTGAGAGAGATAGGTGTTGAGGGTGCACTGTGAGGGGTGAGAGAGATAGGTGTAGAGGGTCCACAGTGAGGGGTGAGAGAGATGAGTGTAGAGGGTGCACAGTGAGGAGTGAGAGAGATAAGTGTAGAGGGTCCACAGTGAGGGGTGAGAGAGATGGATGTAGAGGGTCCACAGTGAGGGGTGAGAGAGATGGGTGTAGAGGGTGCACAGAGAGGGGTGAGAGAGATGGGTGTAGAGGGTCCACAGTGAGGGGTGAGAGAAATGGGTGTAGAGAGTCCACAGTGAAGGGCAAGAGAGATGGGTGTAGCAGTTCCACAGTGAGGGATGAGAGAGATGGGTGTAGAGGGTGCACAGTGAGAGGTGAGAGAGATGGGTGTAGAAGGTCCACAGTGAGGAGTGAGAGAGATGGGTGTAGAGGGTCCACAGTGAGGGGTGAGAGAGATAGGTGTATGGGGTCCACAGTGAGAGGTTAGAGAGATGGGTGTAGCAGGTCCACAGTGAGGGGTGAGAGAAATGGGTGTAGAGGGTCCTCAGTGAGGGGCAAGAGAGATGGGTGTAGCAGGTCCACAGTGAGGGATGAGAGAGATGGGTGTAGAGGGTGCACAGTGAGGAATTAGAGAGATGGGTGTAGAGGGTGCACAGAGAGGGGTGAGAGAGATGGGTGTAGCAGGTCCACAGTGAGGGATGAGAGAGATGGGTGTAGCAGGTACACAGTGAGGGGTGAGAGAAATGGGTGTAGAGGGTCCACAGTGAGGGGCAAGAGAGATGGGTGTAGCAGGTCCACAGTGAGGGATGAGAGAGATGGGTGTAGAGGGTGCACAGTGAGGGGTGAGAGAGATGGGTGTAGAGGGTGCACAGAGAGGGGTGAGAGAGATTGGTGTAGCAGGTACACAGTGAGGGGTGAGAGAGATGGCTGTAGAGGATGGACAGTGAGGGGTGAGAAAGATGGGTGTAGAGGGTCCACAGTGAGGGGTAAGAGTGATGGATGTAGAGGGTCCACAGCGAAGGGTGAGAGAGATGGGTGTAGCAGGTCCACAGTGAGGGATGAGAGAGATGGGTGTAACAGGTCCACAGAGGGATGAGAGAGAGGGATGTAGAGGGTCCACAGTGAGGGATGAGAGAGAGGGATGTAAAGGGTCCATAGTGAGGGGTGAGAGAGGTGGGTGTAGAGGGTCCACAGTGAGGGTCGAGAGAGATGGGTGTAGAGGATGCACAGTGAGAGGTGATAGATGGCTTTAGAGGGTCCACAGTGAGGGGTGAGAGAGATGGGTGTAGAGGGTCCACAGTGAGGGGTGAGAGAGATGGGTGTAAAGGATGCACAGTGAGAGGTGATAGATGGCTGTAGAGGGTGCACAGGGAGGGTTTAGAGAGATGGATGTAGAGGGTCCACAGTGAGGGGTGAGAGAGATAGGTGTATGGGGTCCACAGTGAGAGGTTAGAGAGATGGGTGTAGCAGGTCCACAGTGAGGGGTGAGAGAAATGGGTGTAGAGGGTCCTCAGTGAGGGGCAAGAGAGATGGGTGTAGCAGGTCCACAGTGAGGGATGAGAGAGATGGGTGTAGAGGGTGCACAGTGAGGGGTTAGAGAGATGGGTGTAGAGGGTGCACAGAGAGGGGTGAGAGAGATGGGTGTAGCAGGTCCACAGTGAGGGATGAGAGAGATGGGTGTAGCAGGTACACAGTGAGGGGTGAGAGAAATGGGTGTAGAGGGTCCACAGTGAGGGGCAAGAGAGATGGGTGTAGCAGGTCCACAGTGAGGGATGAGAGAGATGGGTGTAGAGGGTGCACAGAGAGGGGTGAGAGAGATGGGTGTAGCAGGTCCACAGTGAGGGATGAGAGAGATGGGTGTAGCAGGTACACAGTGAGGGGTGAGAGAAATGGGTGTAGAGGGTCCACAGTGAGGGGCAAGAGAGATGGGTGTAGCAGGTCCACAGTGAGGGAAGAGAGAGATGGGTGTAGAGGGTGCACAGTGAGGGGTGAGAGAGATGGGTGTAGAGGGTGCACAGAGAGGGGTGAGAGAGATTGGTGTAGCAGGTACACAGTGAGGGGTGAGAGAGATGGCTGTAGAGGATGGACAGTGAGGGGTGAGAAAGATGGGTGTAGAGGGTCCACAGTGAGGGGTAAGAGTGATGGATGTAGAGGGTCCACAGCGAAGGGTGAGAGAGATGGGTGTAGCAGTCCACAGTGAGGGATGAGAGAGATGGGTGTAACAGGTCCACAGAGGGATGAGAGAGAGGGATGTAGAGGGTCCACAGTGAGGGATGAGAGAGAGGGATGTAAAGGGTCCATAGTGAGGGGTGAGAGAGGTGGGTGTAGAGGGTCCACAGTGAGGGGCGAGAGAGATGGGTGTAGAGGATGCACAGTGAGAGGTGATAGATGGCTTTAGAGGGTCCACAGTGAGGGGTGAGAGAGATGGGTGTAGAGGGTCCACAGTGAGGGGTGAGAGAGATGGGTGTAAAGGATGCACAGTGAGAGGTGATAGATGGCTGTAGAGGGTGCACAGGGAGGAGTGAGAGAGATGGGTGTAGAGGGTCCACAGTGAGGGGTGAGAGAGATAGGTGTATGGGGTCCACAGTGAGAGGTTAGAGAGATGGGTGTAGCAGGTCCACAGTGAGGGGTGAGAGAAATGGGTGTAGAGGGTCCTCAGTGAGGGGCAAGAGAGATGGGTGTAGCAGGTCCACAGTGAGGGATGAGAGAGATGGGTGTAGAGGGTGCACAGTGAGGGGTTAGAGAGATGGGTGTAGAGGGTGCACAGAGAGGGGTGAGAGAGATGGGTGTAGCAGGTCCACAGTGAGGGATGAGAGAGATGGGTGTAGCAGGTACACAGTGAGGGGTGAGAGAAATGGGTGTAGAGGGTCCACAGTGAGGGGCAAGAGAGAGATGGGTGTAGCAGGTCCACAGTGAGGGATGAGAGAGATGGGTGTAGAGGGTGCACAGTGAGGGATGAGAGAGATGGGTGTAGAGGGTGCACAGAGAGGGGTGAGAGAGATTGGTGTAGCAGGTACACAGTGAGGGGTGAGAGAGATGGCTGTAGAGGATGGACAGTGAGGGGTGAGAAAGATGGGTGTAGAGGGTCCACAGTGAGGGGTAAGAGTGATGGATGTAGAGGGTCCACAGCGAAGGGTGAGAGAGATGGGTGTAGCAGGTCCACAGTGAGGGATGAGAGAGATGGGTGTAACAGGTCCACAGAGGGATGAGAGAGAGGGATGTAGAGGGTCCACAGTGAGGGATGAGAGAGAGGGATGTAAAGGGTCCATAGTGAGGGGTGAGAGAGGTGGGTGTAGAGGGTCCACAGTGAGGGGCGAGAGAGATGGGTGTAGAGGATGCACCGTGAGAGGTGATAGATGGCTTTAGAGGGTCCACAGTGAGGGGTGAGAGAGATGGGTGTAGAGGGTCCACAGTGAGGGGTGAGAGAGATGGGTGTAAAGGATGCACAGTGAGAGGTGATAGATGGCTGTAGAGGGTGCACAGGGAGGGTTTAGAGAGATGGATGTAGAGGGTCCACAGTGAGGGGTGAGAGAGATAGGTGTATGGGGTCCACAGTGAGAGGTTAGAGAGATGGGTGTAGCAGGTCCACAGTGAGGGGTGAGAGAAATGGGTGTAGAGGGTCCTCAGTGAGGGGCAAGAGAGATGGGTGTAGCAGGTCCACAGTGAGGGATGAGAGAGATGGGTGTAGAGGGTGCACAGTGAGGGGTTAGAGAGATGGGTGTAGAGGGTGCACAGAGAGGGGTGAGAGAGATGGGTGTAGCAGGTCCACAGTGAGGGATGAGAGAGATGGGTGTAGCAGGTACACAGTGAGGGGTGAGAGAAATGGGTGTAGAGGGTCCACAGTGAGGGGCAAGAGAGATGGGTGTAGCAGGTCCACAGTGAGGGATGAGAGAGATGGGTGTAGAGGGTGCACAGAGAGGGGTGAGAGAGATGGGTGTAGCAGGTCCACAGTGAGGGATGAGAGAGATGGGTGTAGCAGGTACACAGTGAGGGGTGAGAGAAATGGGTGTAGAGGGTCCACAGTGAGGGGCAAGAGAGATGGGTGTAGCAGGTCCACAGTGAGGGAAGAGAGAGATGGGTGTAGAGGGTGCACAGTGAGGGGTGAGAGAGATGGGTGTAGAGGGTGCACAGAGAGGGGTGAGAGAGATTGGTGTAGCAGGTACACAGTGAGGGGTGAGAGAGATGGCTGTAGAGGATGGACAGTGAGGGGTGAGAAAGATGGGTGTAGAGGGTCCACAGTGAGGGGTAAGAGTGATGGATGTAGAGGGTCCACAGCGAAGGGTGAGAGAGATGGGTGTAGCAGTCCACAGTGAGGGATGAGAGAGATGGGTGTAACAGGTCCACAGAGGGATGAGAGAGAGGGATGTAGAGGGTCCACAGTGAGGGATGAGAGAGAGGGATGTAAAGGGTCCATAGTGAGGGGTGAGAGAGGTGGGTGTAGAGGGTCCACAGTGAGGGGCGAGAGAGATGGGTGTAGAGGATGCACAGTGAGAGGTGATAGATGGCTTTAGAGGGTCCACAGTGAGGGGTGAGAGAGATGGGTGTAGAGGGTCCACAGTGAGGGGTGAGAGAGATGGGTGTAAAGGATGCACAGTGAGAGGTGATAGATGGCTGTAGAGGGTGCACAGGGAGGAGTGAGAGAGATGGGTGTAGAGGGTCCACAGTGAGGGGTGAGAGAGATAGGTGTATGGGGTCCACAGTGAGAGGTTAGAGAGATGGGTGTAGCAGGTCCACAGTGAGGGGTGAGAGAAATGGGTGTAGAGGGTCCTCAGTGAGGGGCAAGAGAGATGGGTGTAGCAGGTCCACAGTGAGGGATGAGAGAGATGGGTGTAGAGGGTGCACAGTGAGGGGTTAGAGAGATGGGTGTAGAGGGTGCACAGAGAGGGGTGAGAGAGATGGGTGTAGCAGGTCCACAGTGAGGGATGAGAGAGATGGGTGTAGCAGGTACACAGTGAGGGGTGAGAGAAATGGGTGTAGAGGGTCCACAGTGAGGGGCAAGAGAGATGGGTGTAGCAGGTCCACAGTGAGGGATGAGAGAGATGGGTGTAGAGGGTGCACAGTGAGGGATGAGAGAGATGGGTGTAGAGGGTGCACAGAGAGGGGTGAGAGAGATTGGTGTAGCAGGTACACAGTGAGGGGTGAGAGAGATGGCTGTAGAGGATGGACAGTGAGGGGTGAGAAAGATGGGTGTAGAGGGTCCACAGTGAGGGGTAAGAGTGATGGATGTAGAGGGTCCACAGCGAAGGGTGAGAGAGATGGGTGTAGCAGGTCCACAGTGAGGGATGAGAGAGATGGGTGTAACAGGTCCACAGAGGGATGAGAGAGAGGGATGTAGAGGGTCCACAGTGAGGGATGAGAGAGAGGGATGTAAAGGGTCCATAGTGAGGGGTGAGAGAGGTGGGTGTAGAGGGTCCACAGTGAGGGGCGAGAGAGATGGGTGTAGAGGATGCACCGTGAGAGGTGATAGATGGCTTTAGAGGGTCCACAGTGAGGGGTGAGAGAGATGGGTGTAGAGGGTCCACAGTGAGGGGTGAGAGAGATGGGTGTAAAGGATGCACAGTGAGAGGTGATAGATGGCTGTAGAGGGTCCACAGCGAGGGGTGAGAGAGATGGGTGTAGCAGGTCCACAGTGAGGGATGAGAGAGATGGGTGTAACAGATCCACAGTGAGGGATGAGAGAGAGGGATGTAGAAGGTCCATAGTGAGGGGTGAGAGAGATGGGTGTAGAGGGTCCACAGTGAGGGGTAAGAGAGATGGGTGTAGCAGGTCCAAAGTGAGGGATGAGAGAGAGGGATGTAAAGGGTCCATAGTGAGGGGTGAGAGAGATGGGTGTAGAGGGTCCACAGTGAGGGGTGAGAGAGATGGGTGTAGAGGATGCACAGTGAGAGGTGATAGATGGCTGTAGAGGGTCCACAGTGAGGGGTATGAAAGATGGGTGTAGAGGGTCCACAGTGAGGGGTGAGAGAGATGGGTGTAGATGGTGCACAGTGAGAGGTGATAGATGGCTGTAGAGGGTGCACGGGGGGGTTAGAGAGATGGGTGTAGAGGGTACACAGTGAGGGGTTAGAGAGATGGATGTAGAGGGTGCTTGGTGAGGCGTGAGATAGATGCACATGCCACATACATCTGTCTCTCTGTCCTTTTTGACTGTAACAAGTTGCTTTTCGTCTTAACCATTACTGAGAAGTTCATTTAAGACATTTTTATGAAACTTACCATCTAGCTAAGATGCTATCAGTAAATGTTCTTGCCTTTACATAAACAGTTTGAAACTGCCATATGTCTCATATCGCATTGCTTTCCACCATAGTATAAGAAAACACATTTAGTAATATTTAGTTTAACTATTGCCATCAAGGCCAAACAACACATCAACAAATATTATTCAATATGAGAACATTATTTATTTGGTTGGTTGTAAAAGATCAAGGATACAGGACATATGTGTATGTATCCATGATATGATTGATTATGAGGAAGGTTATGTAACATAATGCAGTATTAATAATGTGGCTTGTGAATAAGTCACTTGTAACAGTATTTGTCATCAAACTGTACCCTGTGCTTCTAGCACAGTAATACAATTCTTTACACATTTTAATAAAAAGTTATACAGTAAGAGCTAGAGAATCAAATGTAGCCAGCACCAAAAGTATGTATTGTATGACAGTGCTGATAGGTAAGCATTCATTTCCAACTAGTTATTATCAGAGATCTTATGATGGCATTTAAAGGAATATTTACCCAGTGGGAAATCATTCTCCTTTTTTCAAATTTATTTGTTGGCTGTTGCATTAGTTTCTTCAGAACCTTGACTTTGTTCAATAGTGGGATTTTGTGAATCATTATCAGGCTTGTATATTTTGATATTGCTTTTTTGTTTATTAAGCCTTAATGCTACACAGCCTGGCCTACTGTACATAGGGTAAACCACAAGTGTCGTTAATTAAATATATACAAATTGTTTAATTGCAGGTAGGAAAATCAGATTAAGGTCTGGTATAAAACAAAAGATCAGCGCTGAGGAACACAGTACCTTAGCAGAGGGAAAGCACCAGGGGCCTGATTCATTAAGGATCTTAACTTAAGAAACTTCTTATTTTACTTCTTATTTCACCCCTTGCATTGTAACATGGGGCCTGATTCATTCATCTTAAATGAAGAGGTATCTTATTTCAGTCTCCTGGACAAAACCATGTTACAATGCAAGGGGTGCAAACTAGTTTTCTGTCTTGCACACAAGTTAAATACTGACTGTTTTTTTCATGTAGCACACAAATATTTGATAGCCTATTTGTACACTGAAATTTAAAGTTGATATTTGTGTGCTACATGAAAAAACAGTCAGTATTTAACTTATGTGCAAAACAGAAAACTAGTTTTCACCCCTTGCGTTGTAACATGGTTTTGTCCAGGAGACTGAAATAAGATACCTCTTCATTTAAGATCCTTAATGAATCAGGCCCCAGATCTTGTAACCAACTCTCTGCGCTGCAGGCACACTGCACACTGCTTTGTTCAAATAAAAGAAAGCTTTATTAGCAAGGAGGCCATTTATTCAAGGATAAACAATATCCAAATAAAGATATTTATATCAATAATGGATCACTAAAGATAATGACAATTGGTAACAATCAGTGGTCCAAATGGGGATATATACAGTTGCATGCCATACCGCCACTTCTGGTATTGTTTTCATTGTAAAAACATCAAATTCCATTCACTTTCATTTTCCATATCGCCATTTCTAAATTTCCACTTCAACCACTGGTAACAATTGAGAAAAACTGTAATATTTTGTTAATATTTGAACAGATTAAAGGAGATCTTATTTATACAAATCTTAAGTTATTCCAAAAATAACTTAAGATGTGATAAGACCACTCAGTATCCTAACAATCAACATGGAGATTTAAAAAAACAAAACTTCCCTCTTAAATAGTAGTCTCCCAAATCTTCCCCTGTAGGCGTGTTTTTATGACAATGTATTGCAGTCCAGCAGGATCATGTAATAGGAGTACAACAAATACACTTATTAGCAGCATTATATGTGGTTTTCACTGTCAACCAAGTGTTTTGTCCTTTTTGTTAGATTTAAAAAGCATTACCTAAACAAGACCTCTTCTAGAGACAAAACTACATGCTTCTGGAAATGTATTCCCTAAGATTAGGTGTATAGATAAAAAAGTAAGTTTACATATTATATTTCACACCTATCTGTAACCCATATTATAATCAATAATGGAAGTTCTCCTATTCTTCTTCATATATACCTTATTTCTAAATACTTTTCTGTCCATTTGTTTAACTCTGCTATAAGCACAATAATATTTAAGTAGTATCCTATTCACAGAGGCTAATCCATATTTCACTACATCTTAAGTCAAATTCTTCATAATCTGAGCAGATCCTGCATAACTGCAGGAACTGCACAGTTGGAACACCAGCCAATAATTTCTTAGACTGACAGCTATCTGATCTATATAAGCAATTGCCCATATAGATTTTATTAGTAATATCAGCGTGCGTGTCCATCTGAATCACCTCTTAGTGTGATGGCTAAACAACGAATAGGAACAGATGTTTTAACCTATGACAGAATTAAAGACATTCTATGCAAATGTTAGTGGAAACAGATTTAGATGAGAATATGGTATCTTAAAAAGAAGCATGTCATATGTCACTCCACCTGTAGATAGAGTAAACTGATAATTCCAAAGTTTTACTATTCTGAACTTACTTATTGTTTTAAAGATATCAATGTGGTTTTAAGTGTGGGTAGCAGAACCATTTTAAAATGTTGAGTTCATCACAGCAGAACAATGAATTACAATAATTTGTATCAATACCAAATGATGAATTATAATATGTTGTATTACAGCAGTATGATACATTCCAATAAGTTGCAGAGAGTACTTTATATTGAATGGTAAAATGTTATGTTATATTTATCACAACATTTTGTGAAGCCAATATACTATAAAAATAAAAACCCAGTTTAGTAGCAATAATTGTGCAGGATGCAAAGACTGTTTATTTCTAAACTGTTATTCTCTAAAATTTGGTTAACTGATGAGCGTAATAAGAACTTACAAAGTGAAAATGTATGCAAATTAAAAATGTGCCCTGAATTAATGCCTCTCTCATTGGAAATTATATCTACTAAGTCTAGTACAAAGCAATGAAAAATAGGTCTTTGTTCATTATTTGTCTGAAAAGGAGCATTCATATATTTCATTATAATATAGATACTTCACTCAGGAAAGAATTTCTGATAGGCTGGTACTCATGCACTTCACATCTCCTTATGTACTACTTGCTTTTGTGGTTTGTAAATATTTACACACCTACTTCATGAATAAATTTGCTTGATTTTGGTGCTTGAGGCTAGTGTGAGATAGTATTATAATAGTGTTAAAATCTATTTTAGAGCACAATTCTAGATGCAAAGCTACATCATAACATAACCAGAGTCATAGGCTATCATATTAACATGTGGGATGGTTGAATAGAGATTGAATAAATCTAATATATAAAATATTTATCAGAAATTTCACAGGTTTAGGATAATATACACTAAATTAACTATTGATCATCGAATTTCACTCGTTTGCCAATGATTGTAGGTTAAGAAAGATGACAGCTGTAGTAAAGGTTTAACTAAAACACACAATTGATTATTTACTTGTATAAATAATAAATAAATGTAAATTGACCTTTCAAGGTGTTAATGTAATATCGGTTTGTTCACACAAGATATACATTTGCTGCTGTCAATACTGCTGTCAATACTTGCTCAAATGTGTACAAAATATAGTTGAATGTCCTGTTATTTGATGTGCAGACTTATTTGCAATATCGGGGTATATAGTGGAGAGATTAGAATACTTTTTATTATTAACATAAAAAGTTATTTAAGAAGACATTATTGTACTTTATTATATACATTTGTTCAATTTGCCATACTTTTAGATATTCTTATGTCCCAGACCTTATTCTCCTAAACTGATACATTTGCTACTGAATTACTTCTGATCCGACAGTTCTGAATCACTTAAGTTGAGAGATTCTCAAACGTTTTCAAATAGTTTTGGTCATCTATATTGAAAAGCACCACTGTACCATTTTCATCACTTTATTTAGCATTTCTTAGCAATATTGTTAATTTGTTCTGTTAACTCTCTCAATACTACTCCTGCTTAGTATTTCTCAGCAATATAATTAAATTGGAATATGTCTACATTACAGTGATGATGTTACTTAGTTTTGGTATATAGTGAATTGGTATAGGAAACTTTTAAACTGCATAGTGTTGGTGCCTCTTTTTCATTGCACCTAAACCTCTTTCGCATGTTAAGACTTAATACTGTAAGTGATAAATAAGCACACGGACACCAATGTAATTTTGGAAATAAGGTCACAGTTTTATTAAAATAAGAATGGTGGCGAAGAAAGCAATGCAAGTCAGGTAACAACTAATAACAGAACAAAACAGAACATAATCCGTTATGATTGGCCGGTGCTAAATCTGGCATCAGAGTGACTACACCCCCTCTAGACTCCCCCACACAAAAGGCCAAGAGCCACATTACTTTGAAGGGGGCGGTGACCACCCAATCAGTGGAAGCACCGAATGAATTAGTCGCTGACTGCAATTTTTTCATGCCAAAGCTGTGGTCCTTTAACGGATACACTGCCTGCCACCATGTGACCGAATTAAAGCCTCTAATATATTTGTTCTATGAAGAGCCACAAACCCTCGTCCGTAAGGTGAACCCCATCTGACCTAAAGTGAACCTGCTACACCATGATTAAAGAGTGGTCAATAACTACCCCAACGTCTATGTTTCTGTGTTTTAACCATGTGCCCCAAACTAACTTCTTTGCGAACAGGAAAGATGTAGGCAGAATGCAGGTTTTTCCAGATGGCTGACTTTATGTTATCGCTAATGGGGAAGTAGAAAACCGTAACTAATACCCTAACCTACATCGGGAGAGAGTCAAAGCCATCTAAACAGCTCCCGGACATGGACCGGAGAAGGCGCTTTAATAAGGAGGTGCCCCTGCTGAACCTCAACCTTTAACTGAATGAATTGAAATTGCTGAGTAAGGGGCTGTTGCAATGGGTGCACATGTGCCTGTACCGGCAGAATTCACCCTTGGCGCACGCCGCGTTATTAAAGGTGAAGCATCAATTCCTAGTCTGAAGACAAGTGCTATTCCTCCCCTGGGCCTGAAACCTCATTCCCCCACCCGCCAGCGCTGAGACCCCATTAGGGCGCATCATTTCCATCCAAATCTCCACGTCCTTGAAACTGAGCAGAATGAGTGTTTGACCACTGATTTTACATCTAAAACGCTTGTCTTACGTGTGCCAAATCTATGACGTTTATCAAGTGAAGGGAGCACCATATGTCAAAGTGGGTTACTAGCCGGGTCTCAAGGTAGGTGGCTGCAAAAACGCCCTTGGATAGCACTGGGGGGGCTGTTCCCTGACTTCCCCTGCCCCGGGCCAGCCTGCTGGCAGTGGGGGTTGAAGATCTGGAGTTAAGCAGCAGAGCACGTAACCACCGGCCACGCGCAATGGGTGGTGGTTGTTTAAAAGCCGCCAGGTCCTGCGCAGCTGCCGGAGTTCGAGGTGAGCTCCGGTACCCAGACAGGTGGGTGCGGGGTAGGGGGTAGGAGAGGTTGTGGCCGATCTCTAGCGGTCGGTATTGAAAGTGCCAGTGCCAGGTGAGATGGCCACGCACTGGAAGGGGGGGAGGTGGAACGCTGTACTATGACTCCCAGTAGGGGCATGGGAGCCATCTGGAAAATGGGCTAGGGGTGCTACAAATCTATTAGGGCGGGACATTATGAGAGAGATAATGGAGAAGGGGAGAGCAAATTTAATGAAAAGAGGAGAAAAAGGTAAGGGGGAGAGATGGGAATGAAGAGAGTTTGAGGGAGAGCTGAAAACTAGAGGCAAGGTAACAGACAAGGAGGTAAAAGTTAAGCTGAAAGGGGTTCAAGAGAAGAAGGCAATCAAGTCAAAATGGAGCTATACTAAGTCTGCTATGGAGTGTACTGTCTGCTTTATAATATTTTATGCAGCAAAAAAGAGGTCCTACAACCACTGGAGGTAGAAATATAGTGAAGCTGAAAGCCCTCCCTGTGGATGTTATTGGCTGGAGGATGCAAGAGACTTAACCCCGAATGGGTAAGTAAATGCCACTTGCACAAACACATGAGTTTAAGTGCATTTGGCTTTATGGCCTCTCTTGTCATTATCCAGAATGCTCTAAAAAACAGAAAGAAAAAAGCAAATAATTGCTGATCCTCAATGAGGCAATGACAGCCACTTCCTGCAATCACATTGAGGAAAAATGTTGTACATTTTAACAGGAATACAATGGCCATTGTGGGGAAAGTTAGGGTTGACATTTAAAAGTTACTAGTTACTATATTTTAGGGACTGCAAAGTATAAAAACCTCCTTATTCAGAAAATGCTAAGTCACAAGTATCCCTTAAAACTGAACTGTATTTGTTACTGGGTTTTTTTCTTGTGCCTATTTAAAATAATCAAATATATGTGATATTGTTTCTTAATTATTTAAAGCTCTTTTTGTCATATGGTCCAAGCCATGAATCCTGAGTGTCGTGAATGGGGTTTTGTTCTGCAAGCTTTCAGTGTTACTTACTTAAGTGTGAGACTAACAGAGTTGATTTCAACAGAAGTAGAGTAGCAGAATAGCCGCATTATTGCCACTACTAACAATCAGGATTGGGCTTTAACTTCAAACCGTGTAGTTTTTTTTTGTCCTGTCACATGTTGCATATTTTTTTATATTACAATTATTCCTTTATCAACAAGAAGCAAAAAAAAAAATTTTGTTTAAAAAGTTCCAAGTATTTGATCAATTCATCAATGTTTTGGTTCTATATAGGACTTTTATCACGATAACAATAATGTGTACACAGTGATGCTATAAAGCCTAGTGAAGTCAATACCGTTAAGTACATAACAATAAATTAACACATCAGCCAGGCAGTGGGAGATTTGAAAACATCGGCCTGTGATCATTTATTGAATAACTTGAGCTAAGCAGCAGAAACAGAATTTCAAGAGGAAGCAGTTCTGGTGACCTATATATAGCTATAATTTTATTTAATAATCCAAATAAGATAGTTTAATAATATTCCCTTTTGCTGCTGTAATTTTCATTAGGAAGCAAAGCACTCCAGAAATAACCAACTGTTTTGCCTCCCAAGTTCAAACAATGAGTTTGTCTTGTTTTAGGCTTTTCTGGGAAGGGTATGAGCTGGTTTTGAAATTAAGAGTTGTTTCTTTCCAATTTCAGAGTTGGCAGCACTGAACAGCAGCATGCCAGAAGCAATAATATGATTTCTCTGAACAATTGTTATACTTTAAATCCTTATTTGCACTTCCCCGTGTAATCACCCACTTTTTTCATTGCTCTCTTTCATTTTTCTTCTCTCAATTTTCCTATATTATTCTCATAAATTCAGAATATACACCATTTACACTTTGCACTATACCCTTTTATTGTCACTAGCTCTCTGTTGCCAATACTTTCATTATCTCTGCTCCTGTGGCTATTTCTTATCATTCTGGATTCTTGATCTAAGATTAGTATCTACTGTTGCCGTTTACAGTGGGTTTGGACAAGGCAGTAACTTAGCGCTCAGAGATTTAATGGTGCCCAAAAGCGACCCATTCAATCTTCAACTTCATTGTATTTCATAAAAGCCACAATAAGCTAACTGAAAATAATTGAATATATGTGGGTGACTACTTCATTTTGCTTCTGCATTACACACTTGGCCAACCAAGTCACATAATCTGCCATGAACATGTCCCTGTTTTTCAGAGCATGTCCCTGTTTCACCCAGCAACTGCCTCCATCTGCCCTGGTCCCATCACCTTTGTTCAAAGTAAAAAGGACATTGTTTAAAAATAGTTTAGAGAAATTAAAAACTAAACACTTTGCATGTTTTAAATTAAATGCATTTCTTACTTATGATGACATTTCTTTCCATTCCCTATGGATTATGCTTAAAAGGAGACTGTTAAATGCTAGATTTTTCAATATGAAAAATATGACATCATCCTCCTCCATATCAGATTATAGAGAATAGACTTTATATAACATATCAGGACTGAGTCATTAAGGAAAGTAAGGCAAAAAAAATGTATATATAGCGAATTGTTCTCCGGGACAAACCATGGTACAATGCAAGGGGTGCAAATTAGTTTATCATTTTGCACATAAATTAAATACTGGCTGTTTTTCATCTAGTACACAAATACTTGATAGCTTTATTTTTACACTGATATTTAAAGTTAATATAGGACATGTCTTATCCAAACTTTAAATCATTCCCCCCATTTTAAATTTACCTACCCCTCCAATGCAACATGGTTTTGCCCAGGTGCAAAAGTTACTCCTTTTTTATGCTTTGCTCTCCTTAATGACTCGGGCCCAACATGTATAAGCAAAAGATGACATAGATTCAGGTAAATATAAGTAAGAATTGTTTTGTCCTGCTAGACAACTCTATACTAGACACTAATGGCAGTACCCTCTCGTGCCACTGTTAGTGCTGATACATAATTTATTGTTTGGAAAATAATAAATATTGTTCAACATTTGCTTACTTTGAAAACCACATGCCAATAGAATAGATAGATAGCAACTAAGGACAAATGTCCTAGGTGAGAGAAATACTCTCTATGGATTGATGAATTCACACACAGGATCAGACTAGTGATGTCATCACATGTTTGAAGGAGAATAAATGAACTGCTCTGCCATGCTGTGTTTAAACTATTTGCCCAATATCAGTTACCAGAAGTGTGATATTCTGATATATACATTAGTTAAAAGAACATCAGCATTATGGCAGAATAGATTTTACTGGTGCTATAGCTAGTTGTGATGTGTTTCACAACTGGGTGAACAATTTCAAAATATTAATATATTTTGTACTCTAAACAAGAATAGCAGTAACAGCAATATGATTCTTCTGCGAAACCAATTAAAAATATAACAAACTACTTCTTAAGAGAAGCAAAATATATATGCTTTGCAATCTTACTGCAGTAAATATGTTTATGAACATTCAATTATAACAATCAAAACATGTCAAAAGAAATGGCACATTTAGACATTTAAGGCAAATGTACCTTTACTTTCTATTCTCCACTAATGTTCTATTTTATCAGTTAATTTTGCTAGTTGTATTTGGCATTCTGCAATACAGTGAATACAGTTATTACAAAAAGCATTCTTACAGTTTATTTAGGGTAATATGTAGTCAAACAATGCATTTTGCAAAAAAGTCTTGGTTCAACCACTTTATAAAGAATCAAAAAGGATTTTGCCATATTCCTCGGTGAACTATATATAACAAAGACAACTGGGTTCCAACGACCTTCTCCTAACCCTGGCACCTTTACAAAATGCAAGACTTGAAAGATAATCTTCCAAAGTCATAAACATGACAACGAAATATACTGTTGCACAATGTTTCTAAGCGTAAGAAGGGAGACATACGAAATGAATAATAAAATGCAGCTTCAATGTGCATTGCTGTAAGGCTTATGCATTTATTGCTTTCCAAATAACTGATGCTATTTCATAGCCGTCTGATAGACCAACATCTCTGCACAAACAACTGTTCACTGTGAGCCAAAAAAGACAGAAAACAAATGAAATATGAATTTTCAGAAAATAGGCAGAGTGATCGTTTTATATGAAATCTTTAACATATTTGACTCTTATCTAAAATCTGATTGAACTCAAAGAAAATGTTTCCTAAAATACTTGAATGTGTATTTGTTATGCAACAATGCTGTTGTCCACTGATATAATTTACCGTATATACTCGTGTATAAGCCGAGTTTTTCAGCATACTTTTGTATGCTGAAAAAGGGCACTCGGCTTATACACGGGTGAACTTACTTGGTGTCTGGTCCCTCGGCTTCAACTTCTGCATATGCGTTCCAACACAGGAAGTTCGGCATTTGGAACGCAAACTTGCGTTCCAAATGCCGAACTTCCTGTTGTTGGAACGCATATGCGTTCCACTGCCGGGTAAGTGAAAAAAATCTCTCTCTCTCTCTCTCTCTCTCTGTCTCTCTCTCTCTCTCTCTCTCTCTCTCTCTCTCTCTCTCCCTCTCTCTCTCTCTCTCTCTCTCTCTCTCTCTCCTTTTTTTTAAATTTACAGTGCAATTACATAATGAACAAACAATACAGCCACCATGTTCATACATTTATATCCCTACCCCTTATATACCCCTTTATTTAGGTTAGGTTGTACCCAATGCCAATGATTTTATAATCATTTATGAATGTTCCTTGTCATCTACTGTTATTTATGGTTTAGCTAAAAATGATTTCATAGATTGAACCTATCATTTTTATTTAGGTTTTTAAATTAGCGCTCTTTTCCACCCTAGGCTTATACTCGAGTCAATAAGTTTTCCCAGTTTTATGTAGTAAAATTAGGTGCCTCGGCTTATATTCGGGTCGACTTATACTCGAGTATATACGGTAAGCTTTGAAACAAATTTAACACAAGAGATTCAATATTATTATTAACATTTATCTATATACTGATAGGTTACTCCGCAGCGCTTGTGGGGAACAAGCTCAGTAAGAAAATAAAACTGGACAGACTAACAAATCGGCAAAAGGGCCCATCTAAGAAAATTGCAATGTATAGGAAATAGGAGTTTGACACATTGAATTAAGTGCCACATATTGCATATTGATCTACCCAGGTTGCAATGGGAAAAAGTGATTAGTGGGGCTATATGGTCTAGCCCAGTGATGGACAAACAACGGCCCGTGGGCCAGATCCGGCCCACTTAGAGATTCTATCCGGCCCGCCTATATTTTAAAAGATTTCATTAAAATATGCATAAAATTATTAAAATATAATTATTTGTTTTTATATTTAAATAAAAAAAATAGATACGAGGAACTTAAAGAAATTCAGTCACAGCTTTATTCATCACATTAGTTTTATAAAAATTTGTATTATATATTTCGATATTTGAGTTTTTTAATAAATTATATTGGCCCACCTAAAGTTTTTCTTTTTTATTTGGCCTGCTCCTGAAAAAGTTTGTCCATCACTGATCTAGTCACACAAATGTTAGTTTGGGGCTCAGATGATTGTTTAAATTAGAGATGTTCACTGAACCCCGTGTTCTGGTTTTGGTTTTGGATCTGGATTAACGTCGTGTTTTGGTTTTGGCAAAAACCGCCCTTGCGAGTTTTGGTTTTGGTTTTGGATTCCGTTTTATTTCTAAAATCCCTATTTTTTTTGCTAAAATCACATATTTTTGCTTTATTTACGCCCTACATTATTATTAACCTCAATAACACTAATTCAAGTTGCAGTCAATTTTGACCATCTCACATATCATAATATTATTTACATGCACTTTCAAACAATTACTGCAACAGTTCTTGCCAGTGATAAGAAGAAGGCCATTGTTATGCCTGGGCAATAGACCAAACAATCCAAAAAATGTGTGGAATTATTTTTACCCAAATCCTGACAACAGCTGTCTAGCCATTTGTAGCGTTTGTAAAGCCACAGTCAGTAGCGGTAGGGACCTTAACAATCTAGGACCCTCATGTATGTTATTTGAAGCGAGTTCATCGCAAGCTGTTAGGAAAATCAGAAATTTATGCTAAAAAAATAACAACAAGCACTCCAACATCAGCTAGGTCCCTTCTCTCATCTACATCCCGACGCCTGCAATCTACACCACAACACCGTCCTCATCAATATCCTCAGTAGCGATCAGAGTTAGTCCTGCATCCAAGTTGCTAAGGCTAAATGACTCCTACACTATCCTGGATTCCTCAGAAGAATTCTTAAGTGTTGTTCCCGCTGCTGCTGGGGATGAATCTTCATCCCAGAAGCAGACCAAGAAGAAGACTACTAGTAATTTACAACAATTGACTGTTAAACAAGCCTTTGCAAGAGGAAGCAAGTATTAAAGCAGGCTACTCTGTGTATCATCTGCTTCACTAAGAGGCATATTATTATTATTATTATTATTATTATTATTATTATCATCGTAGATTTGTAAGGCACAACAGTGCTCCACAGTAGATAAGACAAGGACAAACATAAAACAAGACATACGTAAAACAAGAATAGACAAGGCAGACAAAATGAATGGAGACATGAAAACAAAGAGTATGGAGGACCCTGCTCATTAGAGAGCTTCCATTCTAAAGGGAAGAGGGCACAGCTGAAATAAGAGGAGCAAGTGTAGCTCAGAGTGAAGATTGTGATAGTTGTAAGGGTGCATTAGTGTGAATAGTGTTATCGATGATAAGGTCACCTCTAAAAAAGAGATGGATTTTCAAAGAGCATCAAAAGATTTGAATGCTGTGGGAAAGTCTGAGTGAGCGTGGTAGGAAATTCCATAAGTGGGGAGCAGCACGGGAGAAGTCTTGAAGGTGGGAGTGAAAGGTGGTTATCAGAGATGAGACAAGGCGCAGTTCAGATGTAATACCGCTGACAATCTGTTTTGAAAAACTAAGGGATGTCTTTGCAACATGGCTTATCCTGCTTGGACTCTCCTGAGGATATGTGATTTCTGATAACACCACCAATATTGTTAGAGCATTACAGCGGGGGGAATTCCATCACATTCCTCATTTTGCAAACACAATGACATACAGGAGATGCTATGGTCTACAAAAGTTAAAATCAAGAATGGGCGCTGATGTGTCACCAGAAAGCAGCCCAAGTTAACATATAGGGAGCCACCTGCTCCCCAAAGACATGTATAGCAGTAAAAATGGTAACTCACAGCGCTGAATGGTTCACATACATAAAATGCCAGCATCTAACATGGATAGCTGTAACATAAGAAAATATACATAGAGCAGTACAGTCTCAACATATTATGGAGATAAAATAGGATGTCTTTTAAAGGTGATCCCTCTTCCACAATGTGTTCTAGGTGGCTGATTATTGGATAACCACGTGTGGGAATCCCCGAAGGGTATGTGCTTACAAGATGGTTTCTTTAAAATCTGCACATCAAACAAATTACTGGTGAAGAATACGAGATCCTTTGGTGCTGTAGTCTCCAGCAAAAACCCTCACAGCGGAATAAAAACAGCAGATAGATATTAAAGATGGGGTCAATTACCCACACGACAGTCAGTTCTCAAAGTTGCATCATTCCTCCGGTAGTCCTAAACGATAGTCACCCCTGTTGAATCTGGAGACTACAGATTCCCACACGTGGTTATCCAATAATCAGCCACCTAGAACACATTGTGGAAGAGGGATCACCTTTAAAAGACATCCTATTTTATCTCCATAATATGTTGAGAATGTACTGCTCTATGTATATTTTCTTATGTTACAGCTATCCATGTTAGATGCTGACATTTTATGTATGTGAACCATTCAGCGCTGTGAGTTACCATTTTTATTGCTATACAGGAGATGCTGTCTGTGTCCCCAAATATTTAGGGTCATTTTCAGGATTCTGCAACAGCATGTAGGAAAATGCAGCAACTGCAAGAAAAATAGAATTTAGGGGGAATGTACTTTAGTCCAGCACAGTGGAGAATACTTTCTGTGTTGTGCAAGGTGCTGAAACCACTCTACCACCCTAATTAGACTTTTTGAGCAGCTAGAGGAATTGAAGGAGGAAATGAAACAAAGCAAATCCGCTAATTATGTTGGTCTTGTAGATTAAGCACTTTATTCGCTTCTCTAGGATGCAAGAGTTATCAACATCTTGAAATCGGATCATTAAATTTTGGCAACTGTGCTTGATCCTAGGTTTAAGAGCTATATCCTTTCTTTCTTTCCAAATGACCCAGATCTCAAGAAATGCAATGAGCTACTGGTCAGCTAGCTGACAGCTCAAGTGGTACATGACACAATGACATCTACTCCTTCAGTTTTGCTGGAAATTACTGCTAGAAAAAAACAATACACCCAGTGGTGATGCAGATGAGTCTGCACAACATTTTGACATTTGATCTAAAAGAATTGCCCAAAAATCGTAACAGCTCTTTCGTAAAATGAACTAAAAATTTCATAAAGACGGTCATTACCGGTAATTACATCAAAGTACACAAACTTCTGTGATGGAGGATTCCAGTGGGGATGAATTAGTATTATTTGAGGATCATGTACACACTGATGATGGTTAATATGATGACAGTGTAGATTGCAGGTGCTGAGATCTAAGTGACAGAAGGGTGCTAGCTGATGCTGGTATGCTTGGTAATATTTTGGGTAGAATGACATGTTGGCAATTTTATGTTTTTCTGCAGTAAATTTTCACCTTTATTAGCAAGGTGTTTTTTTTCTTTACAAAAGGTGCAAGCTTTTTATTTACATTTTTGTTTCCCTGACTTAAAACCACTATGCACTTGAGCAATGACTTTAGTACATGAGGTAGAGGGATTAGTATCATCATGACTGAGTCTGGAGAGTGATAAGAACAATGCCACCAATCCTGTTTCTGTATGAGCTATGGCACAGTAGAATGTCACTGTAGACTTTTAAGAACACTGACAGCCCTATTATTACAATTTCTGTTTCAGCACTGAACCCTGCCACCTGTCCTGTTTCTGAGTGAGTTATAGTACAGTAAAATGTAACTTCAGATTTAGACCAAGACTGCCGATTCTAAGATTTCTCTTTCAACAATGCCATTTAGCAACGGAGCAATGGAGCTCTTCTCTTTGTGTGTAACCTATATAACACCATACAATTTGACTGCAAATTCAGAAGACCAAGCCTGCCAGCCCTAGTATTTTTATTTCAGCAATGACAATTAACAATGGAGCTCTCCTCTTTGTGTGTAACCTATATAACACCGTACAATGTGACTGCAGATTTACACCAAGACTGCCAGCCCTATTATTTGTATTTCAGCAATGACAATTAGCAATGGAGCTCTCCTCTTTGTGTGTTACCTATATAACACAGTACAATGTGGCGGCAGATTTAGAACACCTAGCCTGCCAGACCTATTGATTCTATTTTAGCAATGACAATTAGCAATGGAGCAATGGAGCTCTCCTGAATGTCACTGGAGACTTTGAAAAACACTGCTACCCCTCCTATTTCTTTTCTACCTATGACGCTGCCCAACTGCTCTAGAGACTGCCAAGAACTGTGCTACCGCTTCTGTGTCCCTCTGTGAAATGGCGCTGGATCACCATGGAGGGCGGTACTTATAGAATCCAAAACTTGCGAGATCCGACGACGCAACAATGACGATAGATATATATATATATATATATATATATATATATCCTCCCACATTCCAAAAACATACTACTAGGCTAATTAGCTGCTATAAAAAAATTGACCCTAATCTCTCCCTCTGTCTGTCTGTGTGTGTGTATATGTTAGGGAATTTAGACTGCAAGCTCCAATGGGGCAGGGACTGTTGTGAGTGAGTTCTCTCTACAGCGTTGCAGAATTAGTAGCACTATATAAATACCTGATGATGATGATGATATATATATATATATATATATATATATAGTGACATAGGGAGTTATTTGCCACAGGAATCCAAGAGAGAAATTAGGTGTCCAACTAACAGTCTGCAGGTAAAGGCTGTAGGCAGGGTTACACATGAATAGGATAAAGTATACAAGTGTAAGACATGTGTAATAAAGTAAAAGTATAAAGTGTGATCTACATGCTTTGAAAATGGTTTGAAAGTATCTTTTCCACAACTAGCCGCAAAACTGACACAGTTTGTCTGCAGTGAATAGCAATTAAAGAACACCTGCAGAGAACTTCTTTTTAAAGTCAAGATGGGAGTGTTACCTGCCTATCATGCTTGGCCAGTGACAAGACAGGAAAAGTAGGTCTAGTCATTGTTAGGTTGCCTGGTGTCATCCTGACGAAGTGAATGCTGTTTATTGTGATGGAACAATAAAGGTACTGGTTATACAACAAGAAGTTGTCCATGTGTGCATCACCAGAAGGCCACAATTGCCAGTGTCACAATATATATACAGTATATATCAACTTTGGGGTATAGTGGACCTTTACACTGAACATAATGAGCACTTTAATAAGGAGATCAAGAAATATATTCTGCATACTTGAGTTCATGGCATGTACCTTGTATACCAGTATTAAACCGCTAATAGTCCTGAATGTGTTAGCCTCTATTGATATGAGGGTTAAAATTACAATCTTATCTGTCTGTGTGCAATTGGCGATATCAACCCATCTATTTAAAACATGAAAGTAATAAGTGTTTTACTCTTTCCTAACAAAGTAGCAAACTCACCTGCCCTCCAAAAAATATTGTATGCTTTTGCACTGATTGAAAGAAATATTAAATCTCTTCTACAATGAATTACCATCCAGTCACTATTGAATCAATGGATATGGTGATTTCCCAGTCCTAACTTGCTTACTACACGTTTACCAATGACCAAGTGAATACTGAATTTTCAGATTGCTAAAATGTATGTATTTTAAAAGGTACTGTTGTACAGTTAGAATTGTAATGATATTTAGTTCTAAAATTCATTTTATATTGCAGCCATGTGCAAATTCAGTCAATAGACATAACAAGCAATCTATTTTATTTGAATCATTGCTGACTGTCAGAGATATTTATAGTTCTGAGCTGGACTCTCACAGTTCTCGGCAGATGCAAATAAGAGTTGTTGATGGAGATGCACAAGTTGCTGTCATTGCAACGTCGGATTGCCAATGACAGTCTCCAATTATGTGGCAGCTGGGCACAAAATCAGTTAAACAGATCATTTATAACCAGTATTTTGAGTTCTCCAATAATTATTCAGACTAAAAAACAAACCTTTGTACTAAAAAGTTGGCTTAAAAATCACCTTCCTTACAGCAACACCTGCAAGTTTTAGGGACATAATAATCCATTCTCTGCCAACCAATCTGCGTGATAGAATAATATTTATAATGTTATGTATGATATCATTGGCCACATAGTTAATTATATAAGTGTTCATGTGATTTTTTTAATTACGTTATAAAAAAAGTAATGTATAATATGATATTATCTCTGACTTGTTATTAAGGTACAGGGCCTTGGTTGCTGTGGTCAAAGATGTTTTGGTCTAATTAATTGGTTAAATTAAGTGAATGTTCTTTATTTCAGGTATTAATCCTATTAATTTTGTGGAAGATAAAGTATTTATGGTGGCAGCAAAATAATGAAACAATTACTCTGGCAAATATCAATAAAACATTAGAGAATACAGATAAATGGATGTTTTAATCAGTTTAATAGGTCCTAGAGGGAAAGCAAAAGTATTATTCACGGTTGTTTCCATGGTGTAACTAATGTATAACAACAATAGGAATGACCCCCGATAAGATGGAGTAAAAACATTACTTTTCTTAAAAACTGAGGGCCTGATTCTTTAAGGAAAATAAAGCAAAAGATATTGAGTAACTGTGCTCATTGGCAAAACCATGTTGCATTGGAGGAAGGGAGTGTCCTAGATCAACTTTAAATTTCAATGTAAACATAAATGTATTAGTATTGGTATGCTATATGAAAAAACACCCAGTATTTAACTTATGTGCAAAATAATAAACTCATTTGCATTGCAACATGGTCAGTCCCGGAGAAAACGTACTCATTTTTTTTGCCTTACTTTCCTTAGTAAATCAGGCCCTGGATGTTCAATTTTTAATTTCCTTTAGGCTGTAATTTAAAGGAATATCTCTTTGAATTTTTTATAAGTATTCTTTCTTTTTCTTTTTACTGATAACTTCCTGCAGTTTGCTTATTTTCATCCTGTTACTTCCTTCATTGCATAGTATATTCTGAGTGCTTTTTTTCCGTACTGATAAGCAGAAGGACATAAACCATACAAGTACAATTATAATATCTTCTATGCAAACCTTGTGTGTTTATTAGCGTTGCAGTAATATAATTTCCATACCAAAATTATAATTAAGTCCATATTTTCCTGAAGGCTTTTCATAACATGTATTGGTATTTATTTATTGAATTAGTTTCTCATTGCATTTCTATGTGCCTTATGTGGGCTATAGTCGTTGCCACATAGTTCTAATATTTTTGTTTTTTGTTTGTAAATAAATCACTTACATAAAGATTTTTTCTTTAATCGGGTATGATGGAGTGGATCTCCAATTAAAAAAATAATAATTTGAACAATTCTAATATGTGATTTGTTTATTTCATTTATATTTTGATTTTGTAGCTCAATCTGGTTTGTTTGTTTGTTTGTTTGTTTGTTTGTTTGTTACCAGGTTCTTATGATAAAAAGCATAAGACCAATAGAAACTACATTTATACACAATATGTTTTTCATTCTTCATGTAGCCACTAAAGGCAGTTTATAACTTTCAGCATGTATTTACTTAGTCGACATACAATAATATACAATGTTATTTAGGTGGCTTTTATATCAAACAGCTGTGACATGGTTTACTGATTTCCACTATATCACACATACTTTTTCTGCTGTTTCACTCTTCCCAGGACATTTCCAGATTTCCAGATAATGCTTTTGAAAATCTTGAGCTCAGGGTGGTTATTCAACTGGATTAAAGTGTACATTCTCCCAACATAAAGTGGTCAGTTTTTTGCTATCTTAACCTGTATTTATGGAAATGCAACCTATAAACTCATTCTAAACCAATGGCTTATGAATATTGGTCATGAAGTGACTTCCCTAGTGAATATATTGGATGTATTCTCTTGAATTTTGGTTCACCCCCAAAAAGTGGTTGTCTACTATTTGTGTAGGCAACAGGTGATCTTAGACGTGACAGGGTTGCCAAGTCAAGAAAGTGGCAAGAGAGAAGAGAGACAGAAGGACAGTGTTGAATAGATTTTTTTATATGACCTGTTTTATCTACGAAGTAGTTGGATTCCTCTGCTATTATACTTAATTAAAGGGCAAACAAACTCACTATGACAAATTAATACATTGTGGGCCTGATTAATCTTTGGACGTAAGTCCCTTTGCATGCCGTTTCTTGCGTGAAATTGGTCTACGCATGCTCAGATATGGACTTTACGCCAATGAAAGCAATTGCATGCAATTCATGTCCGATCACAACTGACACAACTGCCTCCGACTTGAAGGGTGGAACGGGGGTGGGGAGGTGGTGGATGGATGTAGTCAATGTACAGTACGAATGTGCCTACACAGATGCGGCCGATTCAAGTTCAGGGTATCTCTTATGTAGATGTTTTATATCTGTATTATTTGCACCAACTTCAGGGAAGGTGTAAGTGCCAGCTGATAGTGATGACTACACATATGTGTGCCAGAACATGTGTTTGCACGTAGGTGAAACTTTAACAATGCATTAACATCATCCTGGTGTATTTAATGTAAATAAAAATACAATTTTTAAAAAAAAAAAAAACCAACAAAACATATTTTAATTAATGCTTATAGTATTAAGAGTTGTATATTTTATTCTTAAATTCCTTTTCGTACATGCCTTCTGATGGGACTTTCTGTTGCACATATGCATGTGTATTTCCTGCACTGTGTTCTGTCTGTCTTCATATGGCAAGTAATGTATAGTCAGTGCGTACTTTTAAACAGATTTAAATGGAAATGTATCTCGACATCAGCTTGTATTTGGATACGGGCATATTTGCATACAAGTTACATGCATTATTTAAAAACGTTCACATTGCATTCTAAGATGAATCAAGCCCTGCATGTCAATGGCTGTTTATTTCCAATTTTTATAATATACAAGTAGTGGACACAAAAACACGATAATAAAGTTACTTAATAAGACATTGTGTCACCAGTTGCAGCTGGTACAGCCTGTATGCGCCCACAACATTAAAAGAACCACCAGAACTCTTCAATATTGAAAGCAAGCACTCAGACATCCACTTGTCCATTTGTCATGCTAAAGGCTTACTTATTTGATTATATCACCTTCCTCCACTGTTTGGTTAGCAGATGTTCTTTGTACAACTGAACTCACAAATGAGCATTACCAGGTGTGATGAGCAGTTTATGTTTTGCAACTTTACTAAGATACATTAGTCTGTGGCATTCATTACTCTGATTAAACTGACTGCTAGTTCAACAGGCTGAAATTTGCAGTCTGTTGATATGCACTTGCATGGCACTTCAAATTTAGCTTTTGGCTGATAAGATTTTTTTCCCACGGAGATCCATGCAGACATCTTACAGAACATTGATTGTGAAACATTGAGCTGTCACTGAAGCACCTGCCAAATGCACCTCAACAAACATCTCTCTTTCAAAATCACTGAGGTCTCCTCTTGCAGCCACATTACCCATAATCTTAGGTAATCAGGCCAGCATTTTTAAATATGACCCTAAGCAAGCTGGAATGTTATTTGCTTAATTAATGCATGAGATAGTGTTAGTGAAAGAAATGTCAAGGTGCATCAGAAATTAGCTGAATGACTGATCAGAGGAACAGAAACCTCAAAGATAGGAAAATGGCAGTTTGTAAAAAAAAATATGCAGTGTAATGAGGTGCAGAATCTGAAGAACTCAACAAATGGCAGAGTAGAAATGAATGTGCAAGGCAAACTCCGGTTCAAGCAGCAAACAGGATAATCACTGTAACAGGCTAAGGCGGCGGTTCCCAAACTGTGCGCCGCGGCTCCCAGGGGTGCCGCTGCGCTGTCACTGGAGTGCTGCCGGCCAGACATAAAAAAAAGAAAGAACACAGAAACTTACCAATCCGCCGGGCGCCGGGACCCAGAAGCCTCCTCTCTCCCGCAGCTGTCACTGAATATCGACGTCAGTAACAAGCTGCTGCGGGAGAGAGGAGGCTGCTGGGTCATGGCGCCCGGTGGATTGGTAAGTTTCTGTGTTCTTTCTGTTTTTTATGGCTGGCGCGGGGCAGAGAAGGGGGGACAGAGAGCAGAGGATGGTGACAGCGGGGCAGAGAAGGGGGGACAGAGAGCAGAGAAGGGGTCACAGAGCAGAGAATGGTGACAGCGGGCAGAGAAGGGGGGACAGAGAGCAGAGGATGGTGACAGCGGGGCAGAGAAGGGGGGACAGAGAGAAGAGGATGGGGACAGCGAGCAGAGAAGGGGTCACAGAGCAGAGGATGGTGACAGCGGGGCAGAGAAGGGGGACAGAGAGCAGAGGATGGTGACAGCGGGGCAGAGAAAGGGGGACAGAGAGCAGAGAAGGGGTCACAGAGCAGAGAATGGTGACAGCGGGCAGAGAAGGGGAGACAGAGAGCAGAGGATGGGGACAGCGGGCAGAGAAGGGGGGACAGAGAGCAGAGGATGGGGGCAGAGAAGGGGGGACAGAGAGCAGAGGATGGGGACAGCGGGGCAGAGGAGGCAGACAGAGAGCAGAGGATGGTGACAGCTGGGCAGAGAAGGGGGGACAGAGAGCAGAGGATGGGGACAGAGAGCAGATGATGGGGACAGCGGGGCAGAGAAGGGGGACAGCAGGGCAGAGGAAGGGGACAGAGAGCAGAGGAAGGGGACAGAGAGCAGAGGATGGGACAGCGGAGCAGAGGAAGAGGACAGAGAGCAGAGGAGGGGACAGCGTGACAAGGGGCACAGCGGGGCAGAGGGGGGACACAGCGTGAGAGGGGCAGTGGAGGGGGACACAGCGTGAGAGAGGGCAGTGGAGGGGGACACAGAGTGAGAGAGGGCAGTGGAGGGGGACACAGAGTGAGAGAAGGCAGAGGAGGGGGGACAGCATGAGAGAGGGCAGAGGAGGGGGGGCAGCGTGAGAGAGGGCAGAGGAGGGGGGGCAGCGTGAGAGAGGGCAGAGGAGGGGGGACAGCGTGAAAGAGGGCAGAGGAGGGGGGGCAGCGTGACAGAGAGCAGAGGAGGGGGCAGTGTGTCTGGATGCAGAGGGGGCAGTGTGTCTGGATGCAGAGGGGGTAGAGTGCCTGAGGGCAGAGTGTCTGGATGCAGAGGGGGCATTTTTGCATACAACTAAATAAGTATTTCTGTCCTGACCTAAACACTTATTACAATTTTTTGACCCAACTACTTCTAAAACAGGACTGCTCAATAATTATTTTGGAGGGGTGCCTTGAAAAAATTTGGAGCCTCTAAGGGTGCCGCGAACGGCAAAAGTTTGGGAACCACTGGGCTAAGGTTATCTAGTACGTCCATCGATTACCAATTGGAGCTGGTCTAAGTGGCTGCCTTCTAACAAATTTCTTAGAAATATGAGCTGATTTCAACAAAGACATATGAAAAGTGTGGGGTATTCTCAAAGATTTAGAAAGATCAAGCTGAAAGCCCACAGGTTTCAATTTATTGACGATCTTGAATGACTCCATGTGCTTGAGACCCAATTTGACAGAAGGTTTAATGGTCTTGGTAGACAGTCATACCATATCACCTTCATTAAAATTACACATTTGTTGATAATGATCCTTATATAATTTAGAACGAGCAGCAACCTATTTCTAATAACAATATACTTTCTTTCAGATATTTTTCAAAGAATGAGTAATCTTCCCAGTTTCAGGGTGAATTGATGATAGAAAATGATGCAGATTTGGCATGCATCCCATTAACACAAAATAATGGCGAGTATCTGAAGGATCAATGTGGGAATCATTGTAAACAAACGCGGCCCACAGAACGTTCAGAAACATCTTAAATATTGTTCAAGAGACTGATTCACTTTTTCAGATGCCCATTGGTTCGGGGCTGATAGGTGGATGTAAAACCACAGTATTTTCAACAATCCAAAACAAGGCCATAAATTTCATACCTCTATATGAGAAAATATTAGTGGGTATGCCATGCTGTCTGAAAATGTGTTGAATGAAGATCGAAGCCAAAGATTTAGCAGAGGATAATTTGAGAAATGGAATAAAAGTAGCTATTTTACCGAAATGCCCCACCACCACCCAAATACAATTGCAACCTTTAGACACAGGTAACTCTGTGATAAAATTCATGGATATATGAGTTCATGGAACACGTGGTGTGGGTAAAGGAACCAATTGTCCATAGCATACCTCTCTAGGATTCTTCACTATAGAGCAGGTTTCACAAGTCTATATGAACTCCTTGACATCATTCTTTAATGAAGTCCACCCAACAGAACAAGATTAATGTCATAGTATTAGTGCTAATAGGATGCCCAGATATTCTGCTGCCATGGATTACATATAAAATAGACTTCCTCTATAACACAGATGCAAACAGTAAATGAGAAGAAATGGATGCAGGTGCTTGTTTCTGAACACCCTGTTATACCGCTTTCATACTGCCGCCCCGGCAATATCCCGGGTTTTTCAAGCCGGGTTTTTGCCGGGGGTCGGAGCGTCTCAGCTCAGAAACACCATTCATACTGCACAAGTCTGTGCCCTGGCAATTTGTGGGAGTCATCACCAGAGCAGTTTTCATTGGCTGAAAAATGGTGATGTCATTGAAAGGTGACTGGTTTTTTGACGCATAAAAATGATGCAAAAGTGGGTGGTGATTGTTTACCACATTACTTTTCATCATGACCGACGACTCACTTTTGTGTAGCCCAGAGTTCATGTTTACTAGTGTGTTTTTGCTGTTTTATGCAGCAAATGAAGGCCACTAACTTTGGAAAACCTATTCTACCATGTAGGCGCCTTTCTATTGTGTTGTGGTGGTATGCTACCCCTGGAGAATACCGGACAATCTCCTGCTTGTATGGAGTGGGGATATCCACGGTGTGCACTCTAGTGCATGAAGTCACCATGGCATTGCTGGAAGCCCTGTATCATTGCTTCATCTCCTTACCGCAAGGTCAGCGCCTGGATGATACCTGAGTGGAATGTGCAGGAATCTGAAATGCCAGTGCTGTCAGTGGACTCCAGTACTTTTGAAGGAGAGTGCACCAATACCTCTGCTGAACTTATTAGGACCACCCTCACTGCCAATTTGACCTCACTTGTTTGAATGTACCACACAAATGTAAAAGTAAAAAAAAAATGTTTATTTCACATATTGTATTTTGTTTTGTACATATTTCCTCATATGTCTCTTCACAAAAATATAAAATGACACAATACAAAAGTGCTTACTTGCATGTAGAAAAAAAAATAAATATATACACAAGTAGTAAACAGAAGACACAAATGTGGCCAAACAGTAAGTGCAAATTTGCTTTTCACGTAATATGTGAAGCTAACGGCGTGTTTCCAGATCACACGTAACATACATGATAATAATTAACTGTTAAACATTTGTCCATAAAACATGATTATTACAATTGCCGATATTGTGGCATTTCTGGTTGTGGAGTGGTTTGGTTACAAGGTGGGTATTCTATGTTGGGGTTACCCATAGGTTGAGCATGTTGTGTATTCTGTACCGGGTTTGGAGGGTTATTGTTGCCTAACATGTGTTGCCCCCGCTGGTACATAGGATAATGTCCGTCATAATAGTAAGGACTTGGAGGAGGTGCCTGCACCCGTGAGAGGAGTCTGTCCATGAATCCCATCATACAGTCACGATTTTCGCGTAACATGCGTTCCTGCATGTTCATGATTTGCATGAGGAAAGAGTCCTGGAGATCCCGCTCATTGTCCATGAAACGCTGCAGTTGTTTATTCTCGTGTTCCCTCATGTTGCTCTCCATCTCCCGCAGTTGATCTATCATGACAGTTGTCATTGTTTTAGTTGCTTGCTCCATTTTGTTGGGCCTTTTGCGTTTTTTAGGAACGTTGTAAACTGTACGTAGAAAAAACCACAGTAAAACATACATTAGAATATATAATGTGGCAGAACAAAAAAGCAGTGTTGTAAGCTGATATGTGTTCGAGGCCTCCTCCCTCTTGCCCAGTAGTTTTGCACTGCAACATATGCGTGTTAATGTTTTAATACTTTGGAGTGTATTATATTTGTCTTTTGGCCTTTTTGTTGATATAGTTCTCTTTTTTAAGTTATGTAGATATATTGGTATTTGGTTTGCATTTATGTTGATATACTTCTCTTTTTTTGCCAGTTATGTTCAAACATTTTTATTTTTTTTTAAAGTTATGTAGATATATTTATTGGTATTTGGCTTGCATTTCTGTTGATATAGTTCTCTGTTTTTGGCAGTTATGTTTATACAGTTAATTTTTTTTTTGACAATTATGTAGATATATTGGTATGTATATATAGTTGGTTATTATGTGAGATTATTAAAGATACTTACTGTTGGAGCGTAAACTGGGACCTGGCGTAGACTTTGACACCGGCACTGGTTCTGGCTGCGTTTCTTGCGAATTATCTGTAACGACTTGCGCAGCAGGGAATGGCTGTGAATCGTTCAGTTCCTCCAAAGAAATGTTGGTGTCACCTGTTGTGGCAGAGCACTCCAGTTCTGGGGTGTCTTCTATAGAATCTTCTATTATTACCGTTGCGGCCTCGCTTGTCTGTGTGCTCTCTGGTGGTGTTGGTATAGCCGCATCCACATTGCTAGAAGATGACAGTGCAATTGGATTTGTCAGAGGAGAATGTCCAAAGACCATATTGCACTGGTCATAAAAGGGCCAGTCCATTCTTGCAGCGCCACTTTTGCGCCTGTTGTGGTCATGGACTTTAGTGTACTGCTACCTCAGGGACTTCAATTTGTTCAGGACTTGTTGCTGTGTCCTCTTTATGCCACGTTGTGTGAGTATTTTGGCAATGTTGTAGTACACTGTGGCATCCTTCACAGTCCCAGTCACTTGCCTTCGAATTTCTTCCTCCCTTCTGACATTCAGCAGCTCACGCACCTCTTCCTCCATCCAGTGTGTCATAATTGCTGTTAATACTAGAGATGGTCACTGACCCCCGTGTTTTGGTTTTGGATTCGGTTTTGGATCTGGATTACCGTCGTGTTTTGGTTTTGGTTTTGGTTTTGCAAAACCGCCATTGCGTGTTTTGGTTTTGGTTTTGGTTTTGTTTGGTTTTGTTTTGCTATTTTGTTGGAAAATACATGTTTTTGTGCCTAAAATAACCCAATTTAGTGCTCCAACTGTTTTAGAGATAAATAATCTAATTGTTGAGGTAATAAATCATCCAAAAAAACTGTTTAATTCTTCGTTGGTAGGCCTTCATGTATTCTACACACAAAACAGATTGTCTTCCTATCCCTCTATGCATATTGGCAATGCAGCCATCGTCTTTGGATGTATATTACACCCTACACTTATAGTTAAATATGTAAAGAAATGGAAAAAGACAGTTTGCTTTCTGTCTCTATAGCCCCCCCTCCACTTTTTTAAAAAAACAAAAAATTCAGCCATTATAGACTGTACAATATTAATTGACATGGAGAAAGCCAGTTTGGTTTCTGTCTCTCTAGGCCCCCCTCCACTTGTATAAAATACCAAAAAATCCAGCCGTTATAGACTGTACAATATTAATTGACATGGAGAAAGCCAGTTTGGTTTCTGTCACTCTAGGCCCCCCTCCACTTGTATAAAATACTAATAAATTCAGCCGTTATATACTGTACAATATAAATTGAAATGGACAAAGGCAGTTTGGTATCTGTCTGCATCAGATCCTCTCTCCACTAGGAGTAAAATAGAAAACTATTCAGCCGTTATATAATCTAGAATATAAATAGAAATTGAGAAAGGCAATTTGGTATCTGTCTGCATCATAATCATCAACATCATCATTAGCGCCCTCGTCGCCTACACAAATCTCCCCCTCATCCTCTTCTAATTCCAAAGTGGCATCCTCAATTTGGGTATCACCGGCTACACTCGGGCTATTAAGGCACACATCAGCAGAATGCTCACGATTAGACATCCCACTGTTGGATGGACTCTCCACAGGGATTGTTGTCATTTGTGAATCAGAGCAAATATTCTCCTGTAATGCCTCACTGTTATCTTGCAGCTCGGCTTTGACGCGTAACAGTAGTTGTGCACCAATTGTAGGCTGGGTAACTTTTTGGGATCTGCCACTAATAGCCAAAGGTGAAGGCCTCATTCTCTTTTTGCCACTGCGTGTGTAGAATGGCATGCTTGCAATTTTTTTTTTATCGTCACTTAACTTTTGCTCAGTTACACTTCTTTTTCGCTTCAATACAGTAAATTTTTTTTTGGTTTTTGTTTTTTGCACTAATTTGAAAACACTCTGTTGTTTGACATCGCCTTGGCCAGATGACGTACTGGGACCACTAACATCAGGACTGGTGACAGAACCTGGTTGCTCATTCAGATCATATGTGGACTGCTTTGAATCCATTCTGAGCGCAAACCACTGGGGAGTGCTAAAAATTATTTAGTAGATACTGCTGACAGATATGACTTTTGACAGCCAGAAATATTAATGCACAATTAGGGAGGACACCCCAAAAGCACTGAGGAGTGCTAAAAATTATTTAGTAGATACTGCTGACAGATATGACTTTTGACAACCAGAAATATTAATGCACAATTAGGGAGGACACCCCAAAAGCACTGAGGAGTGCTAAAAATTATTTAGTAGATACTGCTGACAGATATGACTTTTGACAGCCAGAAATATTAATGCACAATTAGGGAGGACACCCCAAAAGCACTGAGGAGTGCTAAAAATTATTTAGTAGATACTGCTGACAGATATGACTTTTGACAGCCAGAACTATTTATGCACAATTATGGGGGACACCCCAAAAGCGCTGGGGAGTGCCAAATATGAAGAAAAAATAATAAACCTCTATCCTCCTCTCTGCACTAGCGATTTTGGTTAGAGCAATTGCAAGAACAATATTGTATTCTCTGTCCTTGCTCTAATTAGCCTATGACTACACCCTGCTCTCTCCCTCTGTCAAATGGCGATGGATTGCTGTGGAGGCTTGTATTTATAAAGTTGAAGTATCGCGAGAACCGAGCCCCGAGATCCGACGACGTCACAATGACGTTCGGCCTCGATTTGGATTCGGAATGGGCGGGAGAGTACCGAGCTGCTCAGCTCGGTACTCGGATACCCAAAGTTCGGGTGGGTTCGGTTCTCGGAGAACCGGACCCGCCCATCTCTAGTTAATACACACTTTTTCAGTAAAATAAAAGCAATTTTCTCCAACAAACTCCGATTCTGCTTCTCCTAAACTCCTTCTTGAATCTTCCACGGGCTCCCACTGATGACATCATCCTCCAGAGGCAGGCAGACAGCCAATCAGCTTGTTTTCTGTGCAACCCGGGTTGAAAAACCAGGGTTGCACCATTCATAGTGCAGGCAACCTGGGTCTGACCCGGGAATTACCCCTCGATAAATCCTGGGTTGAAGACCCGGGTTTTTAGACCCGGGATTTTTGACTTGTACCATTCATACTGCACCAAGACCCGGGTCGTTTAAGCTTGCCCTGCAAAAACCCAGGATTTTGGTGCAGTATGAATGGGGTATAACTGAGTACACAAATCCTGAGTAAGCCCAAACACAATGGTTGTGGAAGGAATTATGGAAGTGTTTTAGAGAGGGTCCAAATGTTCTTACAGAACCATTCTGGAAAATGCATCCACCTTAAGTTTCTTAGAACCTGGACAAAATCAAAATGAGAGAAAAATAAGGCCAAGTGTACCTGTTTGGGAATTACTCTTTTGCTGCTTCAATATATTGAAATTACTTGCATTAGAAAATGCAGAGGTGGTATGTTTAACTCCTTCTAGCCTGTGTCTACATTCTTTAAATGCCAATTTCATGACATGTAGTTCTATATTGCCTAATTTATAGTTGATCTTGGCAGAAGAGAATTTTTTTAGAGAAAAATGCACAAGGGTGCAACGATTATCAGTGACTGACAGTTGAGAAAGGATAACACCAATGCCAACATTGGAAGCATCCACTTTAGTGATAAATGGAATTTTTGTATCTGAATCTCTAAGAATTGGAGCAGAGAACTGGAGCCTTCTTGAGGGACTAAAAAACTTGTATTGCCTCAGGTTACCAAGCATTTGCATTATTTCCCTTCTTGGTGAGTAACATCAATAAAAAGGATGGTGTGCTGCGCAGACAGGATCTGATCCACCTTTAAAAACTGAATAATCAAAATCACGTTTCTAGGTGCATGCAAAATTAAGAAATCATGTACTTTGTCAACCGTATAAATATCATATATATTTATGGAATCTGTGAAATGAAACAAGATTTAATAAATGTATAAAAACAGAAAAAACAAACACATTGATACCAAATAATATCTAATATATAAAAGCCTAGCGGAGTGTGTGTGTGTGTGTGTGTGAGTGTGTGGAAAAAACTACCGGGTGAGTGCTCAAGCTGCAGCACCACCTGCTGGATGGAGTTATATACTACACGGACCTACTAAATTCTTAGCATTATTTAATATATAAAAGCCTAGCGGCGTGTGTTAGTGTGTGTGTGTGTGTGTGTGTGTGGAAAAAACTATTTTCTCAGAAAGGGCTTATCCAATTGACCTGAAACTTGGTATACTGACATTATTTGACAAAAAAATTATAATAGTGAAGTCAGTTAACTTCCATCATCCCCCCTTCCCCCCGTGGGAGGGGTAGTAAAGGCTAAATTTACCAGTTGAGGGCTCAAACTCATTTTCGTGAGGTAATTTTACCTCATGAACACACATGCTGTGTTAGTGTGTGTGTGTGTGTGTGGAAAAAACTACCGGGTGACAGAGTGCTCAAGCTGCAGCGCCACCTGCTGGGCGGAGTTATATAGTACACTGACCTACTAAATTCTTAGCATTATCTAACATATAAAAGCCTAGCGGCGTGTGTGTGTGGCGATGAAGATGACAAGAACCTTTATAACACCTTAAGTAGCTTGATTTGACTAGAATGCATGAGTATCATGCACGGGTTAACTTGTATGTTAAAACCACAGATCACTTATCACGGCTAAAACAGTAATTACATCAAAGAATATCTAGTTATTCTTTAATGTAATTAAATTTAAATAAACCTTCTGCAATATTTAGCAAAACTTAGAAAATGGTGGGTGGCTTTCAGGTTCATGGAAGGATTAGATTCCGTGATGTCTTGAACTTTGGCAGTGTCCATAGAAAAAAGCTCAGCAGAAAATACTATGAAATGCCAAAAAACTTCAAATTCACCTTTCCTATGTTTGGAGCTGATCTTCTCTAAGTTTTTTCCAAACCACATAAACCTGATCACAGTGAGATAATGAGGTAGATTACTGTACTGTATATAAGCATGTTATCAAAATAGACTATAAATAGTCTCGCAATACGTAATTATAGTCTCACAATAAGTAATTATAGTCTCGCAATACGTAATTTATTAAATACTGGAACACAGTCTGGACATTACATTGCCAGAATGCCATAACAGTACTTAAAATGCCCGTAATGAGTATTAAAAGCTGTTTGCCACTTATCATCCTCACTAATATATATTAAACTGTTCTTAGATGACAATAAAACATAGCAGACTTGCTTGCATAAGAGCACCAGTGAAAGACATCAAACACACTGCTTAGAAATACAATTACCTACTGTTCCTAACATCCGTAGGGTATCTGTGAAGGGTACTTCCTTGTGTTAGATATCACAGTCCCTCCCTCCAAAGTCAGGGCAAAATTAATGTGGTTGCGACTGGAGTGGGGGTTCAGTGCCTCACTCCAGCTACTCACCATGGACACATCCTAATTGCACCCATCTGTTATTCACCTCTTTCTCTCCCCTAGGAGAGATGATAACAGTGACCGTGGAGGAGCCAGCGAAACAGTTTAGTGGTTTCCCCACAGGAGGATGATTGAAAACCAGGTAGCTCACTTTACAGTTCATATCTGAAAATTCTAAATTTGGGGGGTTGGTATCACTTTAAAAATTGTCTTAGTAATTATCTTCAGAAAGAGTTTCAGTCGCAATACTATGAGCTGTTCTATGTTTCCCCTTAATTAGTAAATCTACCCAGTAGTTAACTTTTCCCAGTACATTTGTAAAATATTATATATGACATAATAAAAATACAAGTTATACATGAATTCCTAGTCTTGAAAAAAAACAAAACAAATAAAAAATCAAATAAAAAAAATAAAAAAAAATCAATAAACAAGAAAACATGTTTATAAATGGCTCCATTTGACAGCAAAGAAGCATATGCTGCAGCAAAACATTATTAGCAGTTTGGAAACATGACAGAAATGGTGCATTAGAGGTGATGATAAGCACTAGCGAAAATAATAGGCTCTGTCTAACAGCTGTTGGAAGCACAACCATGTTTCCCATATTTCTGTATTTTGCCAATTTAGTTTTAAATTTGTATTGTGTGAAAGAAAACGCTTTAGAGTTTGAACAGCTTTAGACCACTTTTAAAATGTTGTCTGACTTTAAATTGAATACTGGAGTTTATTAAAGCACCTTTTCGAGTAAAAAAATGTTATCTGCCGCCATATCACTGCTTTATAATAAAAAATATATAACTTAGGAATCTGACATTTTAGCAGTTTGATATAACAACACATCAATGCAAAACAGCTTCTTTATCTCCTTCATATGTTAATTTTTACTGTCTTTTCTATATATATATATATATATATATATATACATACACACACACACACACATTATATATAATATATATATATATATATATATATATATATATATATATAGTGGCAGAACTAAAATGGTTGCAATAGGCTATCTGCTTATAAAATGAAAAAAGACAAACATGAGAAAGTAGAGATAATCTTCTATATCAGAGCCCAGTGAAGTGAGCAGGAGGTCATGGTGTTAATGGAAAATTTTAGATATTATGTCTGTTAACATTTTTACAACAATTTAGAACATTCTCCCAAAATATCCGAATGTCAGATTGACTGTTGACTAAGAACTTAGAAGTCTATTTATCAAGGTAAATATGGAGGAAAGAGCAGTACATTTCCACTCTTTCCTCCAATTATATCTCCAGACTTTAGCTTTGCATGGATATCTGGTTGGGCCGCAAACACAGGAAGAGTTGGGATGGATTAAGTCACACACACAAATGCTAGTGATATTAATCATTACTATATGATGTGTTGCACTGTTCTGAACTGTTGAAGGTCAGCTCTGATTTATTCTTGACCACAAATGGCACCGGTCTGCCCCAAAAACGGAGCACTGGGCCTCAATGTACGTTAGAGCCCCTTTTACTGGAAAAATTGAACATGAAAGATTGCTGCAATCCTTCAATCTTCAACAGTTCAGACTTAAGTAGGAGACTACTGCTACATGTAGATTTGTGCCTCCTGCTGCAGGAATGTATACACACAAATAAAAGCCAACTAGTGAATTAAGACTAATTGCCTTTATGTTCTTAATGAGGATCTCAATAATGTTCATTGCCTCTCCTCTTTATTGCAGGGCATTTGTGAAAACTATTCCACAGGTGCTGTCCATAGAATTTAATTATTTTCTCTCATTTATTTAGTACAGTTTTTAACATAAAATCAAACATGTAACTGATTGCTAAAGCACCTTTTCTTCAATTACCTATTACACAGTGTGCATAAATGTTCCTCACTAAATACAGAGAGGACAGAAATGCTGAACCAATACTTTATTCAAAGTAGAGATGTTCACAGACCCCCGTGTTCTGGTTTTGGTTTTTGTTTTGGATCTGGATTTTGTTTCAAAAATCCCTATTTTTTTTGCTACAATCACATAATTTTGCTTTTTCCCCCCCTACATTATTAATGACCTCAATAACACTGATTTCAAGTCATTTGCTGTCAATTTTAACCACCTTAGAGGTCACAATATTATTTCCATACACTTTCAAACAAAGACTGCAGCAGTTCTTGCTAGTGATAAGAAGAAGGCCATTGTCATGCCTGGGTATAAGACCAAAAATCCACCTCTTTTGTGTGGAAATATTTTTACCCAAATCCTGACATCAGTTGTCTAGCCATTTGTAGCATTGTAAAGCCACAGTCAGTAGAGGTAAGGACCTTAACCATCTAGGAACCTCATCCATGTTACGCCATGTTCATGGAAAGCTTTTGCAAAAATCAGAAAATTTTGCTAAAAAATACCAACAAGCAGTCCAGCATCAGCTACCTCCCTTCTCTCAGCTAGATCCCAGCACCTGCAATCTACACCCCCCAACGCCTTCATCATCAATATCCTCACAAGTGATCAGTTAGTCCTACATCCAAGTTTCTAAAGCGAGATGACTCCTCCCCTATCCAAGACTCCTCAGAAGAATTCTTGAGCATTAGGTCCTCTGCTGTTGCTCCTGCTGATGGGGGTGGATCTTCAACCGAGAAGCAGACCAAGAAGAAGACTACTAGTAGTTTACAACAATTGACTGTGAAATATTCCTTTGCAAGAGGATGCAAGTATGAAAGCTGTCACCCAGTAGCAAAGTGGATGACAGATGCCATGGCGACTATGCTAGTATTAGATCTGCGACCAATATCCACTATTAATGCTACTGGTATTAGACAGTTACTTGATGTCTTCTGTCCCCATTACCAAATTCCATCACGACACCATTTTACTGGAAGAGCTATTCCTCACCTCTTCCAGAAGGTTCTCAAAAATGTAATTTTTGGGCTACAAAACTACATTCTATATTCTATCCACTGTACACTTAACCACAGATATGTGTACAAGCAGAACTGGGCAGACTAAAGATTATATGATTGTGACAGCCCACTGGGTTGATGATTCACCTTCACCAGCAGGGACAGCAGCAGCATGTGCCCAAGAACGTCAAATTTTTCAGAGGCAGGCTACTCTGTATCATCTGCTTTACTAAAAGGTATATTATTATTATTATTATTATAGTAGATTTGTAAGGCACATCGCCGAACAGTAGGGAAGACAAGGACATACATAAAACAAGACATACGTAAAACAAGAACATACAAGGCAGACAAAATGAATGGAGACACAAAAACAAGGGGTATGAAGGACCCTGCTCATTAAGAGCTTCCATTCTAAAGGAAAGAGGGCACAGCTGAAACAAGAGGAGCGAGTGTGGCTCAGAGTGGAGATTGGGATAATTGTGTGGGTGCATTAGTGTGCACAGTGTTTTTGAGGATAAGGTCAACTATAAAAAAGAGATGGGTTTTTAAAGAGCATCAAAAGATAAGAAGGCTGTGGGAAAGTCTGATTGAGCGTGGTAGGGAATTTCATAAGTGGGGAGCAGCATGGGAGAAGTCTTGAAGGCGGGAGTGAGAGGTGGTTATCAGAGACAAGACAAGCGGCAGTTCAGAGGTAATACCGCTGACAACATGTTTGAAAAACAAAGGTATGTAATTGCAACATAGCTTATTATGCTTGGACTCTCCTGAGAAAATGTGATTTCTGATAATGCCATCAATATTGTTAGAGCATTACAGCGGGGAAAATTCCAAAATATTTAGTGTCATTTTCGGGATTCTGCAACAGCATGTAGGAGAATGCAGTAGCTGCAAGAACAATAGAATTTAGGGGAATGTACTTTAGTCCAGCGCAGTGGAGAATATTTTCCGTGACCACTCAAAGTAGTCACCTGTGAAGAGAAGGCAGACAATGTTGGTCTTGTAGATTAAGTACTTAATTCGGTTTTCCAGGATCCAAGAGTTATCAACATCTTGAAATCGGATCATTACATTTTGGCAACTGTGCTTGATCCTAGGTTTAAGAGCTACGTCTTCTCTTTCTTTACAACTGACCCAGATCTCAAGAGGTGCAATGAGCTCCTGGTCAGCAAGCTGACAGTTCAAGTGGTACATGACACAATGACATCTCCTCTGTCACGGGCACTAGGAGTCTTTACCCAGGGATCACCAGGTGATAGGCTTACCAGAGCAGTATAGGTGGTAATATGGTACTCTGGTAGCAGGGTGATCACGGAACAGGAAATAGCAGATGATGAGATGCTCAGGAAAGTCTATGACTAGCAGCACTGGCAATATGGAGGTAGTAATACACGAGGAACTGTATGGACAAAGGACACGTGAAGGTAGTCAGTGGTCTGCGGTAGCAAGTTGTACCACTGCTATAGTGAGGAGGAATGTCCAACAGAAACGAGGAGGTGATGAGAGTCAGCGGTCTGCGGATAGCAAGTTGTACCGCTGTCTGAGTGAAGGAATGGAATCCAAGTGGAGGTATCCGGGGAGTCAGTGGTCTGCGTTAGCAAGTTGTACCACTGCTATGTGAGAGGATACTGGAACAGGTGAAACTGTAAACAGGAGTCAGTGGTCTGCCACTAGCAAGTTGTACTACTGAATATATATGTGAGGAGGTGCACGGGGAGAGACTGCAACACAATATATACACGGGCACCTTGACTTTGATCCACAGTAATATGCACAATATAAATGTATAAATGACTGAACAACACTGCCAATATAGAAAGTCTCTTGAAGTAATCCGGCATGAGATAACACAGTCAATGATGGCAGTGGAGTCAGCAGATAGTACACCCCAGAGGAGAACCAACACAGTCAATGATGGCAATAGACTCAGCGGATAGTACACTCCAGAGGAGAACCAACACAGTCCAGCAAGGTATGCAATACACAGCACAGTCAATGGGAAGTATGCATACCGTGGTTCAGGAGAAGGCAGTCAGACAGGAGTGCAGAGATACCTGAAGGGCAGGAGGCCAGCAGGATACAAGTCCCTGGATGGGTGAAGCAGGGGTCTAGCAGGTGCAGCGCACAGGTAGGTAGACCAGCAGGGAACACAGGAAGGCGTGGAGAGCGGATCAGCAGTAGATGGATGAGTAGCGCTGAGAAGTAACAGCAGCGGGTCTCTGCGGGAACACGGAGGTAACCAATAGCAACCAGCAGGTGCAGTAACGATGGGACACCGGAGCAGAGTTGAGCTGGAACAGATGATCACGGAGAGTAGCGGGTAGCAATAGTGGCAGCAGACTCAAGGAAACACGGTAGAGTAGACAAGGACTGAAGACTGAAGCGCACAGAGGCAGCGGATAGGAATCAGCTAAACAGTCACGATGAAACACAGACGGGTTGCAGGTTGAAGACTGTAGTACACGGAGGCAGCGGGTAGGAATCAGCTAGCAGTCACGATGATGAAACACAGACGAGTTGCAGGTTGAAGACTGTAGTGCACGGAGGCAGCGGATAGGAATCAGCCAAACAGTCACGATGATGAAACACAGACGAGTTGCAGGTTGAAGCCTGTAGTGCACGGAGGCAGCGGATAGGAATCAGCTGGCAGTCACAATCCTGAACAGGTGAGTGGATGTGGTTGAAGCCTGTAATGCACGGAGGCAGCGGATAGGCATCAGCTAACAGTCCCAATGATACATGGTAGAGTTGAAGTGATTAGAAGACTGTAGTGCACGGAGGCAGCGGATAGGAATCAGCTCACAGTCACGATGATACAGTAGATGGTAGAAGTGGTATGGGAACCACAGTAGCAGAAGTGGTTTGGAAACCACAGAGGTAGAAGTGGTTTGGAAACCACAGGAATCAGCAGGGCTGAATAAACAAGGAAACACAGGAACACCTTCAGAGACTCATGGGGAATGAGACTCCAAGATCAGGCAACGTGGTGTTGACCACAGGTGCTTAATATAGGGAGGTTGCCTGATCTGCCAATTAAGTTAAAGGAACATACACTGGAGGTATAGAAAGGGCTGCGCATGCGCAGTCCCTCAGGATGGAGGACGGCCACGGTTCCTAAATGTCCGGGAAGAAGCACTCACAGTCCGGTGAGTGACAGTACCCCCCCTTTTAAAGGTGGGCACAGAACGCCTGGAACCGGGCTTGTCCGGATTTTTGGAATAAAACTTCTTCAGAAGGGCAGGAGCATTAAGATCTTCAGCTTTGATCCATGAACGCTCTTCAGGACCAAAGCCCTTCCAATGAACGAGGAAACGGAGGACTCCTCGCGAAATTTTTGCATCCAATACCTCAGTAATCTCGAAATCCTCCTCCTGATGAACTTGAACTGGCTGCGGTGCTGAGGAAGGAGTCGAGAAACGGTTGATGATGAGAGGTTTGAGCAAGGACACATGGAAGGCATTGGAGATCCGAAGATTCTTAGGAAGAAGAAGTTTAACACATACTGGATTGATAACTTGAATGATCCTATATGGACCAATAAAACGAGGGGCGAATTTCATAGATGGAACCTTCAAACGAATATTTTTGGTAGATAACCAGACACGATCTCCAATTTTTAGTGGTGGAATAGCCCGCCTCTTCTTATCTGCGAAAGACTTATATTTGTTAGATGTCTTCTTTAAACAGGTTTTGACCTGAGACCAGATATTTTTGAAGGTCTGACAAGCAGTCTCCACAGCAGGAACTTGGGTGGGCGGGAGGGCAGGAAATTCCGGAAAAGACGGATGGTGACCGTAGACCACAAAGAATGGAGTTTTGGATGATGACTCATGGTACATGTTGTTATGGGCGAATTCAGCCCAAGGGAGCAATTCTACCCAGTTGTCTTGGTTGGCTGAAGAGAACATCCTAATAAAAGTCTCAAGATCTTGATTGACTCGTTCCGTTTGTCCGTTAGATTGCGGATGGTAAGACGATGAGAGTGCTAATCGTATGCCCAAGGTTTTACAAAGGGCCCGCCAGAATCTGGAAACGAATTGTACTCCTCTATCTGACACAATCTCAGACGGACATCCATGGATGCGGAAGATTTCTTTAATGAAATGTTCAGCCAGAGTAGACGAGGAAGGTAAACCGGACAGAGGGACGAAATGAGCCATCTTCGAAAATCTGTCTACCACTACCCAAATAGTATTGTGATTCTTACTTGGTGGCAAATCAGTAACGAAATCCATACTAATATGGGTCCAAGGCTTGGACGGAATGGGTAGTGGTCGCAGCAACCCTGCTGGAGTTCTGCGGGAGGATTTGAACTGAGAACATAAATCACAGGAAGCAATAAACTCTTTGACGTCTCTCCTCATTGAAGGCCACCAGTAACTACGAGAGAGAATCTCAAAGGTCTTATGTTCACCGGCGTGTCCAGAAAAACGAGAGGCATGGAACCACGAAAGGATTTTCCTCCTCAGAGTAGGAGGCACGAGGGTCTTCCCAAATGGTAGCATTTTGGTGGATGAAGCAGCCAGAGAAATACATTTGGGGTCTAGAATAGCATGGTTGGGAACCTCTTCTACATCAGAGGACGTCACAAAAGCTCGAGATAGAGCGTCAGCTTTCTTGTTCTTAGCAGCTGGTTTGAAGGTTATAATTAATTCAAAACGGGAAAAGAAAAGAGACCATCTTGCTTGACGAGGGTTCAAGCATTGAGCAGATTGCAAATATGACAAGTTCTTATGATCCGTGAAGATCGTCACCGGATGGCGAGCTCCTTCCAACAAGTATCTCCATTCCTCTAATGCAGCTTTGATGGCCAGCAACTCCTTGTCCCCGATAGTATAGTTTTTCTCTGCGGGCAGAAGACCCCGAGAGTAGAAGGCACAAGGATGTAATTTTTGTTGCTCCGAGCGTTGGGAGAGAATAGCTCCTAAGCCCACATTAGAGGCATCTACTTCTAGGAAGAAGGGGAGTGTCACATCAGGTTGTCGCAGAATGGGAGCAGACGAGAAGGACTCTTTGAGGATTTGAAAGGCTTGGAGAGCCTCAGATGACCATTGCTTAGTATTAGCCCCTTTCCGAGTTAAGGCCACAATGGGAGATGCAATGGATGAGAAGTCTTGAATGAAGCGTCTATAGTAATTGGCAAAACCTAAAAAACGCTGGATGGCACGAAGAGTAGTTGGCTGAGGCCAATGTAGTACAGCATTTACTTTGTCTGGATCCATCTTCAGGCCAACTCCGGAAACTATATACCCCAAGAATGGAATCTGGGGTAACTCGAATGAACATTTTTCCAATTTACAGAACAATGAGTTTTTCCGTAGTCTGGAGAGGACCTCTGCCACATGTTGGTGATGAGAAGGCAGGTCCTGTGAGAAGATCAATATGTCGTCCAGGTAGACAACGACACATACATATAATAAGTCCCGAAAGATCTCATTGATGAAACCCTGGAAAACCGCGGGGGCATTACACAGCCCGAAGGGCATTACTAAATATTCGTAATGCCCATCTCTGGTGTTAAACGCGGTCTTCCATTCGTCACCGGAACGGATTCTAATTAAATTGTAGGCACCACGAAGATCCAACTTAGTAAATATCCGAGCTCCCTTGATGCGATCAAATAGCTCAGTGATCAGCGGAATGGGATACCGATTCTTGATAGTAATGGCGTTGAGTCCACGAAAATCTATACAAGGGCGTAATGATCCATCCTTCTTTTTGACGAAGAAGAACCCAGCTCCAGCGGGAGAGGTGGAAGGTCGAATGAACCCACGCTGGAGATTCTCCTGTATGTACTCAGATGTGGCTTGAGTTTCAGGTAACGAGAGAGGATAGACCCGACCCCTGGGAGGAGTCTTGCCAGGTAGAAGGTCGATCGGACAATCCCAAGAACGATGAGGAGGAAGACGTTCAGACTGAGCTTTATCAAACACATCGGCAAATGAAGCATACTGAGGAGGGAGTCCCGGGGAGGAAGATGAGATGGAAGATTGCTGTACTTTAAGAGGAATAACTTGAGAGAGACAACGATGGTGACATTCAGGCCCCCAAGACGTAACTTGAGGGGTGCGCCAGTCAATCTGGGGAGAATGACATTGAAGCCATGGAAGGCCTAAGACAATCGGACTTGTCGTAACAGGAAGAATTAAAAACGAAATTTCTTCATGGTGTAGTACACCAATCTGAAGGGTTACTGGAGACGTACTCTGGGTGATGAGACCATTGATGAGACGTGATCCATCTATAGCCGTCACAGTAATGGGTGTTTTTAAAGTGATCACTGGTAGGGACCATTGATTCACTAGTGATTTAGAAATGAAATTTCCTGCTGCTCCGGAATCAATCAATGCCTGTGACTCAAAGGATTTGGTAGCAAAGGAAATCGTAACATCGAAAGCGCAGACTTTAGATTTCATAGACAATGGAGAGGACTCCAGGGACCCTAACTTCACCTCTCCAGAACTAGTTAGGGCCTGGCATTTCCCGATTTCTTAGGGCAAGAACTGAGCATATGTGTGGAATCAGCACAATAGATACAGAGTCTATTCTTTACTCTTCGTTTCCTCTCTTCTAAAGATAATTTGGAACGTCCTATCTCCATGGGAATCACAGAAGGTGAAACTGGACGAAATTGAGGGTTTAAACGAAGAGGTGCTTTAGCAGAAGTTGTTTTCTCAGATTCTCTTTCAAGAAATCTCATGTCTACACGATGGCAAAGAGAGATCAAATCTTCTAGTGACGAAGGAAGCTCTTGGGTAGTCAGTGCATCTCTAATTTTATCGGAGAGCCCCTGCCAGAAGGCGGCAACTAATGCTTCAGTGTTCCACTGAAGTTCAGAGGCTAAGATCCTAAATTGAATGACATACTGTCCTACTGTATGGGAGCCTTGTCGCAAACGAAGAATGCTGGAAGCAGCGGAGGTCACACGACCTGGTTCATCGAACACACTTCGGAACGTGGAAATGAATTTGGCACTATCTTGTAGAATTGGATCGTTTCTTTCCCACAGAGGGGAGGCCCAAGCCAGGGCTTGTCCAGAAAACAATGAGATAAGATAGGCCACTCTGGAACGATGGGTAGAAAAATTTTGAGGTTGGAGTTCAAAATGGACTGAACATTGGTTAAGGAAACCTCTACAAGTTTTGGGGTCCCCGTCATATTTTGACGGAGTAGGCAGGTGAAGCGTAGGAGCTGTAGACACCTGGGATGGCACTGGGGAAACGGAGGAAAGCACAGGAGCTTCAATACTAGCTGTAACAGTCTGTCCAGATGTTCCTTGGGAGGTTAACGATTGGTAACATTGAAGTAACAGCTGTTGGCGAGCATCCTGTTGCTCCACACGGCTGACCAGATGCTGCAGCATCTCTTTAGCAGTAGGTTCCGTATCTGGGTCTGTCATGGCCTGATCTTACTGTCACGGGCACTAGGAGTCTTTACCCAGGGATCACCAGGTGATAGGCTTACCAGAGCAGTATAGGTGGTAATATGGTACTCTGGTAGCAGGGTGATCACGGAACAGGAAATAGCAGATGATGAGATGCTCAGGAAAGTCTATGACTAGCAGCACTGGCAATATGGAGGTAGTAATACACGAGGAACTGTATGGACAAAGGACACGTGAAGGTAGTCAGTGGTCTGCGGTAGCAAGTTGTACCACTGCTATAGTGAGGAGGAATGTCCAACAGAAACGAGGAGGTGATGAGAGTCAGCGGTCTGCGGATAGCAAGTTGTACCGCTGTCTGAGTGAAGGAATGGAATCCAAGTGGAGGTATCCGGGGAGTCAGTGGTCTGCGTTAGCAAGTTGTACCACTGCTATGTGAGAGGATACTGGAACAGGTGAAACTGTAAACAGGAGTCAGTGGTCTGCCACTAGCAAGTTGTACTACTGAATATATATGTGAGGAGGTGCACGGGGAGAGACTGCAACACAATATATACACGGGCACCTTGACTTTGATCCACAGTAATATGCACAATATAAATGTATAAATGACTGAACAACACTGCCAATATAGAAAGTCTCTTGAAGTAATCCGGCATGAGATAACACAGTCAATGATGGCAGTGGAGTCAGCAGATAGTACACCCCAGAGGAGAACCAACACAGTCAATGATGGCAATAGACTCAGCGGATAGTACACTCCAGAGGAGAACCAACACAGTCCAGCAAGGTATGCAATACACAGCACAGTCAATGGGAAGTATGCATACCGTGGTTCAGGAGAAGGCAGTCAGACAGGAGTGCAGAGATACCTGAAGGGCAGGAGGCCAGCAGGATACAAGTCCCTGGATGGGTGAAGCAGGGGTCTAGCAGGTGCAGCGCACAGGTAGGTAGACCAGCAGGGAACACAGGAAGGCGTGGAGAGCGGATCAGCAGTAGATGGATGAGTAGCGCTGAGAAGTAACAGCAGCGGGTCTCTGCGGGAACACGGAGGTAACCAATAGCAACCAGCAGGTGCAGTAACGATGGGACACCGGAGCAGAGTTGAGCTGGAACAGATGATCACGGAGAGTAGCGGGTAGCAATAGTGGCAGCAGACTCAAGGAAACACGGTAGAGTAGACAAGGACTGAAGACTGAAGCGCACAGAGGCAGCGGATAGGAATCAGCTAAACAGTCACGATGAAACACAGACGGGTTGCAGGTTGAAGACTGTAGTACACGGAGGCAGCGGGTAGGAATCAGCTAGCAGTCACGATGATGAAACACAGACGAGTTGCAGGTTGAAGACTGTAGTGCACGGAGGCAGCGGATAGGAATCAGCCAAACAGTCACGATGATGAAACACAGACGAGTTGCAGGTTGAAGCCTGTAGTGCACGGAGGCAGCGGATAGGAATCAGCTGGCAGTCACAATCCTGAACAGGTGAGTGGATGTGGTTGAAGCCTGTAATGCACGGAGGCAGCGGATAGGCATCAGCTAACAGTCCCAATGATACATGGTAGAGTTGAAGTGATTAGAAGACTGTAGTGCACGGAGGCAGCGGATAGGAATCAGCTCACAGTCACGATGATACAGTAGATGGTAGAAGTGGTATGGGAACCACAGTAGCAGAAGTGGTTTGGAAACCACAGAGGTAGAAGTGGTTTGGAAACCACAGGAATCAGCAGGGCTGAATAAACAAGGAAACACAGGAACACCTTCAGAGACTCATGGGGAATGAGACTCCAAGATCAGGCAACGTGGTGTTGACCACAGGTGCTTAATATAGGGAGGTTGCCTGATCTGCCAATTAAGTTAAAGGAACATACACTGGAGGTATAGAAAGGGCTGCGCATGCGCAGTCCCTCAGGATGGAGGACGGCCACGGTTCCTAAATGTCCGGGAAGAAGCACTCACAGTCCGGTGAGTGACATCCTCCTTCAGTTTCTCTGGAAATTGCTGCTTGGAAAAAACTTAGCTTTCCCAAGACACCCAGTGGTGATGCAGATGAGTCAGCACAACATTTTGACATTTGGTCTGGTCTAAAAGAATTGCCCAAAAATCATGACAGCTATTCTGTAAAATGAACTACAAATTCCATGAGGAAGGCCATTACCGCCAATTACATCAAAGTACACAGACTTCTGTGGTGGTGGATTCCAGCGGGGATGAATTAGAATTGTTTGAGGATGATGTACACACTGATGAGGGTGAATATGATGACAGAGAAGACTGCAGGTGCTGAGAACTAGCGGAGATAAGTGCGCTAGCTGATGCTGGTATGCTTGCTAATATTTTGGGTAGAATGGCATGTTGCCAATTTTACATTTTTCTACAGTAAACTTTTACCTTTATTAGCGAGGTGTTTTTTTCTTTGCAAAGGTACAAGCTTTCTATTTACATTTTTGTTTCCCTGACTTAACACCACCATGCACTTAAACATAGACTTTAGTACATGAGGTAAAGGGTTTTGTATCATCATGACTGAGACTGGAGAGTGACAAGAACAATGCCACCCCTCCTGTTTTTGTATGAGCTATGGCAGAGTATAATGTCACTGGAGACTTTTAAGAACACCGACAGCCCTATTATTACAATTTCTGTTTCAACAATGAACCCTGCCACCTCTCCTGTTTCTGAGTGAGCTATGGTTGAGTAAAATGTAACTGCAGATTTAGACCAAGACTGCCAGCCCTATTATTTCTATTTCAGCAATGACAATTAGCAATGGAGCAATGGAGCTCTCCTCTTTGTGTGTAACCTATATAACACCGTACAATTTGACTGCAAATTCAGAAGACCAAGCATGCCAGCCCTAGTATTTCAATTTCAGCAATGACAATTAGCAATGAAACAATGAAGCTCTCCTCTTTTTGTATTACCTATATAACACAGTACAATGTGACTGCAGATTTACACCAAGACTGCCAGTCCTTTTATTTGTTTTTCAGCAATGACAATGAGCAATGGAGCCCTCCTCTTTGTGTGTTACCCATCATGATTATGACTGTCAACATCAAATGTCCTTGCACTCAAAGCATACTGATGAGGTATACTATCTGTAGGAAACATGTTTACTGGTTTACTAACTCATGGGTAGAGACTTTCCTAAATAACCCAGTTAAAGTTACCTATAAACCGTTGAATTTACCCTGCATGTAACTGTGTCCGTTTTTTTTTATGATTACGTGAGTTCAGTATTTTTAACTCCTGCAAGACTGACCAAAACATTTGTCTGATATATATACAAAGAAATTGCAATTATTGGGCCTTCAAACATAACTCCCATTGCGTGCCATATTTTTGCATGAAATTGCTCAGCACATGCTCAGAAATTAACTTTACGCCAGTGAGTGCAAGTGCATCCATCATGCTGAAACGGAAATGACAGTTTCCATTGCCTACGATTTGAAGATTGGAACAGGGAGGGAAGGGGCATGTGCATTAGTCCAATTCCCAGTTCAGGCTTTGGGCAACTCTGACGTATGTATTTTTTAGCCGTATCACTTGCACAGCTACAGTGCAGGTGTAAGTGCCGACTGATAGCGCTGATGTGTAAAGAACATGTGTTTGCAATTAAGACAAACAAGACATATAAATCCATTTTTTTGTAGAGTGGACATTAACAACATCCTGAAATATGTATTAGATGGAAAAAATAAATAAAAATATTTGTTTGTTTTTTAAATGTATTTTTATTAATGATTATAGTATTAAGAGGTGTTAATGTATTTAAAAAAAAAATTCTGTCACACGGCAAGTACCATGTAGCCAGAACTTACTTATACCCATTTTCAAATGGAAATGTTTCTTGAGCTCCGCTTATACTTGAATACAGGTGTATGTGCTGGCAATTTTCATCCAATTTTAAAAAATGCAAATTGCAAATTGTGTTCACTTTGCATTCCTTGATGAATCAGGCCCATTGTGCTTATTTTGCCCAATTTATTCATTTTAAAAAATAAAAATATATAAACAAAATATATTTGTTTTCATACTTGGTAGCATATACAAAAAAAAAATCTCTGTACTAAAGTTCCCCTGTTAGCATTACATCACTAGTCCTGCTGTGCTGTGCTGAGCCTTGCACTCAGAAGGAACAGATGAGTGATCATCAGCATCCTCTCAATGCAAACCTCATCTCCACTCTACATGAAATACATCCTGCTCCGAAGTGATTGATTGGTCCCCTCTGAGCAGGATGTCATACTCTGTTCTTTACAAATGGGATTGAAAGGGGCTAAATGAATACAGGAAGGAGGAAAACTGAAGAGTTATGCTGAAGGGGGGATTATGATGATGAGTGTGATTGATAAAGGGAGAATAAAGGGATTTAAAGATAGAAAGGGGTGATGAGAGAAACATAGGGATGAGAGAGTTAGGCAAGAGCATAAAGTAGGGAAGTAAAGATGGTAGGGGAAATTGTAATAATAAGAGGTAAAGCATTAGCAGAGCAGTAGGGAATGGTTGCTGCACACACCTGCCAGTGGTCCTTGTGGCAATGAAAGGGTGTTTGGAGGGGAGGGGGGTAAGGGACAGACAAGATCTTCAACATATTTATACATGTATATAAAATACATGCATAAAAGTGAATTTGATTTTGGGGACACATGTTGAAGGTAACTGGACAAAATAAGAAATCCTATCAAAAATATATTTTACACCTGTATATTTCTTGAATATATATGCAGAAATATGTTTTACATATACAGTATAACCTAATGATACAATATGGTGACATTATTCATCTGAATGTCTTACTAAAAGCTTTTTGTGAGCTATATTTACAAGGTTAGGTGTTTCTTAAATTGATGACCTTGTGTTAAGCATAAAAGAGTTTAGTAAATTAGAAGTAGTGTGTTAGCACTTATAGTTTGCATATGATTTGCATCCTCTGATTCTAAAGGTATCTTACATTTTAAGTAACACCAAAGCACTAACTGAACAGGAAATCTTAACATATTAGAGTATAATTTCCTAGTGTTAATGAGACCTTAAATGCTTTAAAGACCTGTTAAGGTCTCCTTAAATTCAATAAGAGAGTTTAGAGCAGGTCTGGACAACCTGTGGTTCTGCAGGTGTTGTAAAACTACAAGCCCCAGCTTTTTTGCCAGCTGATAGCCAGCCAATAACTGTCAGGTTATGCTGGGACTTATAGTTTATAGGTTGTCCAGGCCTGGTTTACAGCATCTGGACCTATGTTCCTTTTCATATGTATTTAAAAATGGTCTTAGCAGTGGTTAAAACACATTGATCCTATTGTTCACAATAAAGGTTTTAACCAGGAGCTTGGGGACATTGGCCATCTGCCCAACAGGATGGGCTTTCAGTGGGCTACCTTGGACTTCTGAACCAAGTCTCGACCCCGGGCTAAAATTTTCCATCTAGCCCCTGATTCTAACAATATTTCAATGCCTACATCCATGTACAACCTAAAACAGTTTTAGATGGAAGATGTTATATTGACAATATATATAGATTGTATAATCCACATGGAAAGTTCAGAAGCAAAGCAGACGTAACATCTTAATTCTGATTAAGTGGTGAGTAACAAAATTGCACTTTTTGGTGTAATTCAAAATAAATTAAATGATAATATGTATAGACATATTTTAAATTGGGTTAATTTTTCTTAAAGCAATGAACTTTTTTCAAGATTTTTAATATAAGTACATTTTATAAACCCATAGAATTTATTTTGAATAGGAACTGCTGACTTAAACAGTTTATTAGAGACCCTCTGTAGTAGTATTGCATTTTCGTACTTTTGTATGCTTTTTTTACTCTCGAATTTTATATATTTTTTTTAGGAAGCATTGAACCTTTTTTTTAATGAGCAAAGATCTTTTATATCTATATCCAGCAAAGGGGAAACATTTTTAAAACTGCAATTTCTTCTGATGCGTCTGTTAGTTACTTTCATGAAAATAATTAAACCCAAAAAATCTACCTATTATTTTATTCTGTGACTTCAAACATTAACAGGGATATCAATTATTGGATTATGTCTCAGATGTTTGGTGCACCACGATAAAATGTATACACAAAGGGCCTGAATCATTAAACAAAAGGATGAGTAACTTTGCACTTTGGCAAAACCATGTTGCATTGGAGGGAGAGTTAATTTTAAAATGTGGGTACAGATTTATAATTGGGATAGGGCATGTCCTAGATCAACTTTACATTTCAGTGTAAAAATAAAGCTATCAAGTATTTGTGTGTTACATGAAAGAGCAGCCAGTATGTTCCTTACGTGAAAGATAATAAACTAATGTGCACCCCTTGTTTTGTAACATGGTTTTGCCAAGGTTAAAAGTTACTCATTTTTTTTGCTTTACTTTCCTTAATAAATCAGGCCCAAAATGCTTTGAGTGTCTTTTTTTATTTCCGATTGTTTTTTGTCTTTATTCATTTATTTTCTTATTCTTTAAAATAATATTGTCATTTTTTTTGGTGTAGCATGTGTTAACATGCATCACCATAGGTTGCCTATGCCAAAGCATGTCAACACATGTTTTGATGCTAGAAGCTCTGTAGAAGAGATGATCTGTGTCTGACAGGATTAGGGTTAACCTGTATAGGCAGTTGTATTAAATAGTTTTAAAAAAATGTCCACAAAGATGTACTATTCCTTGTTCTCATCATCTTTTACATATCAATTCTTGGTTATGCATAATCTGAGTCAAATAGCCGGCTGTGGCATATAGAGGGTTATGTTGAAAAGCAAAAGTACATTACTTCTGTAGTACACAGCAGTTTGTCATTATCATGATTTACATTCGTAGTTGCCACAGGTAATTCTCTCTGAAGGCCGCTCGCCGGCCTGCAAAGAGGTCATGGACATTGGATATGCAACATTTTACAAACTGTCTAAGAATACAGTACAGACAGCAGATTTCAATACCAGGGAAAAATCCAGGTGCATTGACAGACAGCTGAAAGCACATAAGAAAGTGGTCCTGCCCTAAGAATCTTATACTGTAATTAACCTGCAGTCTCCATCCACTCTCTTCTGGCAACTAGTTTTACGGTTATTAATAATAATAATAATAATAATAATAATAATAATAATATTATTATTATCATCCTTTACTATGAAATACAGGACCCTTAAAAGCCAGCTGCAATGGTTTTCCTTAAAATTAATCTGTCATCAGTAAACAATGGCAAATTAAACAAATATTGGAATAATATATAAATAAACATATACCAAACTTAATGGGTGTTATTGCTATCTAGTTTTGTCAATATTAACCATTATATATTTGACTTTAGTGAAGTACTAAGTATGAAACTATGTGTATTATTAAATCAACAAATCCCATATACTGGCCAGAGCATGCTCACTGTACTCCTGAAACCTCCCTGTAACATCGGGCAATTGTTAATATGCTACAAGCAGAACATGAGTACAGTTTTTGACCCATCTGAAAGGGAGTCGATGCTTGCACATTAGCAACAAAAGCTTATGCAGACAATTCAGGAATGCATAAAGCAAGAAAAGGAAATAGGTCAGTGAAAAAAAATATGTTCACAACAACCTCATGCAGTGGTAATGAATATATTATTATCATTATTATTATTATTATTATTATTATTATTATTATTATTATTATTATCTAATGTAATAATAATAACAAAATAGTAATAATAATAATAATAGTTCAGCAAATTGTCACCAAAATCTATTTTGATTGAAATCATGCAAATGTTTTTTTGTTTTTGTTTTGTTTTTAATAATAAAAAAGGGCAAAAGCCACCCAAATCTGAAACGTGTAGACCAGCCCGCCTGTAAATGTGGCCCAGCGGTTGTAGCAAGGGGGCAGCGCTGTTAATTAAAAAAAAATCCTGCAAAAAAAAAAAAAGAAAATACTTACCTTGTGGTCACGTCAGCTGGCGCTCCGGCTCCCTCCCTGGTCTCCTCCTCTGTGCGGTGCTCGCAGTGAATGTCGGGGGTGACGTCATCACACCCGACATCCATTGCGTAGCACAGAGGAGTCACCCGCGCGAACTTTCAGCAGCAGTGAAAGATTATCCAGTATCTTATTGTTGTTACTCTGAATTTGGACTTTCTGCACCATGCAATTATGAACTAGCTGTGTTCTCTGTATGTATCTAATATAAATATTAAGAGATGATTGTATTTTTAATATTTTAAACCATTTTAAATGTGCAGTGCTGAGTAGGGTGAAATTATCACCCACTGTTACCCTCATCGGAGGCTGCTCCATGAGTCATTTTTCCCGCCACCCTATCTTTAAATCTCTGTAGATTTCTATTAGTCCTCCTGATGCTACCTATATCGGTGACCATTTCAAACTGGTCAATAAAAAAATGATTCATGGGTGCAGAAAGAGAGGAAAAAAAAGTTTTTGGCATTTAATTCCCCGAACCCCACTAAGGGACAGATGCAGGTAAGTTAAATTGCAGCTGGTAATGGGACTACTGCTTTAATCATGATTCTGCAACAGGTTTCCTAACTCTTACTAACTTCATTTCCAAGTAAGTTTAATATGTTAACTATGTTTTCTATGTTTTTTTGGATGATCAGCTATCGTTAGTGTTAGTGTATTTTATGTGCGGCCCAAACCAACTCGTCGTCTTCCAATGTGGCCCAGGGAAGCTAAAAGGTTGGACACCCCTGGTGTAGACAGAAAATAATGGAAGGATATCTGAATTTCCCTATACTACATCCAATTGATTATTATCCACGGGCAGAAGAACCTTGACAAGTGGCCATAAATTTGCCATTTAAACATATTTCTGCCCATGTTCTAGTCTATTATGTGAATGTGTGTAGATTACTGCAGATGGAATTATTACTGAAAAGCAAAGTCAGTTATGTCCAAAAATGTGGAAATGCTGAAATTTCTAAGAATTAATCAAATCACATTTACTGTACCATTATAAATGTAACATTACATTGATTAGCAACAAAGACTTAAGCTAGGTATACACTTCAGGTTTTTCACCCGATTATCATGCCAATCACATGATAAACGACTGTTAAGTCCGAAATGACATTTTTGTGTATGCTCCCATGACCAAGTGTTATCGTATCAAGGCACTTCGTATTGTGTCATTTGGTCTTATAACCAGACTAAAAATCTTGATATAAGATGGAAAAATTTTGAGCAAATTCTGAAGTGTATATGCACTCACGACCAATAGTGTAGGCAGATCTCCATAGAGTCACGATCTTTTTAGCATATGGTTATGACAGATGAAGAGCACACATCTGAAGGTAAACCAGGTAAAATCGTGTAAGTGTGTATGTATGAATCGGCATGCTGATTGGGACTTTCAGTAGTTGGTAAAATAGTTAAAGTTATTGCATCTGGAGAAAATTTCTGTAGTGTGTACAGGGGCAAATGTAGGATTTTAGGAGGAGGATTTCCACGGCACACCACCAGTGGACAAAACCAGCATACATGGGGGGCATGGCTATAATTTTAGACAGTACTAGGTAGCTCTCCAACACTTCCAGTCCCCCTTTAAATACATGAGCAATGCTGCATGTACTACTGTTAGGTGCATGTAGCCTCCCCTTCATGAACAGAGTTGGGACAAAGTCATGACTGAGTGGGTCAGTCCCCAAACTCAGGACTGCCCCACCAGATTTAGGACAGTTGGCGGACTGTCCTGCTCTCTCATACATGGTCTTCCTGCTTTCAATACTTGTTGCTGCTGCTCGTGACCTAAGCTTAGTTGTGCTTGTCTGGATCCTGGAATGTTGGGTCCCTATTTGGAAACAGAAAAGGTGCATGAGATATAGAAATACCAGCAATGAGTGAACACAGTAGGCCTCCCTGCCTCTATGCAGTCCGATGTTAAATCAAAACAACTCATGTTTTATTATTAATTGCCCTTTCTTGTAACCAGCCCAACTGTAAAATAATTTTATTCACCTTTAAGAAAAAGACCTATTTCCCCCAAACAACCCCAACATTAATTGTAATCACATTTATTAAATAACCCTATTTCCTACCATACATTAACATTAAATGAATCATCCCACCCTACATTAATAATTCTGCACCAACCCCACTATTAAATTAAATTGCCCCACCATAACCACACAAACAAAATATCACCCATTATTTAGACACCACATGCTTCACACATTACATTGCACAAGCCCCCTGTGACGTCACACACACTACATTGCCACAAACCTCTTATGCCATCACACACACATTACATTGTCACAAGCCCCGTGCCATCACACACATACTACATTGCCACAAGCCCCATGCCATCACACACACTACATTTCCACAAGCCCCCTGTGTCATCACACACATTGCCCTGCCACAAGCCCCCTTGTCAACACACAGACACACATTGACATCAAAACACATACACACACCACAGACATCAGCACCTCTCACCAGGGGCGGATCCAGACTATTACTATACCCCGGGCGATTTTAGGGGGGGGCGATTTAGGCCCCGCCCCCTTTCTAATTTCTAAGGCTGCCGGCGGCTGCACAGTATGTGCAGGTCCGCTCGGCAGTGACAGTGTGCTGCCTCCGCTGCTCTGATTGTGTTTAAAACACAATCAGAGCAGCCAGGCAGCACACTGTCACTGCTGAACGGACCTGCACAGAGTGCAGCCGCCGGCAGTAAGCCCCTGCTAGGGGGGGCGATCGTCCCGATCGCCCCACCCTGGATCCGCCACTGCCTCTCATTTACCTTTAGGTGCACTGCTGCTGCATTCCTCCTCACTGCTCAGACAGGAAGTGAAGTGAGCACTTCCTGTCTGAGGCCAATCAGCAACAGGCAGCTTCACGATTGGCTGCCTGCTGCTGCCACTGACCACCAATGTTTTGATTGTCGCCCTCTCCCCCCCCCCCCCCCGATATGTTGGTTTGAGAACTTAGAAATTAATTAACAACATATAAAAGTGCAGAATAGATCTGCAAAATCCTTTGTTGATCTCACACACGCCTCATGCCTACATATTTACCAATAGACCTAGTTTTATAACAAAGTGAATGGATTTGCGGAGCAGGATTGCATAGTTTGTACTGACTGGGAGTTAGGCAAAGGCATACCATTTTAAATATGGACGAGACAGATGGTCCCTCATGTAGAGTTAGACATAAGTCCAACTCATAAGTGCAAAATGCATATTTCTTATAGCATGCTCAGTAAAATGGCGTATGGCTAAGTCTGTCATGGAGACTTAGTATATAGAGGTGAAAGTAGTTGCAGATATGCCTCTTAGGAAGTGTATCTGTTTCGGCTGTTTCCACTATGGTGAAAGGTGCATCCTTATGATGATTGTCATCATCAGCTGATGAATATTAAAATAAAGTGAAGTGAAAGGCACTCTAGTGATGCCAGCCTAGGCTGGTAATGGCAAAATCAGAAGGGTGGTGAAAAGTGTGGGGTCCCCGTGAAAATGCCAATACCAGCACTAGGATATACCAGTCTGAGCACAGGGTCATCCTGAAATCGTGGCAACTAGCCCTTGGCCAGTGAGAATGGTACTAAATTCTCTAGGGGGAACTGGGCATGCAAAAAAAATTATGGACCTCTCCAGGACAAACTAGATCTCTGCTGAAAGCACTCAGGCTGTTCCCAGACCCCTCATGCAGTGGTTGAGAGTTAACTAATAATAATAATGATAAAGTGCCAACACATAATTTTTACAAGGTGCACTACTGCTACCAGAATGTCCCTGACCACCTTTAAGAGATCAAGAGCATTTACCCTGTTGGAGGAATTAAGTCAGAAACAAGAGATTAATAATTGTAAGCAATACATCATTTAATACATTTAATAGGAGGATTAAAGCACTAAAATTTAGCATATGCAAACACTGGTGTAGGAGAATAATTGGAACCATAAATTGTGTTTTTTTTCTTAGACAGTGTTACTATACTGGCATTATCACCTCAATGATTAATAAAAAGCACTTGAATATGGATATCATATAAGTGCAAGCACAAGAGGGTGTTTATTATAATCACATAAGGTGAATTGTTGCAATCATAAGATTAGTGGTCATTGGTTGGCGCTATTAAGAATATTACAAATTACTTCATGTTGGTGTTGATTAAATTAGCTAGTGTTTGTGTAATGCAGTGGCAGAGAGGGCTTTTAGCTGTGTGTCTAGGGTCATTATCCTGTTGGATGACCCATGACCTGTGAGTTTTCTGACACTGGGCAGTTTATTTTGTTCCATAAGGCTTTGATAGTCTTGAGATTTCATTGTGCCCTGTACAGATTCAAGGCACCCCGTGCCAGATGCACCAAAGCAGCCCAAAACATAACCGAGCCTCCTCCGTGCTTCACAGAAGGCATGGAGCTCTTTTTTTTAAAAAAATATATATTTTTTTTCCATCCGTGGACCGGATGGGACTTGCCAATAAGCTCCAGTTTTGACTCATCTGTCAAAGGGCATTCTCCCAGAAGCAATGTGGCTTGTCAATATGCATGTTGGCAAATTCCATTCTGGATTTTTTATGTTGTTCATTCCAAAAAGGAGTCCTCCTGGATCTTCTGCCGTAGAGCCCACTGTCGCTCAAAAAGAATTGTATGGTTCTATCAGACAGTGACATACCTTGACCTTGGAGTTCAGCTTGTATCTCTTTGGAAGTTATCCTTGGCTCTTTTTTTTACTATTCTCACTATCCTCCTGTTTCATCTGGGGTCGACTTTCCTCTTGCAGCCACGTCCAGGCAGGTTGGCTGCAGTCCCATAGACTTTAAACATTTTAATAATATTTGCATCTATAGTCCCAGGAACATTAAGTTGCTTGGAGACTTATAGCCTTTACCATTGACATGCTGGTCTATAATGTTCTTTCTGATCTCCTCAGACAACTCTCTCCTTTGTTTTCTCTGTTCCATGTTCAGTGTGGTCCACACGATGATGCCAAACAGCAGAGTGACTGCTTTTATCCATTTAAATAGGCTGAATGACTGATTACAAAATTGAAGAGATGTGTAATGTTATTTCAAGAAAGCAATTAGTTTGAAACACCACTATAATCCAATTACTTACAATATTTTCAAAGGGGCATCAACAAATCTGTCCGGCATATTTTAGAATCATTTTGGACAATAAGCAATAATTTATCTCTTTCTACTGTTTCTCTGATTTATTCTATGACATACCAAAGGCATGCATGTATATATGAGAAATTAGCTTTCAATTTCAACACTTTTAGGAGGACTGAAGCATTGTTTCAAGTTGTTTCGAGCTGTAAGGGCGACACCAAAGTGTCCACTTCTGTATATTTTGCTTAGTTGACGGTGGAGTTATCCTTACCCAACTTACAGTAAATAAAATCTACAAACAGAATCTTCAGAATATATTTCTAATATTTAAATATCACCTCTAAGTACCTGTAGATCTTTGTATTTTTGTAGTCACTTACTTGTGCAAAATTAATGAGTATACAAAGAAGTGTTGTGTAGTGGTTAGCACTTCTGCCTTAGAGCACTGGGGTCATGAGTTCAATTCCCAATCATGGCCTTATCTGTGAGGAGTTTTTATTTTCTCCCTGTGTTTGCGTGGGTTTCCTCTGGGTGCTCCGGTTCCTCCCACACTCCAAAAACATACTGGTGGGTTAATTGGCTGCTAACAAATTGACCCTAGTCTGTGTGTGTGTGTGTGTGTGTGTGTGTGTGTGTGTGTATGTTAGGTAATTTGTACTGTAAGCCCCAATGGGGCAGGGACTGATGTGAATGTGTTCTCTGTACAGCGCTGCGGAATTAGTGGCGCTATATAAATAAATGATGATGATGATAAATGATGATGACGTGTTACACCCATGTATGATGAGAGTGGAACTAGACAACTATAACTTACATTTTAATGATATGACAAAACTTTCTGCTTCTTTTTTGTAAATTAATTCTATAATACAGAATCACTCAGCCTAGTATCCCATTACTTTCATAAATTAATATATTTAATTTTTATATCACTACTTAGCATTTATTAGTGTCTGGGACACCAGATTATAGAGAGGGTGGATTATACTGCTAAACTGCTGAATTTCTGATTGATAGAAATATTGATATTGTAAATTTAGGTTGCAGTTAATTTTCCTTACTGACATATTGTTTGAAGTGAATTTAAATTATATTGGATTTTTCATTTTTCAACCATACATGATCTCTAAAGAAATCACCCTCACTCGATAACCCTGAAAGTTAGTGCTACACCAACAAAGCTAGACAAAGCAGAACTGCAGTGTTTCATGCTAAGTATTTGCAAAGCAGGACAGGATTCATGTGATTTGCTTCCACCTTCAGAGACATCACACCTAGAGATCTAGAAAGTGCACCACAAAAGGCACAACAAAAGGCAGAAACAGTCCACAAAATGCAATGTAGACCAGAAGCGGAGCTACCACAGCTGCAGAGCACCGTGGGCATGTTAGTCATGCCTAAAATATATATTTGCACCTGCAAATACTTTTCCTTAGTTCTGCCACTCATGTAAACAGAAGATGTCAGTTGTCTACTCATAATAGGTATACATGTATTAAACAGTAACTCTTAAGCATATCATTGCAACCATAGCATTTAGGTTTTAAGCATGCAAGTTTATTAAGTTCTGCAATCTCTCATCTATGGTCTTATTCAATAAAATAGTACAATGACAGCCAATATTAGCTGTCACTTACCTCTCCGCTGTCTTTGCAAACTGTCCCTGTGGTTCTCTGGCTCTGCTGGTTTCAGATCTCTTTGCAAGATGCTGCCCAGTCAGTCTCTACTCCAGATATCCCTCCAGAATCAGTGTATGGGCACTGCCATCATGGATTCGGTCACATGATTCCTCTCAGCCAATCACGGATAGCAGCCTCCTCACTAGGTTTCCCCCCAAAACCAGTTCCTGGGAGCTGACATCTTGGATATAGTCACCTGATCCATCTCAACAACTCAGAGTGCTGCTTCTGCCCAGCTGACCGCAGTCTCCAATCAGGAGTCAACAACTACTATAAAAGGACATCCTGGAGCCCTTACCTGTTACCAGTGCAGCATTGTAATTTCTAACACCAGCCTGGTTCACAGCATTCTGCAATTCTTCCTATTGTTCTAGCTCGGCTAGTGCAGTCTTCATTCCAGTTTCAGTAATCCAGTTAGTGAATGGTCTCCTCTGCTAGGCTATCAAGACCTGTGCCAGTCTTAACAAAATCATGCCACCCAGCTTTGTGCACCTAGTCACCAGCCTAACTCCAGAGACACAACCCAGTCTGGGAACAGACAGATCCTCAGGTGTGACATTAGCTTTCAGTAATCTAGCTAAACTAAACTGCAGCTGAGAGGGGAAGGGACAGCCCTGTGACAGGGCGTACGCATCCACTACACGTGGCAGCAACAGTAATTGGTCTTTTACCATACATTCGCGCAAACACGCATACTTATAAAATAGTATACATTAATGGTAGTTGCAACACATAGTCAGTTATGTCGAAATATAGTAGTATTTATATGTTATATTAGAGTTACATGCATATTAGTGAAATACACGGAACAGGTTGAAGGAATCACATCATGAGTGGTATCATAATGAACCTCGTTACATATCCTACTGTTTGGTTCACTCTGCGAGGGAATCGCAGAGTGCATACACAAGTTATGAATGATAGGGAATTATGAACTACTTAAGACTAATGACATTTGTACTTAAGACTAAGGAATCTTGGCGGGAAGAGCCGAGCATACCCCCTGGAGAGGTGACCCCCTCCTTTGGATTCCTTAGGATGAACTAGCCAATGATTGACAACCCCTTGGACCTTCCTGAGACCTGGACCAATAGAAGCAAGCTATACCATCTTCATTGTATTACTGTATTTAATTGTGTATATAAGCAGCAGCCTCACATCCAGTGTTCAGACATCTTGTCCCCAGACTTCAGGATTGAATGACTGCACTGGGTTCAGAGCGCCTGTGATAAGTAACGGCTGTATTTATTATCACTTCGCTTGAGCATATTATTCTACTATTTGCGAATAAATCTTTGTGCGTTGGAAACACAAATCGAGGTTCGACAATCGTTATTGGTTAGCGACAATACGCACATAACAATTTGGGGGCTCGTGAGCTTTGGAGGTTTCGTTACCGATGATACGCAAGACCAACGGATTTCGGTTCCGCAACAAAGGGTGGAGACGCGTCATATACGGGTAAGAACGCATTGTGTTCAAAACCTGAATTTTACTGTGTGTTGTGAAACCGAATGTCCGTTTTGCATTATCTAGGGCACGCTAACTAGAACCTAGGGACAAAAGAGAAAACTGTTTCTTTTTACTGTCATTGTGCGTTTTAACTGTATTGCATTGCTTAGCGTATGTGTATTTGTTGCTGTGCGGTAGATTTGCCACGTGGTTAAACAATCGTCTTGATAGTTATTATATGTGCATAATATAATTACTTGTGAAAACCTCTGGGACATTATTACTATTGTTGGGAATTCTTTTATTTTCTGCGCAGAAAAGGTGTATGTCGTGTGATTTGTTGACTTTAAATACACTAAGGTTTTATCTATTGCAAAATAGAGTGTCAGTTGCTGTTTGACGAGGCAGGTGCCCAACTGGTGTACGGTATACAAGGCAGGTATACCGGGGGGCGGAAACTGAATAAGTTTTCGCAACGTGCACCCAAGGGTAATCGCATCGCTTACGGATTAGCTTTAAGCGTTGCGATTGCACCGCACGGCAAGGAAAGCCGTGATTGTGACTTGGGAGTAACGGGGAGGAATTATGTTGGTAAGGCTGGTAATTGACTTTATGCTACCAGTTGTAATAAACTCAACAGATTTTGTTGGAGAGTCAGGGGTGATCAGGAAGCTGATAACCCTTTAGTCCGCATTGATATTTCTGTATTAGGGGTCCTTGTTTAATACAAGAGGAAGCGAGTGGACGCGGCTTGTAGCAAATACGTCCACAGGCCGGTAAAATATCTCTAGCGGTAGTGTTGAAAATTAGTGGCTGAATTTTGTGATATTTCTGGGACCCTATTGTTCAATATGGGTGCTAAGCACACGCTAGAGAAGGCCAAGGTACTGCCTAAGGAAGGTCCTATTGGTTCAGCGAGATTTCTCATGTGTAAGAAATATGGTGCATACGCCACTGCGTATTGAGACACGTGGGTCAAGATGACCAAAGGTTGTGATAGGCCTTACCCAACAACAGGGAGTTTTAATGCAGAGGTACTGAATACTGTAAAAGATAAAGTATGGTTGATTACCTCAACGAAAGTGAGGAATAAACATAATGATTGTTTAAAATTGTGGCAAATGGAAGGTAACACGTGGCAGAGCAGCGAATGCAAAGCGGAAGTAGGCGTGGCTAAAAGCGCGCGCACAACGGAAGTAACCGTTGAGAAGCGTGGCGAACTCAGCGCAAGCGCACCCCCGCCACCTTATGTGGCGGGAGTGGTAAGTACAGCCGGTACTAAAACTGAAAAAAGAAAAATTGCTAAGTTGTATCCTGTTTTAGGGCAGTTTAAATCAAGTGTATCTGAAGATGAAGATGAACCCACTGTGATTTCGGCCATTGCCCATGCTGTTAGTGTACTAGAGGCTCAGTGCAAGTATGAGAAAATGGCTGAGATAGGTGAGAGTAGTGTGATCACTAGGAGTGAAAGCGTTCTAAATCTTGAACCAGCAAATCCTGTCCCCTGTAGTCAGTGAACCAGAGGGTGCGTACCCAGTCCGCACAATATCAGTTCCCAATGGGAAACCGGATAAGGATGGTGTAGTTCCTTTAAGAAATGTTACAATGCATTGTCCCTGGAGTAGATCAGAATTACGTTCCATTATGACTGAATTCCCAGATCCTAGAAAGGAGTTAGCTAAATGTCAGAAATTTGTTAAAGACTTAGGAAATGCCCACGAACCAACCAATAAGGATTGGCGTGTAGTGTTGAGGGCGTGTCTTCCTCCCAATACTAACATACAAAAATTTATTGAAGATTGTTTGTTGGAGGAAGATGACACCTTGACTGATGAGATTAACCAAAAGAATATAGAAAGAATTGTCAAACACTTAGCCATATATTTTCCAGTAGTGGTAAATTGGAGTAAGATTTTCACCATAAAACAAAAAGACAGTGAAACTGCAGCGGATTATTTTGGTAGAGCTCTTGCATCAATGACACAGTTTACGGGGGTATTAGATATAAGGGAAAACCCACATCATAGGGAAGTAGCGGTAACAGTACTGATGGATGGTTTAAAGGAAAATCTAAAAACAAGAGTACAAACCTCAACCCCTGTGTTACAGGCACTAGGAGTCTTTGCCCAGGATATCACCAGATGATGGACTTACTAGAGTAATATAGCTGGTACTATGGTTCTCTGGTAGCAGGGTGACAACGGAACAGGAGAAACAGCAGATGGTGAGAGAATGCTCAAGGAAAGTCTATGACTAGCAGCAACTGGTAATGAGTAGATGAATGTACACGAGGAACCAGATGGACAAGGAAACGTGAGGAGAGTCAGTGGTCTGCGTATAGCAAGTTGTACCACTGCTATAGTGAGGAGGAATGTCCAGGAGTAGCGAGGAGGTAGTGAGAGTCAGCGGTCTGCGTATAGCAAGTTGCACCGCTGTCTATAGTGAAGGAATGGAATCCAGGTGAAAGTAGGTAACGGGGAAGTCAGTGGTCTGCGTATAGCAAGTTGTACCACTGCTTATGTGAGAAGATACTTGAAACTGGTGTCACAGGGAACAGGAGTCAGTGATCTGCGTCAGCAAGTTGTACCACTGATATATATATGTGAGGAGGGGCACGAGGAGATGAATGTAAAGCAGAGTATACACGGGGCACACAGAACTTGATCCCACGATGATATCCACAATACAACGATAACTGACAAGCACTGCTTGAAGTATACAAAGTCACAATAGCTATCCAGGCAATAGGAAACAAAGTCAATGGTAACAATAGCTTCAGTGGATAGGAGGCTCCGGAGGAGAACACAACTCAGTCCAGATGGATATGCAATACAAAAGCAAAGTCAATGGAAAGTATGCATACCGCGGTTCAGGAGAGCAGGCTGTCAGAGAGACGTGCAGGGATACCTGAACGGCTGAAGGCCGGCAGGAGGAGAGACCACTGGAGGGTGGAAGCGGTAATCAGGTTGGTGCAGCGCACGGCAGGTAATCCAGAATCAACGAAGCAATACTCAGGAAGCAGTAGTAAGTGAAACTGGAAACATGATGAACACGGGAGAGTTGAGGCTGTCTGGTATCCAGTAGTAGTGGTGGAGGCAGCGGAGAGAAGGCACGCTGAACACGGGAGAGTAGAGGCGGTCTGGAACCCTGTAGTAGTAACGGAGGCAGCGGAGAGCTGACACGATAAACACAGGAGAGTTGAGACGATCAGGAACTCTGTAGTAGTAACGGAGGCAGCGGAGAGCTGACACGATAAACACAGGAGAGTTGAGACGATCAGGAACTCTGTAGTAGTAGCGGAGGCAGCAGATAGGAATCAGCTGAGTGCAGGCACGATGAACACAGGAGAGTTGAAGTGGTCTGGAAACCACAATAGCAGTAAACAGGAATCAGCAGGAGATGAATACACGAGGAACACAGGAACACCTTCAGAGGCTCATGGGGAATGAGACTCCAAGATCAGGCAACCAGGTAATGATCACAGGTGGTTTAAATAGGGAGGGTTGCCTGATCATCCAATCAATTAAAAGCAACAGGTACTGAAGGTTTGATAAGGGCTGCACATGCGCAGACCCTCAGGATGGCGGACGGCCACGGTTCCTGAACACACGGGAAATGGCACTCACAGTCCGGTGAGTGACAGTACCCCCACTTTTAAAGGTGGGCACAGAACACCTGGATCCGGGTTTGTCCGGAAACTTGGAATAAAACTTCTTAAGAAGAGCTGGAGCGTTGCGATCTTCTGCTTTGACCCATGACCGCTCTTCAGGACCAAAGCCCTTCCAATGAACGAGGAAACGAAGAACTCCTCGCGAAATTTTTGCATCCAATATGTGAGTAATCTCAAAGTCCTCCTCTTGATGAATTTGAACTGGCCGGGGTGCTGAAGGAGGGACCGAGAAATGGTTGATGATAAGAGGTTTGAGCAAAGACACATGGAAGGCATTGGAAATACGAAGGTTCTTAGGTAGTAGAAGTTTGAAACAAGCTGGATTTATCACTTGAATGATCCTATACGGACCAATAAAACGAGGAGCGAACTTCATAGATGGGACCTTCAAATGAATATTTTTGGTTGATAACCAAACACGATCTCCGATTTTCAGTGGTGGAATAGCCCGTCTCTTTTTATCTGCAAAAGACTTATATCTGGCAAATGTTTTCTTTAAACAGGTTTTGACCTGAGACCAAATATTTTTGAAGGTCTGACAAACAGTCTCTACAGCAGGAACTTGGGTGGGAGGGAGGGAAGGAAATTCCGGAAAAGACGGATGGTGACCGTAAACCACAAAGAATGGAGTTTTAGAAGATGACTCATGATACATGTTGTTATGAGCGAATTCAGCCCATGGAAGCAAATCTACCCAGTTGTCTTGGTTGGCTGAAGAGAACATCCTTATAAAAGTCTCAAGATCTTGATTGACCCTTTCAGTTTGTCCGTTTGATTGAGGATGGTAGGAGGATGAGAGTGATAATCGGATACCCAAGGTCTTACCGAGGGCCCGCCAGAATCTGGAAACGAATTGTACTCCTCTATCTGAAACAATCTCGGAAGGACATCCATGAATACGGAAGATTTCTTTGATGAAATAATCAGCCAGAGTAGATGAAGAAGGTAAACCGGTCAAGGGAACGAAATGTGCCATCTTTGAAAATCTGTCCACCACTACCAAAATAGTATTGCAGTTTTTACTAGGAGGAAGATCAGTAACAAAGTCCATACTAATATGGGTCCACGGCTTGGAAGGAATGGGTAGTGGTTGAAGCAAACCCGCTGGAGTTCTGCGGGGAGTCTTAAACTGGGAACACAAATCACACGCAGCCACAAAATCTTTGACATCTTTCCTCATAGAAGGCCACCAGTAACTTCGAGAAAGAATTTCAAAGGTCTTGCGTTCACCAGAGTGTCCAGAAAAACGAGAAGAGTGAAACCACAAAAGGATTTTCTTCCTAAGAGCAGGAGGCACGAGGGTTCTCCCAAATGGTAGCACCTTAGTGGAAGAAGCAGCCAGAGAAACACATTTGGGGTCTAATATAGAGTGGTTGGGACCATCTTCAACGTCTGAGGACGTCACAAAAGCTCGAGATAGGGCGTCTGATTTTTTATTTTTTGCAGCTGGTTTGAAGGTTATGATTAGTTCAAAACGAGAAAAGAAAAGAGACCATCTTGCTTGACGAGGATTCAAACATTGAGCAGACTGTAAATATGACAAATTTTTATGATCAGTAAAAATTGTCACAGGATGACGAGCTCCCTTCAACAAATATCTCCATTCCTCTAATGCTACTTTTATAGCCAGCAACTCCTTGTCCCCGATGGTATAATTCTTCTCCGCAGGCAGAAGACCCCGAGAGTAAAAGGCACAAGGATGGAATTTTTGTTGCTCCGATCTTTGGGAGAGAATGGCTCCTAAACCAACATTAGAGGCATCTACCTCTAGGAAGAAGGGAAGCGTCACATCAGGCTGTCGAAGAACAGGAGCAGAGGAGAAGGACTCTTTGAGAAACTGGAAGGCTTGAAGAGCCTCAGAGGACCATTGTTTAGTATTGGCCCCTTTACGAGTTAGGGCCACAATAGGAGATGCAATCGAGGAAAAATCTTGAATGAAGCGTCTATAGTAATTGGCAAAACCTAAAAAACGCTGAATTGCACGAAGAGTAGTTGGCTGAGGCCAATGTAACACAGCATTCACCTTTTCTGGATCCATCTGAAGACCAACTCCGGAGACAATATATCCCAGAAATGGAATCTGGGGCAACTCGAATGAACATTTTTCTAACTTGCAGAATAATGAATTTTTCCAGAGTCTGGAAAGGACCTCTGCCACATGTTGATGATGAGAAGGCAGGTCCTGCGAAAAGATCAATATGTCGTCCAGATAGAAGACGACACAAACATATAACAAGTTCCGGAAGATCTCATTAATGAAACCCTGGAAAACAGCGGGGGCATTACATAACCCGAAGGGCATTACTAAATATTCATAATGCCCGTCTCTGGTGTTGAAAGCTGTCTTCCATTCGCCCCCCGACCTGATTCGAATTAAATTGTAGGCACCACGAAGATCCAACTTGGTAAAGATCCGGGCTCCCTTGATACGATCAAATAACTCAGTAATTAATGGAATGGGATACCGATTTTTGATAGTTATGGCGTTAAGTCCACGGAAATCTATGCAGGGGCGTAATGACCCATCCTTCTTTTTTACGAAGAAAAACCTTGCTCCAGCGGGAGAGGTAGAAGGTTGAATAAATCCTCGCTGGAGATTCTCTTGGATGTATTCAGGTGTAGCTTGAGTTTCAGGTAACGAAAGTGGATACACACGTCCCTTGGGAGGAGTCTTGCCAGGTTGAAGATCAATCGGACAGTCCCACGAACGATGAGGAGGAAGACGTTCAGACTGAGTTTTATCAAATACATCAGCAAAAGAAGCATACTGAGGAGAAAGTCCCGGTGAACAAGGTGAAATGGAGGATTGCTGTATTTTGAGAGGAACGACTTGAGAGAGGCAACGATGATGACATTCAGGCCCCCAAGACGTAACTTGAGGAGTGTGCCAGTCAATCTGAGGAGAGTGACGTTGAAGCCATGGAAGGCCTAATACAATAGGACTGGTAGTAACAGGAAGAATTAAAAATGAAATTTCTTCCTGGTGTAATACACCAATTTGAAGGGTTACTGGAGACGTACTCTGGGTGATGAGACCATTAATAATGCGTGATTCATCCATAGCAGTCACAGTAGTAGGTATTTTCAAAGTAATCACTGGTAGGGACCATTGATTCACGAGGGATTTAGAAATAAAGTTTCCTGCAGCTCCAGAGTCAATAAGTGCTTGGGACTTAAAGGATTTGGTAGCAAAGGAAACTGTAACATCAAAAGCGCAAACTTTTAATTTCGTAGAACATGGAGAGGACTCCAGGGACCCTAACTTCACCTCTCCAGAACTGGTTAGGGCCTGGCATTTCCCGATTTTTTTAAGGCATTAATTGAGCATATGAGTAGAATCAGCACAATAGATACAAACTCTATTTTTTACTCTTCGGTCCCTCTCCTCTGAAGTTAATTTGGGGCGACCTATCTCCATGGGTATCACCGGAGATGAAACTGGGCGAACTTGCGGGCTTGAGCGAAGACGTCCTTTAAATGAAGTTGTTTTTTCAGACTCACTTTCACGAAATCTCATGTCTACACGGTGGCAAAGATAAATCAAATCTTCTAGGGAAGTAGGTAATTCTTGAGTAGTCAGTGCATCTTTAATTTTATCAGAAAGCCCCTGCCAGAAGGCGGCAATTAACGCTTCAGTGTTCCACTGAAGTTCAGAGGCTAATATCCGAAATTGAATGACGTATTGGCCTACAGTACGAGAAACCTGACGTAGACAGAGGATGCTGGATGCAGCGGAAATAACACGACCAGGTTCATCAAATACACTTCGAAACGTGGAAATAAATTTGGCATTATCCTGTAATAATGGATCATTTCTTTCCCATAGAGGGGAAACCCATGCGAGAGCTTGTCCGGAAAACAAGGAAATGAGATAGGCCACTCTGGAACGATGAGTAGAGAAATTGTGAGGTTGAAGCTTAAAATAAACTGAGCATTGATTTAGAAAACCCCTGCATGTTTTGGGGTCTCCATCATATTTTGACGGAGTAGGCAGGTGAAGCGTGGAAGCAGTAGACACCTGGGATGGCACTGGGGAAACGGAGGAAGGCACAGGAGCATCAACAGTAGCTGTGACATCCTGCACAGACGCTCCCTGGGAGGCCAACGCCCGGTAACACAGCAGCAAATGTCGCTGGCGAACATCCTGTTGTTCAATACGGGTAACCAGATGCTGCAGCATCTCTTTAGCTGTAGGTTCCGCACCTGGGTCTGTCATGGCCTGATCTTACTGTCACGGGCACTAGGAGTCTTTGCCCAGGATATCACCAGATGATGGACTTACCAGAGTAATATAGCTGGTACTATGGTTCTCTGGTAGCAGGGTGACAACGGAACAGGAGAAACAGCAGATGGTGAGAGAATGCTCAAGGAAAGTCTATGACTAGCAGCAACTAGTAATGAGTAGATGAATGTACACGAGGAACCAGATGGACAAGGAAATGTGAGGAGAGTCAGTGGTCTGCGTATAGCAAGTTGTACCACTGCTATAGTGAGGAGGAATGTCCAGGAGTAGCGAGGAGGTAGTGAGAGTCAGCGGTCTGCGTATAGCAAGTTGTACCGCTGTCTATAGTGAAGGAATGGAATCCAGGTGAAAGTAGGTAACGGGAAAGTCAGTGGTCTGCGTATAGCAAGTTGTACCACTGCTTATGTGAGAAGATACTTGAAACTGGTGTTACAGGGAACAGGAGTCAGTGATCTGCGTCAGCAAGTTGTACCACTGATATATATATGTGAGGAGGGGCACGAGGAGATGAATGTAAAGCAGAGTATACACGGGGCACACAGAACTTGATCCCACGATGATATCCACAATACAACGATAACTGACAAGCACTGCTTGAAGTATACAAAGTCACAATAGCTATCCAGGCAATAGGAAACAAAGTTAATAGTAACAATAGCTTCAGTGGATAGGAGGCTCCGGAGGAGAACACAACTCAGTCCAGATGGATATGCAATACAAAAGCAAAGTCAATGGAAAGTATGCATACCGCGGTTCAGGAGAGCAGGCTGTCAGAGAGACGTGCAGGGATACCTGAGAGAAGGCTCGCTGAACACGGGAGAGTAGAGGCGGTCTGGAACCCTGTAGTAGTAACGGAGGCAGCGGAGAGCTGACACGATAAACACAGGAGAGTTGAGACGATCAGGAACTCTTTAGTAGTAACGGAGGCAGCGGAGAGCTGACACGATAAACACAGGAGAGTTGAGATGATCAGGAACTCTGTAGTAGTAGCGGAGGCAGCAGATAGGAATCAGCTGAGTGAGGGCACGATGAACACAGGAGAGTTGAAGTGGTCTGGAAACCACAATAGCAGTAAACAGGAATCAGCAGGAGCTGAATACACGAGGAACACAGGAACATCTTCAGAGGTTCATGGGGAATGAGACTCCAAGATCAGGCAACCAGGTAATGATCACAGGTGGTTTAAATAGGAAGGGTTGCCTGATCATCCAATCAATTAAAAGCAACAGGTACTGAAGGTTTGATAAGGGCTGCACATGTGCAGACCCTCAGGATGGCGGATGGCCACGGTTCCTGAACACACGGGAAATGGCACTCACAGTCCGGTGAGTGACACCCTGGTTGGAGAGGCAGCACGGTAGATTCTCTTAGAGAAGTTGCTGTGGAACATGACAAAAATATCTTTAGGAAAAGGGAATAAAAGAGTGACAAGTTGATGACGGTGAGTATACAGGCATTAGGGGAATGCATACACGACCACCAGCATATAACCCACATAACGGGAAACGCAGAATGTTCAGATGTTACAATTGCAAAGAAGAAGGACATATGAGAAAAGATTGTACAAAGGGAAGGTATAATCCTAATGAAGGGTCACATAGATATCCTCCAAGGAGGGATTCACATAGACTAGAAGACTCACATTTACCCGCGCTTATTACAGCAGCAAATGCTGCGCGGGAAATCAATAGTCAGCGCTAGGGGTCAGGTCATACCTGTAGTCTACAGCCAGTGAGGTTAACTGAGTGTCAGAGTGAAGAACCAAAAATGATAGTTGACATAGCTGGTAGGAAACAAACTTTTCTTGTAGATACAGGGGCGGCCCGATCTGTGATAACCTCTCCTTTCAATCTACAGGTGACCAGTAAAACTATTCCAGCTATGGGGGTAACGGGAAAAGTGTTACATTATCCTCTAACTAAACCCGCTGAAGTTACTATCGGGCCTCTGCATACTAAGCATTCGTTTCTCTTAGCTGCAGCGGCATCTACTAACTTGCTAGAGAGAGACTTGTTATGTAAAATGGGATGTGTCATATACTGTACTTCTGATGGTGTGTTCTTAGATATACCGGAGAAGGTCGCACATGAGGTACAGGATATATTGGACACCCCTCAAAGGTTAATATTACATTCTACTGTTATAGAACACAGTCCATCTCAAGTAAAGGGGATGTTGATGGAAATACCAGGTTCCCTATGGACCAGAGATGGACAGGACACTGGACTGATGGCAAACGTAGCCCCTGTCATGGTCAATCTAAAAAGTGGTAGGATAGCTCCAAAAATCCCACAGTATCCATTAAAACCGGAGGTGGAACTAGGGGTATATCCTGTTATTGAGAGGCTGTTACAACAAGGGATTTTAATTCGTACAGCCAGTACAGCAAATAGTCCCATTTTCCCTGTGAAGAAGAATGGGGGGAGGGGCTATAGATTAGTACAGGATTTAAGGGGAATTAACAAAGTTGTTGAGAGCCAATTCCCCGTAGTGCCGAATCCAGCTGTCATCCTCATGCAGATTCCACCGTCTGCCAGTCATTTTACTGTCATTGATCTATGTTCTGCTTTCTTCTCAGTCCCTCTTCACCCTGACTGCCAATACCTTTTTGCATTCTCCTACAGGGGAGTGCAATACACATGGACCAGACTACCCCAGGGGTTCATTGACAGCCCCAGTATTTTCTCCCAAGCCTTACATGACTGTTTGCAATCCTTTCAACCCCACAATGGGTCTGTTCTAATTCAATATGTGGACGATTTGTTGTTGTGCTCTGATTCTTTTATGTCATGTTTACATGATACTAAATTATTGTTGCTTCATCTTTCACAAACAGGGCACAAGGTGGCAAAGGATAAATTACAGCCATGTCAGACTAAGGTCAAATACTTAGGACACTGCCTCACTAAGGGGCTAAGACACCTGACAACCGACAGAATTGAGGCCATACAACACATGACTCTGCCGCAGAGCCAGAAGCAGATTCTTACTTTCTTGGGGATGTGTGGATACTGTAGATCCTGGATCCCAGGTTTTTCTATTCTGGCATTACCATTGCAGGAGCTAGTCTCCTCCTCAAAACCAGAACGTGTTGTACACACAGAAGAGTCAGAGCAAGCGTTCTTTAATCTTAAAGATAGTCTGACTAGAGCACCTGCATTGGGAATACCTGATTATGAAAAGCCTTTTGAGCTATTCTGTACAGAACGTGATGGTTGTGCAGCAGGTGTCCTCGCACAGAAACATGGTGACGTTAGCAGACCGGTAGCATACTACAGTGCACAATTAGACAATGTGGCAAGATCACTCCCAACATGTCTCAGAAGTGTAGCAGCAACGGCTCTTCTGGTAAGTAAGAGCGAGGATGTAGTATTAGGACATAATTCTATACACCCCATGCTGTATCAGCTCTGTTAAATTCAGCCCAAACCAGACATGTCTCTTCAGCTAGATTCACAAAGTGGGAACTAGCCCTGATGGCACCCTCAAACATCACCATCAAACGATGTAGCACCTTAAATCCAGCTACATACCTTCCGTATGTGTCTCTAGAGAAACAAAGGGTGGGAGGTGAGGAGACCCTGGTTGATGATGAGTTAGGCAAGAATACTGACACGCATGACTGTATGGAACACCTGAATCAGACCTTTACTGCAAGGCCCGACATACGTGACACCCCCTCAGAAAATGTAGATTTTACGTTTTATACAGACGGAAGTTGCCATAGACAGACAGAGACAGGAGAGCTATGTACTGGTTACGCTGTGGTGACGATCAGGATGTGGTAGAAGCTGAACCCCTTGGCCCACCTCACTCAGCCCAGGTGGCGGAACTAGTAGCACTAAGGAGAGCATGTGAATTGGCAGAGGGTAAATCAGCCAATATATATACTGACTCTAGGTACGCCTTCGGGGTAGTGCACGATTTTGGGGCCCTTTGGCGTCTTAGAAACTTTACGACAGCAGCAGGTACACCAGTGGCACACTCACAACACATAAAAGGACTTCTGACAGCAATACAGTTACCCAGAACAGTAGCCGTCATAAAGTGCAAAGCCCATACCTTTGAAGAAGACCCAGTGTCATTGGGCAACAACAGGGCAGACGAAGCTGCTAAATGGGCAGCAGGACAACCTATGACTGTATCGCCCGAGACTATGATGGTTTTTCAGACATTAGACATGCAGAAATTAATTGAAATGCAAGATTTGTGTTCCCTGCAGGAAAAAGGCGGTCTGGAAGGCGAAGGGATGTGGTCAAGAGTCCTCAGGACTCTGGAGAGATGGACAAGGTAAGCCTGTAGCTCCCCGAACATACTATCCAAGCCTGGCTGAAGCAGCACACGGTCTGACTCACCTGGGTAAAGAAGGTATGTGCAAACTGGTGAGAGCATACTGGTGTGCTCCCGGATTTTCCTCTCAGGCTGGTAAGAAAGCAATGTCATGTCTTACTTGTTTGAGGAAAAATGTTGGGAAAACTATTCCAACTGAGCCATCCCACATCCCTCCTACAGACGGACCTTTTCAGGTAATACAAATTGACTATATCCAATTACCACCGTGCAGGAATTTAAAGTATGTGTTAGTGTTTATTGATGTGTTTTCTGGTTGGGTAGAAGCATATCCGGCAGCCACTAATACTGCTGTGTTCACTGCAAAGAAAATTGTACAAGACTTTGTGTGTAGGTTCGGTATCCCTAGAATCATTGAAAGTGATAGGGGTACCCATTTTACTGGTGATATCTTCCAAAATATGTGTAAACTCATGGGAATCGGTAGCAGACTTCACACCCCTTACCGACCACAAGCCAGTGGTAAGGTGGAGAGAGTAAACGGTACTATAAAGAACAAGCTTGGTAAGATAATGGCTGAAACTGGGTTGGCATGGCCTGAGGCTCTGCCATTGGTCCTCCATAGCATTCGAACCACTCCTAGACCTCCTCTTAATCTGTCCCCCTTTGAGATACTGTTCGGACGACAACCTCATTTGATCGTGAGTCCACAAGACGACTTGAAGTGTAATAATGAAGTGACTGTACAATATCTTATAAGAATGAGTAGACAGCTAAAACAACAACAACAAAAACTAAAAATGCTGTCACCTGGTATGCCAGAAACGAACTGTCATGATGTTGAACCTGGAGACTATGTTATGATCCGCAATTTCTTACGTTCAGGTTGTTTAACAGACCATTGGGAAGGCCCGTACCAAGTGCTGCTGACCAGTACTACATCACTGAAGGTTGCAGAGAGAGACACTTGGGTCCATTCCACCCACTGCAGAAGAGTCCATAATCCGGAGAAAGTGCAAGATAAAACTAAGACTGACGACATAGAGCTGTCACTTGTGAGCCTGTTCCGGGAAACCTAAAGCCTGCAGTCGAGACACCTGAACCAGAGACGTTTCCTCAGAACTATCTTTCCAGCGATGGAGTGGCTGTTTTTGTTTTTCTTTTGTTCCAGGATTTTCCTTGTTTTTACTCTTTCTAGGACATTCTATTTTTGTGAAGGAGGATGGAGGACGGAGGAGAGTACTGGGAGTGATACGGATGAAATGGAGGCAGAAGAAAAGTTAATAGGATACTCAGAGCAGCCCATTATCAAACTTGGTCCAGGGGTTATGAAAAGGTCTGCTAGCTCAGGAACTCGGAGGCAGTGTGAGGGGCTATTGTCTGATGAGTATTGTATCTGTAAGTTCTGCGACTCCCTAGTTGAAGAGAGATGCATCCAACGATGCCAGTCCCCCAGTACTCTGAATATAGGCGGGCATCCTTTGGAGGATTATCACTCCCTGGTGGGTAAGGTGCTAAACCAAACCGAGTGTTGGGTGTGCTCTCACGTGCCGTAAGGGCAGCATAATATAGGACTAGTGCCATTCCCTCTAAACATATCCGAAGTACTCGAATTGAGGGGAGGAAGGCCCATAGACGGGAGGTACAATAACACTAGGTCCCCTAGTCTGACGCTTCGACAATACTCCATAGGCAGATCTTTGCTGTGCCTTAACATATCTCATGCAAAGCGCCTGGAGAATTGGGAGGCTGACCTATCAGATCAGACAATGGCTCGCCACACTCATTTTAGAGGGAGACTCACAAGGTCACTAATAGGCAGGAATTTTGATGGAAGTCACAAACTAGGGCGTATAACCAAACATAAGAAGGTATCCATTGGAAAAGTCTCTACAGATAAATGTAAAAATGTCATTAATGCCGACACGTGTCTAGAGCATATGGAGACACTAGGCATGGGTAGTTTTATCAAAACTCTGTGTGATATAATTCATGGGCATACTGTTCCTTATGTTCTCCCTGATGTTGTGTATTTTGTTTGTGGAAGGAAAGCTTATTCCTGGGTGACTCCGAGTTCCAAGGGCTTGTGTTTCTTAGCTAAACTGGTTCCCGAAATCATGACTATTACTCATGAAGAAATGGTTGGTATTCACAAGACTACATCACCACCATACATACACACACAGTATGAACACCGTGGCAAGAGAAATATGATTCCTGGTGAGGAACCCATAGCTACAAAATTGATTAGTGAAACTGCTGGTTTCCAAGTTATGGTTGCTCTAGATCTCACCAGGACCGCTCGGGGAACATTAAACTTTAAATATATCCAAGACCTAGCTAAATTAATAGATAATATCACCGAGATGTATGATGACACTTTCAGGTATACTGGAAGGGAGCTACAAGCGTACAAGAAGGAGTTGGTGCAACATAGACTGGTACTAAATTATCTCACCTCTATTACTGGTGGGTACTGTGTGACACTGGCCACCCAGTTCGGTGTCAAATGTTGCACGTACATTACTGATAATACGGATGACCCTAAAGAGGTTATAGACCGGAAGATGGATGAAATTTTGCAGCTGTAATGGGAATTTCGAAAGAGCCATAATTCTTCGTTATATGAGATCGGGGAAAAGGTGGTGGGTTGGTTCTCGTAGTTGAACCCTGTGAAATGGTTCTCCGGTCTGGGGGAGTGGGTACAGGAAATGGTTGCTTGTGTAGGTAAGCTCCTAAGCTCCTTCTCCTTATACTGGGTGTCATCTTAGCAATTGGTTTAGTTGTCAAATGTGTTCCTACTGTGTTGAAGTGTGGAAAGCGGTCACATAGGAGTAACACTGAGAAAGAGACTGAAAGGATGGTACCAGATACCGAGATCATGGTCTGTGAAGAAGTATTGTATAAACCTGAACTTGAAACGGTGATTGGGTGATAGTTTAGTACACTATCAAAGGGTGAAGCTGTCGAAGTCAGCAAATCGGATAAAGTCATTTCAATTAAAGTCTAGCAAACTTGGTTGTCTTTGTCTGAAAAGATGCGTACGGTACGCTACGACGTACATGGGCACGCTACGGCGTGAAAGGGCGTACGCATCCACTACACGTGGCAGCAACAGTAATTGGTCTTTTACCATACATTCGCACAAACACGCATACTTATAAAATAGTATACATTAATGGTAGTTGCAACACATAGTCAGTTAGGTCGAAATATAGTAGTATTTATATGTTATATTAGAGTTACATGCATATTAGTGAAATTCATGGAACAGGTTAAAGGAATCACATCATGAGTGGTATCATAATGAACCTCGTTACATATCCTACTGTTTGGTTCACTCTGCGAGCGAATCACAGAGTGCATACACAAGTTATGAATGATAGGGAATTATGAACTACTTAAGACTAAGGAATCTTGGCGGGAAGAGCCGAGCATACCCCCTGGAGAGGTGACCCCTTTCTTTGGATTCCTTAGGATGAACTAGCCAATGATTGACAACCCCTTGGACCTTCCTGAGACCTGGACCAATAGATGCAAGCTATACCATCTTCATTGTATTACTGTATTTAATTGTGTATATAAGTAGCAGCCTCACATCCAGTGTTCAGACATCTTGTCCCCAGACTTCAGGATTGAATGACTGCACTGGTTTCAGAGTGCCTGCGATAAGTAACGGCTGTATTTATTATCACTTCGCTTGAGCATATTATTCTACTATTTGCGAATAAATCTTTGTGCGTTGGAAACACAAATCGAGGTTCGACAATCGTTATTGGTTAGCGACAATACGCACATAACAGTATAGAGGATGGTGAGACACAGGGGGTTTGTGTTTGTTTTTGGATGTGATCCTGGGAAGAACTCCAGCGTTAAGGTCTAGGCTTCTGCTGGACTGAGCTGGACTGAGCTGGTAGATCGGCAGCTCAGAAAAAATCAACGGGTCTTGGATTCTGCAATTCAGGACACCGAGGTGACTGAAGCTCTTAAGCTAGTTGGGTAAGGGATAGATAATGTGGTGAAGCTGCCTGGTATTTATTTACTGTTTCTATATAATATTCTAGTTTTGTTTTTATTACAGCGACTGTAAGATCCCTATAGGGTACTGAGAAGGCTTCCCTGGCATTATAAGGCACCCCTGGGTGGCCAGCCAATGTGAAATGGGTATAATTGGGCCAGATAAACCTGTTCTTCACATATATCATTTTGCAGAAACCACAGGCTGTGTAATTAAACAAAATGCACATCACACATAAAAGTCTAACGCACCCGCGGTGTTCAGCAGGGACCCCTGCAAGGAAATTTGGGTTTCGCTGTAAGATGCTGTGCAAGTCGCAGTTCTCTGAGTCAGCCACCAGCGTAGTCACAGAAGTAGACAGACATAGTCGAACAATCCGGGTCAGAACCAGCCAGGTAGTGAACTACACAGGGGAGATCCATAGAACAGTCAGAGCGAGCCAAAAGTTAGTAACTGGAACTAGCAGCAAGATACCAAATTGTAATCCAAAGGGAGAGTCAAAGGAGATAGCCAGGTCAGAAACAGGAGCAGGTACTGGACACAGGAACAAGGTGCTGGAGCAGGTATGTGAACCAATACTCTGGAACCCTAGTGGTGCCAGAGTCTTCTATATATATATATTATAGTGTGCCCTGTTTGAAAAGAGGTGAAATTGGCGGTCAGGTACGCTGATCACCAACAGGTGAACTAGGAAAGCGACCGCAATGTCTCCTGCTCATGCATGCGTAGCGTGCCCTGAACAGAAACAAGGAAGCGTCCCGTTGGCTATCGAGAACAGGCAAGAGGCCTTTTTCTGCATTTAGTGTCAGTGCAGAGACAGTGTCTGACATACAGCAGCAGTGAGTACTATGAAATTTGGCAGCCTATGCATGAACCGCATAGGCTTCCTGCATCGCATCTCTGAAGTGGCTTGATTCCCTTCAGATATCACTGTGACATCACCAGGTCATGTGGCTGCAGCAGTCACAAGATACACAGTCCAGGAGCTGCTGGAAATCTTCCTGTTCCTGTGCTGTCACTGGTGAAGAAAAAGGTAAGAAGGGGTTATGTGATGGGGAGGGGGCATGTGTGTCTGAAAATCATGTGGGCAGAGGGGAACATGTGTGTGTAAAGCATGTGGGCCAAGGGCACATGTATGTGTAAAGCATGTGGGCAAAGGGGGCATATGTGAGTAAAGCATGTAAACAGAGGGGGACATGTGTTAGTAAAGCTGTGGGCAGAGGGGACATGTGTGTGTGAAGCATGTGGGCAGAGAGGGCATATGTATGTAAAGCTTGTGGGCAGAGGGGGCATGTGTGTGTAAAGTATGTGGGCATAAGGGGCATGTGTGTGTAAAGTATGTGGGCATAGGGGGCATGTGTATGTAAAGCATGTGGGCAAAGGGGGCATATGTGAGTAAAGTATGTGAACAGAGGGGAATATGTGTGAGTAAAGCATGTAGGCAGAGTCGGCATGTGTGAGTAAAGCATGTAGCTGCAGGATATATCTATCCCTCTGGTATGATTAAACATTTTCTTGAGGTGCAGAGCATCACCAAAAAACATTTTGCCCCGTGCCATGAACGTTTTGCGCATCATAACTGAGGGCCTACAGAGGCGCACGCAGGGGGTTTCTGAGTCTCTAGAAACCCCCCCCGCGCTAACTAAGTGGCCACTGTGCTATACAGCAGCCGCGGCGCTGTCAAAGCAGCGTCCACGGCGGTGCTGTATTGTATACAGCACCGCTGCAGACGCTTCTTAGACAGCGCCGCGGCTGCTGTATAGGACAGCACTGGCGAAACTGAGCTGCTGCCCGCGCATGCGCAGCAGCTCTCTCTCGTTTTGTTTTTTTGGGTTTTTTTTGGGTTGGCGGGGAGAAACCCCTTCCCCCGACAATCCTCCGTGCGCCCCTGGCCTTGATGTCATTATGTGCTCCTCTCATGTACTCACATTTTGAGGAGTGCAGGAATGGAGGTACAGTGGATGAAAGTGTGGTTAGAGGAAGGCAGAAGTGATGATTAGAACTTGAATAAAATTCTTTTAAAAGATGATAAAATTACAATTTCTTAAAAACAAATTTATTCACCAATGCAAATGCAGTCAGTGTATTTGGTAATAATTTTAGCCCAAAACATTAGTAAATATTTTTGTATTCATTTTCTTAAATTCCAACATTACTCATCTGTATATATTCGCACAAATTGATTAGTTAGTTGATTTAAAGTTGGTAATAGAGCAGAAGCAATTTTAAGAAACCTTGTTCAGCAATGTAAATTCCTTTTATGTATTCTATAACCATGAAAATGATAAAACAGCACTGGAACATAGTCATTTCCAATCCACCATAAACAAAACACTAAAAGTAATTACTTTTAAAATCCATGACAAACTTTGATGTTTACAGATGTTCATTGCCCAGAAAAATGTGAGTTCTCTATTTAGCAACATCTAGCCTGTGAGCTGTGCCACCAGTTGCTGATGAAACGTATTATCTTTGAAAGTTTCAAAATCATATGATTAATTGCAAATATTCTTTCTTGAATGCAAATTAAGCTTCTTATGAGGAGAATGAATGGTAATGTGCACAGATAATAAATGTATTCCCATGCCCATATAGCATCAATTAATAACAGAAATGGTGACACAGAGAATACAATAGTGTACAAATTATTGATTGTATTCACAAAATTGCATATTGCTCTAATGAATACCAGCTAGTATGCAGGTTACAGTTTTACTGACAAGAAATAGTGCACTCTTCTAGATCAAAAGTACTTTAATTTAATTAGAAATGGTACTGTTTCTACAAAAGTCACCCTTTACATATACAAAATAAAAATGGACACTTTAGAATTGTTATGATTGATTTCCCAGTGAAGTGGGTGGGTGCGAGGATTCAACACTAGCTCCAGATGAAACCTGTCAGAACACACATCCCAATGATAGCTACAAACACCTTGTCTCAATTCCTGTAATCAGCACTTCACTAAGAACAGTAATTTAGCTAGTCTCCTCACCAGGACTAAGTTTCCCTTACTCTGTAATCAGCCCTTCAGTGAAAAGGTCAAGTAAATCAGAACATTTATCTCACCTGTTTACAGTCTTTATAAGTAACAAAGTGCTACCAAAACTTTTCAGGAGTAAAGTTTTGTTTTGGATTTCTCTGCTTGTGCTTTGAAGACTTGTTTTGTTTAACTGTACATCACGATTCTACCTTTTCCAATCCTTTGACCTTGGATAATAATTTGTCCCCCTCTGTTATACCTTCACCAATCCCTTAACTGTAGCTTCATTTGTAACTATTCTACCATCTACAATCCTTTCACCTTAGCTTGTACCTACGTACCAGTCCTCTTAGGACTAAGTGGCTTGGCTGGACACGGTGTGGAGCTGCCAGCAGCATGACATTGGGATAGGGGCCTGAAAGAAGTGGTTCCAACCTGCCTCTGGAAGAAATGTTAGCCCAAGAACTGTTTGTTTTAACATCATGTATTAGGTTTCTATGGCTAAGTAGCTACATACAAGCCTCAAATAACCATGCGCAATGCCAAACGTTGACTGGAGTGGTGTAAAACATACCTCCATTGGACTCTGGAGCAGTGGATATGCATTCTCTGGAGTAACAAATAATGCTTAAGATTCTGTCAATCTCTTGGACGGATCTGGGTCACTTCCTACCTGAGCGCATACTACTAACTGTATAGTTTTGCAGTGGAGGATAATGCTCTGAGGCTGTTTTTCATGGTTTGGCCTAGACAACTTAGTGCCAGTAAAGGGAAATATTAATGTAATAACATACAATGACATTCTAGAGAATTGTGTGCTCCCAACTTGTCATCAGTTTTGGTAAGGCCTTGTTCTTTTTCAGCATGACAATGTCCCTGTGCACAAAGCAAGGTCCATCAAAAATACAAACATACAGTGCATACATCTGTTATAATTATTGAGAGGACTAGACAGAGGCACCATTATTAGTACAGTTTTCATATCACATTTATTTATAAGGCGCCACAGATTCCATAGCGCTAGACAATCATACAAATATTACATAACTAATACAATAAGCAAAATCACAAATATATGAGGCAGTTACGCATAAGTAGCACACATGAGTGTAAGTTAAACTTGAGACTCACACAGAATGAAACCAGCTGGAGCCCCAGGGACTGCTCCAAGCTGTCGTTATTCTTGGGGCTCCTCTGTTTCTCTCACAGCCCCAGACAAAAACTGAATCTCTGTATTACAGAATCGGCAGATCAGCAGGTAAAGTAGCTGCATGTAACAGACCATTACATGCGGTTATGCAATCTACATTCCATGTACATGCATTCAGTCATATATTTGTGAATTTACATTACTCATAATTTATAGTTGGGATGACAAAAGTGTCAACTGCTCTTTGATGTGCACACTGGATTGAAAAAAAGTGAAAGGGGGAATTCTGAGCAGACCACTTAAGGCTGAATGCCGCTGGCAAAACATGCAAAAATGTTTTGTGTAGACAACAGGCACACACACTTCTCAGGTTTACAGGAACAATAAGTGTTTAATAAAAGTAAACACAATTTACCATTCAATACTGCAAAAATGATACAATATTGAAATACAATGATATACAATGCAGATGCTATTGTAATTTTAACAGTCATAAATATACTTTTGTGAACTAGTGAGAGGACATAGACATATTCATCAGACTCCAACAATTGTACCCTTTAAGAGGAAATAATAGGGACAAAGGGAACTTGGATTTTTATTTATTTTTTTTTTAAAAAAGGGGTTGCATCTCATAAATAGGGACTGTTTGGGTGTAAGCATGAAGGACATAAAATTGTGATCTTTTTCACATTGGCACACTTCCAACAGTTATCTTCACTAAACCAAATGGTCCACTTCTGGATTTCAGCTAATGGTGATGGTTAAAGGGAGGTGCCACGCCCTGTTTATTTTCTTTTATATTCAGAACATAAAGAGGGGGGTTGTTTATGAGTAAATAAACCTTTTATCTACAGACACAATCAAGCAAGCATACTTAGGTTGCTTACCTTTCACAAAGCACATCTAAAAATAGGTATAACATGAACAGAGTATACTGTACTGTAGATTAAATTTAATACACTTCTTCATCAATCACCTCCTATAAATTACCTTTCTATATCTGTCATATTTATACATTTATTTCCCCTGCCCCAAATATAATCAATATATTTCCTATGTGTATTATTTAAAAAATACAATTGTAATTCTTTAATGGATAATACATAAGGCCACATTTAGAGACTGACGTATTTTGCATTTCGAAAGTACACATAAAGACTCTGTCACAAAAAAATGTGTACTTATGAGTGTATGTTGAGTCGCATATATCTCAAGATATATCTAACTAAAAATAGCAATTTTGCATGCCAACGCCAAACGACAGCATATAGATGCGGATTGAAATTGTTAGTAGTAAATGTGAATGTCGCATTGCCCTATTTGTACACATATAATAATGCAGTGAAATATCACATATACAAGAGAGAATAGTGTCTTGACAGTTATTAATAAATGCAAGTTTACAAAAGAAAATTATTTCTGCACAGGGATTGGACCTTTCCCATTAGTCTCACATTAACGTGTGTTGATATGGGGGGTGTTCTTTCAACTTAAATAGATACTGTTTACAAAGATAAAGGAAAACAGTTGAATGTATGACCCGGAAGTGTAGGAGGCGGCAGCGTCGAAAGCCGCATCTTACAAAATGTACTGTCAAATCGCTTTACTAAGGTCTTACATATAAAAGATTAACAATATCATTACAGCAGCAAGTGATACAGACAAGAGGGTTGCTAGATTGAACTCTGCAATAGATGAGCGAACAAATAGAGTGAATACATTCAGGGTGTGCATGCTTCAACAATCAGCACTTGTTCTTTACAACCACATTCCTGTAATTACAAATAGAATTAGGAATTAGCCACAAGTTTGAATTAACAGGAACGTGTGACTTATAACCACATCCTTGTTATTAGTAGTTATATACAGAAACAAGGTCTAGCTACAAACTGATACCATTCTGACATACTTAATTCATACTTGCCAACATTGACAAGGACTCCTCCGGGAGATCAGGGAGAGATGGGCGTATTGGGGGCGGGCCCGATGGGTCACATAATTTGGCCCCGCCCCCAAATGTCAATCATGGTTTCTGCCCAATTACAGCAGGGGGGCCACAATGGGGCACAAGTCGCGTCCTAAGTCCCACCCACCACCTCTTTACTATTGTGGCGATTAGGAATCGGGAGGTTGCCTCGCTCTCCCGGGAGTGCGGGAGCACTCCCAGAAATTCAGAAATCTCACGGACATTCCGGGAGAGTAGGCAACTATGACTTAATTTGATCTCTCTCCTAAAGACAAGATCACTTGTGTGTTTGTGTGCGATATGATTTTCCCTGGAGGATAACTACTGTCAGGGACAGACACTCTTAACGAGTTTTAACTATCACTTTACAGTATAAGGGAATCCTTCCTTTTTGTAAGGACTATTTGTGATCTCACTAACAGGAACATCACAATGGAATAACAATAAAAATACTATATATCATGTTTGAAATATGTGTGTAACGAGATAAAAATATTATTAAAACATCATATACCACATTGGAAAAAGGTGTCAAATGAGATTAGATATAACACCATCCAAGATAACATACCAAAGAGCTGTAATGGCTTGATAATATGGAAAATAATTTAAGACAACATAATAAACGAGTTATAATGGTTTAAGAACACGTGAAACAATATTGTGTTCCTTACACATTATACCTTCAGAAAAATAACAAAAGAAATGTTGCTATTGTAACCAGTGAACTATGTAAATAGTAGGTATTGAATAATAAATAAAATCAAATTACAAAAGTTGTAATAAATATAGTTTATCATTCAACATATGAGTAAGGCTCTACTGAAGGGCTATTTTTTAATGAAACCTTTTTTTCTCTTTTCACTCTTCTGTAATAATTTTAATTCACCTCGCCATCACCTGGTTAATAAAAGAAAATTAAATCTTCTTGTTATATTATAACATTGACATATAGTATATGAGGCCTAATTTACCCACTCCCTCATGTTTAGAAGATCAGCCTCCCAACTGTAAGTGCTGCAAAGTTTGCTAATTTTCTTGAATTTGTTTCTATTCTCTCACTAGTGATTGAAGCACTTTTGATGTAACCTGTAAGATACCGTATCTGTGCTTAACCCTCCTCATTTCAGTAAAGAATTTGAAAGAGAAATTAAAGTAGAGATAGCCGGGTCCGGTTTCCCGAGAACCGAACCCACCCGAAATTTGGGTATCCGAGTTCCGAGCTTAGTAGCTCGGTACTCTCCCGCCTGCTCCGAATCCAAATTGAGACCGAACGTCATCGTGACGTTTACTTTCTAGTTCCACAGTCTGTGCAGGCTGTTTTTTTTATATTCAACTACAAGTGGAGGGCGAGGGGGGGGGGCATAGATAGCCACCAAACTACCGTGGTCCATTTATTTTACTTTCTAGTTCCACAGTCTGTGCAGGCTGCTTTTTTTAATATTCAACTACAAGTGGAGGGTGTAATATACAGCCAAAGACGATTGCTACATTGCCAATAATCAAAGATGGAGGAGGTAGACAACCAGGTTTGTCTGTATAATTTGCAGACAAACTTTCGAATTAAGGACGACCTACCAGGGATTAAACTGTTTTTTTCATAATTTATTAGCTTTAGAATTACCTCACTTATCCAAGAAACTGGTGGAGCACTAAATTAGGTTATTTTAGACCAAAGACAACTTAAATACAGTGATTAGCTAGAGTATTTTTATTATTTCAATTAAAAACTATTAAATCTTGTGTCAGGGATTCATATATTTCATTTAATTTATAGTTCTTGTATCAGTGTTTCATTGACTTAATTTAATTTATACTATAGTATATTACTATAATTTTTTTTTCCATTTATTCCAATGGGATTTCTTTCATTCATTCAATGAACAACAGTGTATGGCTGCCATTGTGTGCTGTGACATGTATTTCCACAATTTTATATTTACTATTACTATTTTACTCCATTAACTACTGAACAGGGGTGCAGAGAAGATTACCAGGGATGGGTTGGTAGTCAATTGAGCTTTTTTGTATACCTGTACCATAGAGGTTATAGCCCCAGTATGAACAGCCTGGAGCAGGATCACATTATGACAAGGGGATCCCACAATCTGGGTTTCTTTGTTATACTGTACACAGCCCAACTTTTTATGCCTTGATATAGATACCAGTTTAGCAGGTGAACCTCCCACAATTTCATTGTCCTCTTGTTATAAAATGATTTGTTTATGTTCACTTACTGTATAAATAACTTACAGTATCTCAAAGTCCATTGGCAGAGATCACAGGTTGCCAGATCACTAGCCCATCTGCACGTGCAGCTGTGGCAATGTCCTTTCTCGGTAACAATGTCTGTGAAGTAGAATAGCATTTTATAGATTTTCCGGGCTTTTGATGGCTTTGGCTGGTGCTACTTTCCAACTTAGGAACAGTAGGAATGATTGAGGTTTTCTCGCTTTCACCAATTTTGACCAAAGTCTGCAGCGATTTGGTTGGCTAAAATAGGTGACAGATCAGTGGCACAAATACAAGGCACAGACATCACTTTCCATGAAATATCTCACTGAAGTGCAGTTGGAAGGTGCAAAATGAGTCCTAAGACTTAGGGACTGTCTGAGATGCTAAGTTCTATTTTATCATTAAAATAATCCTCCACCATTCTACTAAGACAAGGTATATCTAATTGAGAAACGCTAGAGGTATCAGTACATTTGGGCAATTTTTTTAAGCCTCACTAAATGTCATAAACTTTCACATTGGTGTGCTACTGTGTTGTTGACTCATCATCAGTGTGACTACCAGAAAAGGGAATTTATTTTCTGCCAGTAGCATTTGGAGGAGAAGTTGAAGCACTAAACATGTCTCGTGCAACTTGAGCTAAGAGCTTGCTCACAAGGAGCTGTTTACATTTGTGAAGATTTCTGTCATTAGAAAAGAAAGATATTACATATGAATTAAACCTAGGATCAAGCATGGTTGCCAAAATGTAGTGATTCAATTTCAAGATGTTGCAAACATTTGGGTCTTGGCAAAGTAAATAAACAACTTGATCCACAAAGCCAGCATACCGTGCCGAATTGATAAGTTTCAGCTTATCCTGTTTCAGCTTCACCAACTGCTTTTCCACTAGCTTGATTAGGGCTTTGAATTGACTCAGGCTGGCAGTGTCTGAACTCACTTCATTTGTTCCAATTTCAAAGGGTTTAATTTCAGTATCTTGCATAAAACAGTAAAGATTCTCCAATGTGCTGGACAAAGGTAACATATCCCCCACTTTCCCAATCTCATGGTTTGATATGTAGGTCTTGATGACTTGTTGCTGTTCCTCTAGTCACTTAAGCATATACAGTGTGGAGCTTCACATTGTTACTACCTCTTGCTTCAGTTGGTGGCATGCCAGATACATTGTTTTTTTGCAGCCACTGCAATGTTCTACATGTGGTCAGTGAATGTCTAAAATGGCCAGAAATTTTACAGGCCACAAACAGCATCTCTTGCACTGGCCTCTCATTTTTAAGAAATTCTGCACCACCAAGTTTATTGTGTGTGCAAAGCATGGTACGTGTTGAAAGCCATAATGCACACACAATGTTGGTTTTGTTATCGGCAATAAGGTATCCTGAGAAGAGTTTTAGCGGGGTGAGCCATTTTGCTATAACATTCCTGAGCTTTTCCAACAGATAGACACCAGTATGTGTCTACGTGAAACCAGCAATTCAAAGAGTAGCTTGCCTGTGAATGACCTGGCACTGAGTGCTAGCTTTACAAAGCAGAAAAAATGAGGAGGAGGATTGTCCACATATCTGTAGTTAAGTGGACTGTTGGTACAATGGCATTTTCTAGGGACTGGATGGCTTTTTGCTTAACAGCTGAGGAATTGAAGTTCTGGAGAAATAGAATCGAGATGGAATTTGATATTGTGGACACATGACCTCAACTAGTCAGCTAAAACTTGATGCATTGTAGGTGGAAATTGTATGCACATCCAATGCTGATATAACTGTCATGGGTTTAGTGATCTGCTGTGCAATAGGATGCTGACTGTCATGCTTGTTTCTTCTTGCAAACGCTTGCTTCACAGACAATTGTGAGAAATGCTTAGTCGTCTTGCTCCTCTTCTGTATAGATGTACCTCCCCCACTCCACCCCACCAGCAGTTGTAGCATGCAAGGAAGTGTCTTAGGAATCATGGCTTAGCAGAATCATTCGGAATTTGATAATTGAATCCTGGACTACGTACAAGTAATGAGGAGGTTGATGATGAATGTGTTGACACCAGTGGGGATTGCAATTGTCTATCCATTCAGCTGGTAGCTAATGCTGGGTTGCTTCCTACTATACACAATTTGCCACGTTTGGAAACACAACTTGAATGAACTCGCTGCAAATAAAGTAACAGGGAGAAGGTGCCCAGATGTTCAATATCCTTACTTCGACCTATTTTGGCCTGACAAAGGCTAAAGATGCCTTGACAAATGTTGTCTGGTTTTGAATAAAAATATTTCCAAACAGAAGAGGTACTATTTTTCGTCTTATGCCCTAGAATGATAATGCGCTTATCATGGGATGAGCTGGTGGTAACACTGGTGGCTGCCTTAGTTCAACACAATCATCATCATCCTCTTCATTATCTTGTCCATATACAACACATTCATTTTCATATCCACAATTATCCCCTTCATCCTTTTGCAAATTTGCAAATTACAAAGTAGCCTCTTCAATTTCTAGGTGTAAATCATCATCAATACTAATACTACTTACCATCCTCACATTTCCAAATGGTTGAGACCTTTTGAAGGAGGCTGCTCTATAATGACTGTGTCGGAATTGGAAACCTCAGACTCACATATAGCACCCTCTTTAGACTCTCATTTCAGTCTGTGACTGCCCAAGTTATTCTTCAACCTCAATGCTTTTTTCAGGCTGATTTGGCTGTTTTGAGGTGACAGTAATAGACATACACTCTGAGCGACAAGGTGGTGCATGGGAAGTTAAGAAAAATGCACCACCATGTGGGGCACTCTGTTTTGGAATGGCCATTTTAACACGTGTATCAGTACCAGCAGTAGCAGACTGTAATTAAATTAGCAGGCAGAGGTCATTGGATGGACAGTGGTATGAATGGAGTTAGACATTTTTGAACGTAAAGGTGGCCTGCACCCATACTTCAAAAATTCAAAGATCACGCACACAATACATTGCCAGATCATTCATCAGTAGCCAAGAGCATAACTTTCTTACCTTGGTTTACTTATATGCTCTGTGCCGTAATGCTGCCCTTCTGAAGCAAACCAGGGGACTCAAAATATTTATGGGGAGGAAGAGTTGAAAAATCATTCCCCCGGGGTAAGACTTATCCAACCATGGAGTAAAGACAACTGCCCGAGACTTGCAGCAGAGGCAGTCCCCAAGAAGGGATGTACTCACTCTGATACCAAGGCAGCCAGGGCGCTTCACACCGCTGCTAGGTCCCGGCTAGTAACAGGCATCCGGGGTGTGTGGCTGTAATTAATTTATTGCTGCCTCCTGAGTGGACATGAGAGGCATGCTCTTGGCCCCATTACTCCTATCTCCCTGCTACCGGTTCCTGCCCATAAGCTTTTACTACACTAAGTTAAGTCCTGGGGGCATCCGAGTACCTGTAGGTGCATCCAACTCTATGGGAAAGGTGGCTGCTATAAGTGAAAACCCCTCATACTAGTTCTAAAAGCTTATGACAGTTACTAGGTAGCTGTAACTTTGTAAAGGATTATATTCTGGGAGCAGTGGAATAATGACAATCTGACCTTCCACTGTTTGACTTTGCTATTAGTTGTTAGCTGACTCACATTGCTCTCTCCACCACCATTTTTGTTTAAATAAACCAAATTTATATTGGTGTGTGTGTGATTATTTATTTATGCAATTACAGTAATAGTAAATCTGAACATGCAAATTAGGTTTGGGTGCAATGAAAGGGAGATATCGACACTATTTCGAATTGCAGGATGTTATGTCACAGTAATGCAATACAAAATGATAACACATGAATGGCACGATGCGATAAAAACATGACTTGTCTGATGTCAATTTAACACTTGCTACATCTGTAGTTGATGTAATAAATGGCCAAGTAGATTAAATCCTTGATTTCATGTGTGATTTGGTCAAATTTATATAATATTTATACAAAAGAAACATCCCAGATCCAATATGTTTTGATGCAGTATTCAGGCATAACTGAATATCTGATCAGTCTGTAAATAAAAATATAGCTATGGTTAGTCATCATAAATACCTTAACACATTCACTAAATTATAAAATAAAATACTAGTGAATATCTCTGGTTTGGTAATGGAAACCTCAAATTCCGGTTGATAATATCAACTGGTTACTTTCCATTTATATTATCACTCTTTCCTTGAAAAATTCTTGATCTATAATTGTTACATTTAAAATGCATCCACACAGTTATTTATTGCACATATATTACAATCTCTGGTTATAGTATTGAAAACTAACAATTTCTAATCATAAAATATACAATAGTGCATTAATAAATAAGCAGCTTTATGGTTTACCCTATTCTGTCGCTTTGAGTTTTCATTGCTGTCTATTTCATAAACTGACAATAATAAATATATAGGGCTGTGAGGGGAACGAGAGGGTAAGGAAAAGAGTGAGGAAGACAAAGAAGGGGAAAAAGACGATTCAAAAATATTTGATTTGTACACTACACTACAGTAATGATCTTCATTTTATGGAGAGCTATCCCCCCTTAGTGAATAGTGATGATCTGGTTTCTACAGGTCTTCATTTTTTATTGAGTGAATTCCTATGTTCATTTTATCTAGTTGTTTAATGCTTGTATCATATTAATTAAATGTGACCTATCCTTAAATGCAATAGTACTGGGAAAAGTACAGTCTCTTGGTAATTCTTTGTTGACCATAATGAGTGTTTTTGATTAATAGTTCCCACTATCTTTTTATCAAAGTTAGTAGCAAAGTGCAAAGAGAATCTGAAAGAAATATGTAGAATGAATTTGTCTTGTGAGAGAATAATCATTCTAAATTATTCATGACTTAAGATTGCCTGGAACTTGTAAGCTCCCCGCTGAAGTCTTTTCCTAGACTAATAATGCCTCCAAATAGTTTCTGTATTTTGCTGCTTTAAAAGAAAAACATGATAACACATAATACAATGCTAATGTTTCATGCAGTGAAGGAAAATATTAAAAACAAGATCCATGGAATAGATATCGATTTGGACTAAGCGTGAACTGTAAACCAATATATTATAGTATGCTGCTCACTGCTCATCTTCATATTTAAATGTATTTTTTATTTTGAAATGTGGATATGTTTTGATCAATCATTTATCTAAGCTAAACCAATTTTAAAATTGCACAAATAGTAGTAAAAATATAAAATTGTATCTATTTGTGTGTATATCATACTTAAAATTACATTTAGGTTTTGTACATTTCAGGGCTTGTTTATGAAAGTGTGTTAAAGTTTCCATTAACAATTTTTTTCACAGCATAGCACTGTATAAAAATCAATGTTTAGCTGACCGTTTAAGCAAAGTGTGAAAACCAAACTTACAAGTCTAATAGACTCATTCAAGTAGATGAGATACAAAATGGAATCTAGTACTTAAAGATTACATAATAAAGCTGTTAAGATTCAATCATGTTAGGGAACGGGAAAGGGGGGCTATATAGCATCTGATAGTAGGATTAACTCAAACTTGCAAGCACATTGGGAGAAATACCTAACCAATACACAGAAGACAATTACAAGAAGACGGTAAAGTATAAAAAAGAAAAAGTAAAACTGCAACATAGAAACAAATGTAAGGAATAGAGAGGGAGGAGGAGGAATTGTACCATCCTGTCATAGCCCAATGGAAAGTAGTGGTATCTTAGAAATAATAGTTTCCTCTTGGTCCAAAGTGGCAAATAAAACTTTGCTGCTTTTGTTACCTTAAGATGGGGTTTAACAGCCTTTGCGTATGTTTTAGGAGATGGTATATATTCACTTTATGCCTGCTACATTGAATTCACATTATATTGCATGATTGAATAGAACAAAGCAGCTAAAATCGTATAAAAATTTATATCACTTTAGAAATAGTCAAGTAAGCCACCAGTGCATTAGTAAGCAATATAAACAATTCACACTCAAAAATACTCGCTATAAAATTTTATCTGTAGATCACTGCCTCATCCTTTGTACTGTTTTCCTATCTGGATGCATGTACCTAAGGATAGATGCTCGCAGACAGGCATGTAGGGACCAAATCAAATGGACACTCTGGGCCTGATTCATTAAGGAAAGCAGAAAAAAAAATTAGCAACTTTGCACTTTGGCAAAACCATGTTGCATTGGAGGGGGTGGCAAATTTAAAATGTGATGGCAGATTTATAGTTGAGGTAGGGTCTGTCCTGGACCAAGTTGAAATTTCAATGTAAATATAAATCTATCAAGTATTTGTGTGCTACATGAAATAACAGCGAGATTTCACTTATTTGCAAAATAATTAACTGATTTGCACCACTTGCATTGCAACATGGTTTGTCCAGGAGGAAAGCTATTCCCTTTTTTGCCTTACTTTCCTTAATTAATCAGGCCCTCTGCGTCTGAATTGGTCCAACCAGAGAGACAGGTTTGTTTCAGGCAGGCAGCTGTTGAATGGTCCTCATCTGCTTCCCATCATGTGGAAGAAAAACAGTTCTTCAGAATTAACAGTGATGCCTGAATCATTGTGTGTGCCACAGGTTACAGTGGGTAGCATTTGTTATACAAAAGGAAAAAATGACCCGCCTCCCCATTAACTTAACATTTTCCCCCCAAATACTGGTTATTTGAGCCATGAGCATTGTGACAAATATATTATTTAAAATGTTATACATGTACATATATATGTGGATTCTAGCTTTATAGCCACTTAAATATAGGGATGAGCGCACTCGGATTTATGAAATCCGAGCCCACCCGAACGTTGCGGATCCGAGTCGGATCCGAGACAGATCCGGGTATTGGCGCCAAATTCAAATGTGAAACTGAGGCTCTGACTCATAATCCCGTTGTCGGATCTCGCGATACTCGGATCCTATAAATTCCCCGCTAGTCGCCGCCATCTTCACTCGGGCATTGATCAGGGTAGAGGGAGGGTGTGTTAGGTGGTCCTCTGTCCTGGTAGATCTCGTGCTGTGCTGTTTAGTTCTGTGCTGTGCTGTGCTGTGCTGTGCTGTGCTGTGCTGTGTTCTGCAGTATCAGTCCAGTGGTGCTGTGTGCTGTGCTCTGTCCTTCTGAGGTCAGTGGTGCTGCTGGGTCCTGTGCTGTGTCCTGTTCAGTCCAGTGGTGCTGTGTCCTGTGCTCTGTGCTTCTAAGGGCATAGTTATTTCCCCAATATTCCCCTGTGTTTAACAAAATAAAAAAAAGTTTTTTTAAAAAATACCAAAAACTACTTAAATTTATTTTAATTACCACAAAATTTGCACAACCAATCCTGCAGTATAAGCCCATTGGTACTGCAATATTACCAAGTTCACACATTCAGCAGTAAAAGTCCAGTGGTACTGCAATATTACAAAGTTTACACATTCTGCAGTATCAGTCCAGTGGTGCTGTGTCCTGTGCTCTGTCCTGCTGAGTTCCGTAGTGCTGCTGGGTCCTGTGCCGTGTCCTGTTCAGTCCAGTGGTGCTGTGTCCTGTGCTCTGTGCTTCTAAGGGCATAGTTATTTCCCCATTATTCCCAAGTTTTTAAAAAATAAAAAAAAAGTAAAAAAAAATAAAAAATTTAAAAAAAAAAAAAATATATAATAATTATAACCAAATTTGCAAAACCAATCCAGCAGTATAAGTCCATTGGTACTGCAATATTACAAAGTTCACACATTCTGCAGTATCAGTCCAGTGGTGCTGTGTCCTGTGCTCTGTCCTGCTGAGGTCCGTAGTGCTGCTGGGTCCTGTGCCGTGTCCTGTTCAGTCCAGTGGTGCTGTGTCCTGTGCTCTGTGCTTCTAAGGGCATAGTTATTTCCCCATTATTCCCAAGTTTTTAAAAAATAAAAAAAAGTAAAAAAAAATAAAAAAGTAAAAAAAAAATCAATAAATATAATAATTATAACCAAATTTGCAAAACCAATCCAGCAGTATAAGTCCATTGGTACTGCAATATTACAAAGTTCACACATTCTGCAGTATCAGTCCAGTGGTGCTGTGTCCTGTGCTCTGTCCTGCTGAGTTCCGTAGTGCTGCTGGGTCCTGTGCCGTGTCCTGTTCAGTCCAGTGGTGCTGTGTCCTGTGCTCTGTGCTTCTAAGGGCATAGTTATTTCCCCACTATTCCCAAGTTTTTTAAAAATAAAAAAAAAGTAAAAAAAAATAAAAAATGTAAAAAAAAATAAATATATAATAATTATAACCAAATTTGCAAAACCAATCCAGCAGTATAAGTCCATTGGTACTGCAATATTACCAAGTTCACACATTCTGCAGTATCTTGTGCTACATATAATGGAGACCAAAAATTTGGAGGATAAAGTAGGGAAAGATCAAGACCCACTTCCTCCTAATGCTGAAGCTGCTGCCACTAGTCATGACATAGACGATGAAATGCCATCAACGTCGTCTTCCAAGCCCGATGCCCAATCTCGTAGTACCGGGCATGTAAAATCCAAAAAGCCCAAGTTAAGAAAAAGTAGCAAAAAGAGAAACTTAAAATCATCTGAGGAGAAACGTAAAGTTGCCAATATGCCATTTACGACACGGAGTGGCAAGGAACGGCTTAGGCCCTGGCCCGTGTTCATGACTAGTGGTTCAGCTTCACCCACGGATCTTAGCCCTCCTCCTCCTCCCCCCCCCTACAAAAAATTGAAGAGAGTTATGGTGTCAGCAACAAAACAGCAAACAACTCTGCCTTCTAAAGAGAAATTATCACAAATCCACAAGGCGAGTCCAAGGATGTTGGTGGTTGTCAAGCCTGACCTTCCCATCACTGTACGGGAAGAGGTGGCTCGGGAGGAGGCTATTGATGATGTAGCTGGCGCTGTGGAGGAACTTGATGATGAGGATGGTGATGTGGTTATTGTAAATGAGGCACCAGGGGGGGAAACAGCTGATGTCCATGGGATGAAAAAGCCCATCGTCATGCCTGGTCAGAAGACCAAAAAATGCACCTCTTCGGTCTGGAGTTATTTTTATCCAAATCCAGACAACCAATGTATGGCCATATGTAGCTTATGTAAAGCTCAAATAAGCAGGGGTAAGGATCTTGCCCACCTAGGAACATCCTCCCTTATACGTCACCTGAATAACCTTCATAGTTCAGTGGTTAGTTCAGGAACTGGGGCTAGGACCCTCATCGGTACAGGGACACCTAAATCCCGTGGTCCAGTTGGATACACACCAGCAACACCCTCCTCGTCAACTTCCTCCACAATCTCCATCAGATTCAGTCCTGCAGCCCAAGTCAGCAGCCAGACTGAGTCCTCCTCAATACGGGATTCATCCGAGGAATCCTGCAGCGGTACGCCTACTACTGCCACTGCTGCTGTTGCTGCTGTTAGTCGGTCATCTTCCCAGAGGGGAAGTCGTAAGACCGCTAAGTCTTTCACAAAACAATTGACCGTCCAACAGTCGTTTGCCATGACCACAAAATACGATAGTAGTCACCCTATTGCAAAGCGTATAACTGCGGCTGTAACTGCAATGTTGGTGTTAGACGTGCGCCCGGTGTCCGCCATCAGTGGAGTGGGATTTAGAGGGTTGATGGAGGTATTGTGGCCCCGGCACCAAATTTACTACCGGGGCCACTCCACTGTGCAGTCCATATTTAGGTGTATCAGATATTAAACAACGGTGACAGTTGATGCCCAATTTTTTAATTATATTGTGGCCTCGGTACCAAATTGTGTACGGGGGCCACCACACTACGCAGTCCAGATACTTGTTTGGTGGAATTCAGACCAGTTGAGGGTTTTATTATTATATTGTGGGGACCACTCTATCTATACCACACTACAACTCTATACCACTCTATTTAATACTTTAATTCTATTTAATACTTTAATTCTATTTCATACTTTAATTCTATTTAATACTTTAATTCTATTACTAATTACCATAAAGAGGAACTGCCGCTTCTATTTAATACTTTAATTCTATTAGTAGTTACCATAAAGAGGAACAAAATAAACCAATTTTACCAAAAGTATAATATGACTTAGACTTACAAACACTACACTTGAAAGATGGTGCCTTTAAATGAAAAAGTCAGTCTTCATTGCACGACTATGTGCAACAGGGACAGTTTTTTGGTTTACAAAGTCAACCAATAACACTTGGACCCTGTCTGTCTTTAACATACTTGATGGGATCTCAATGACGAATTGTCTGTACCATGTTTGGAGGAGGTATTGTGGCCCCGGTATCAAATTGGGTACCGGGGCCACCCCACTACGCAGTCCAGATACTTGTTTGGTGGAATTCTGACACGTGGAGGGTGTATTTATTTTATTGTGGCCCCGGTATCAAATTGGGTACCGGGGCCACCCCACTACGCAGTCCAGATACTTGTTTGGTGGAATTCTGACACGTGGAGGGTTTTTTAATTATATTGTGGCCTCGGTACCAAATTGTGTACCGGGGCCACCACACTACGCAGTCAAGATAGATAGATGCGTATCATAGATAAAGTACATTCAGTGGTGTGGGGCAAATTGAAAAATATTCAAAATGCACTGACATTATCAAAAACAAGAGGTTGTCACACGCTAAAACTCCAACATGTATATGATGGAGAGGATGTAGGAGCAGCCGTATGTGTAGTGTAATGCAGACCTGTTGAAGGTTTTTTATATATTTTATTGTGGTGCCCAGTGCCCACTCCTCTACGCAGTCCAGATACATTTATTGGTGCGAATCATAAAAGTTCAGGGTTTTTAATATATTGTGGTGACCCACTCCTCTACGCAGTCCAGGTACATTTATTGGTGCGATTCATAAAAGTTCAGGGTTTTTAATATATATTGTGGTGACCCACTCCTCTACGCAGTCCAGGTACATTTATTGGTGCGATTCATAAAAGTTCAGGGTTTTTAATATATTGTGGTGACCCACTCCTCTACGCAGTCCAGGTACATTTATTGGTGCGATTCATAAAAGTTCAGGGTTTTTAATATATATTGTGGTGACCCACTCCTCTACGCAGTCCAGGTACATTTATTGGTGCGATTCATAAAAGTTCAGGGTTTTTAATATATTGTGGTGACCCACTCCTCTACGCAGTCCAGGTACATTTATTGGTGCGATTCATAAAAGTTCAGGGTTTTTAATATATATTGTGGTGACCCACTCCTCTACGCAGTCCAGGTACATTTATTGGTGCGATTCATAAAAGTTCAGGGTTTTTAATATATATTGTGGTGACCCACTCCTCTACGCAGTCCAGGTACATTTATTGGTGCGATTCATAAAAGTTCAGGGTTTTTAATATATTGTGGTGACCCACTCCTCTACGCAGTCCAGGTACATTTATTGGTGCGATTCATAAAAGTTCAGGGTTTTTAATATATATTGTGGTGACCCACTCCTCTACGCAGTCCAGGTACATTTATTGGTGCGATTCATAAAAGTTCAGGGTTTTTAATATATATTGTGGTGACCCACTCCTCTACGCAGTCCAGGTACATTTATTGGTGCGATTCATAAAAGTTCAGGGTTTTTAATATATATTGTGGTGACCCACTCCTCTACGCAGTCCAGGTACATTTATTGGTGCGATTCGTAAAAGTTCAGGGTTTTTAATATATTGTGGTGACCCACTCCTCTACGCAGTCCAGGTACATTTATTGGTGCGATTCATAAAAGTTCAGGGTTTTTAATATATATTGTGGTGACCCACTCCTCTACGCAGTCCAGGTACATTTATTGGTGCGATTCATAAAAGTTCAGGGTTTTTAATATATATTGTGGTGACCCACTCCTCTACGCAGTCCAGGTACATTTATTGGTGCGATTCATAAAAGTTCAGGGTTTTTAATATATATTGTGGTGACCCACTCCTCTACGCAGTCCAGGTACATTTATTGGTGCGATTCATAAAAGTTCAGGGTTTTTAATATATATTGTGGTGACCCACTCCTCTACGCAGTCCAGGTACATTTATTGGTGCGATTCATAAAAGTTCAGGGTTTTTAATATATATTGTGGTGACCCACTCCTCTACGCAGTCCAGGTACATTTATTGGTGCGATTCATAAAAGTTCAGGGTTTTTAATATATATTGTGGTGACCCACTCCTCTACGCAGTCCAGGTACATTTATTGGTACGATTCATAAAAGTTCAGGGTTTTTAATATATATTGTGGTGACCCACTCCTCTACGCAGTCCAGGTACATTTATTGGTGCGATTCATAAAAGTTCAGGGTTTTTAATATATATTGTGGTGACCCACTCCTCTACGCAGTCCAGGTACATTTATTGGTGCGATTCATAAAAGTTCAGGGTTTTTAATATATATTGTGGTGACCCACTCCTCTACGCAGTCCAGGTACATTTATTGGTGCGAATCATAAAAGTTCAGGGTTTTTAATATATATTGTGGTGACCCACTCCTCTACGCAGTCCAGAAAGATACCTTGTTGCAACGTTTTGGACTAATAACTATATTGTGAGGTGTTCAGAATACACTGTAAATTAGTGGAAATGCTTGTTATTGAATGTTATTGAGGTTAATAATAGCCTAGGAGTGAAAATAAGCCCAAAAACTTGATTTTTAAACTTTTTATGTTTTTTTCAAAAAAAATCCGAATCCAAAACCTTAAATCCGAACCGAGACCTTTCGTCAAGTGTTTTGCGAGACAAATCCGAACCCCAAAAATAACGAAAATCCGGATCCAAAACACAAAACACGAGACCTCAAAAGTCGCCGGTGCACATCCCTACTTAAATAGAGCAAAGGATGTATTAAAATTAATTGTCATTTTTTTTTATTTCCGTTACATTCAGGTGGTGTAAGTCACAAGTTCATATACAGAAGTAAACTGACTTGCTACTTTCTATAAAGTCAAATCCTCATATATGAAGAAGCTCTTCCCTGCCCTATTTATAAAATATCTCAAATTCTTCTAAATATGAAATGTTTTCTGCATATCATAACCTCAGACTGGAGCACTGAGGAACACAATTTATTATCTATATTTCCCAACATCCAGAAAAAAGTTTTGTCACTCTGCAATTGACACCATTTGCCACAAATCTAGGTGCTATTTTGTAAATTCAGTGATATCACAACAACTATTGCTATAAGTTATCGATAATAAATGCAATATTAGTCTACTCGCTCCACTTTATGTAAAAATCACCACAGTCTGGTAAAAACACTATATTGTGTGAATAGTAAAAAAAAAACTATTATAAATTAAAGATAAGCGGGCTCGGATTTCGGTAATCCGAGCCCACCCGAACAGTGCGGATCCGCGGGATCCGAGCATTGTTCGAGTACTTCCGGCTGCCAAAGTAATCCAAAACGAGGCTATGACATCCAAGTCTCGCGTCGGATCTCGCGAGACTCGGATGTCATAAATGCCCTGCTCACGGCCGCCATCTTCATTCTCCCTGCGATCACTGAAGAGGGAGGTTGTTGAGATCCTGTGCTCTGTCCTGCTGATTAGTTTCGTCAAGTGGTGCTTTGTCCAGTGCTCTGTCCTGCTGAGTCCAGTAGTACTTTGTCCAGTGCTCTGTCCTGCTGATTCCAGTGGTGCTTTGGTCAGTGTCTGTCCTGCTGAGTCCAGTGGTGCTTTTGTCCTGTGTTTTTTTCTGCTAAGTCCATAGTAATTTTATAATTCTTAAAAAAAAAAAAAAAAAATAATTATTTAAAAAAAATATAAAAAAATTATTTAAAAAGTATAAAAAATATTCTAGAGCAATATATTCTTGCAGTCCCAAAAAATAGGTACTGCAATCTATATTACTACGTTCACTGTTTCTGCAGTCCCAAAAAATAGGTACTGCAATTTATATTACAACGTTCACTGTTTCTGCAGTCACAAAAAATAGGAACTGCAATCTATATTACTACGTTCACTGTTTCTGCAGTCCCAAAAAATAGGAACTGCAATCTATATTACAACGTTCACTGTTTCTGCAGTCCCAAAAAATAGGTACTGCAATCTATATTACAACGTTCACTGTTCCTGCAGTGCAGAAATATTAGTATCAGATATTAAACTACGTTCACTGTTCCTGCTACATCAAAAAAAATCAACTAAAACAAGAGGTAGTGACGTGCTTGAACTCCACCCTCTATATGCTGCAGAGGATGGAGGAGCAGCAAAAAAGGCATTCAAGCCTACACAGCCACCTACGATGGCCAACGTGTTTGTGCCGCCCACTTGAGTCGCTTTGCTTAGACATCCAGCTACCTCGGTGCAACCTTTTGGACTAAAAACAATATTGTGAGGTGTTCACAATAGACTGGTAATTAGTGGAAATGAATGTTATTGAGGTTAATAATAGTGTAGGAGTGAAAAAAAAACCGAAATATGGATTTTAGCACTTTTTATGCTTTTTTAAAAAAAAATCAGAACCCAAAATCAGAACCAAAACCTTTTGTGGGGTGTTTTGGCAAAACAAATCAGAACCCAAAACCTCAAGCTAATCAGAACCCAAAACCCCAAAAGTGGCCGGTGCACACCCTTATTATAAATGTTAAAATAGTTGAAAGTAAATGCAATACTTTCTATTATTTAAAGATATTACTTTCTATTAATTAAAGAGGTACAAAAATAAATGTTTTAAATAAAATGTTGATTACCTAAAGTCTTTAAATACCAACAACACAGGGTTGTTAAATCTGATTACATTTCCTCAAATTAGATTTACTGTAAGTAGTTAAGTAACATGGGTTCCTGGTTAGGGCAACCTGTCATCTCTGGGAACAGAGAGTTAATACTTAACAGTAATCATATTTAGTCATAAAGCCATACAGCCATTAGCACAAGCTATTTCATCACCGCTATAACTTTGTATTACTGTACATCCTGTCTAGTGCAGTGGACTACATGAAAACAATGATTACTCAATACAGCCTTTACCATTAACCTAGTGTTATTTGATTATAAATAACACATGTCCCTGCAACAGGTTACTTAGATGCAGACAACCCTTCCAGCTGTCCCATAAGAAGGATTATGTCTGAGTAGTAGATAAATAGATTATGCCAGACATACACTGTTTCCCAATGTTGTCACTCTAGTTGCAATTACAACTGAACAATTAAAAAAGGACAGCTGCAGTTCCATTGACAGTTTGTGAATCTGAATGCCAAACCGAACTTTAGGTCACCACATTTTTTTTAATGAAGCAGTAGAGACAGACTGTATTTTTTTTCTTAATTGCAAGGGCAACATATTTTTTCTGGTGCAACAACTGAGTAGGCAACACTCAAACATGAATTGTAAGAGTGGATTATTGTTGATCATTATCTGCATCTTCATTCAGTGTCATTGCAGTAAAGGTAAGTGAATATTCCCAACTATTAAAGGTGATGTCAGTCACAGGTTTCTTCATGCGGTTTGGTAAATTGTATAGCTTATCATACTGTATACTACCTACTGTGATGTCAAATGTATTGCATTAAGTACAGCTAAGGCAGCCTTTACCATAGTAATCACTCACATTGTTCATCTTGGGATGATCAATCATATTATTTTTGAAATACTAGGTTGTGGGCTGTGATCTTTTTGGCCATTGCGTGATGTGCCTGTTAAATGGTCCTTAGAATATGCCGTCAAGTTTGCTTCATGTGTAAAATACATTAAACATAATAGAGATACGTATCATACTATGATTATATATCTGTATATGTATATATATATATATATATATATATATATATATATATATATATATATATATATATATACATGCATATATATATAATGCTTCTATCTCTAATGGAGGAGTGTCTCAATACAGGGGAGAGGTGAGACTAACTAGAGTGGAATGCCATAGAAATGGTACCCACTAACCCAGTTGGGGGAATGACTTTTATTACATGTTGTAAGGAAGGGGACTTGGGAACGGTGTTGGAAAAAGTCACAGGGAATTCACTTACATTATACAATACAATACAATAAATTATTAGCTAACATCTTAGACAGTTAATTATGTTCTAAATCCGTTGGGTTACTTAAGTTACTATCTGAGTTTAAAGGAAATGCTAAATATTTTGCTCTCTAAAATTTTTGGGAATTATCCTCAAATTACAATAAATACATATGCACTTATACCATCAATGCAACATACAGTTACTTCACATTTATACAAAACCTGTCCTCTTCTGTTACTAGTAATAAACCCCCATAAATTAATAAATGTTCTTAATGTTCTAATTTTTGTTTCAATATATTTCTATTTGTCTTTTTTCTCTGGTTAAGAACTAGTTCCATTTATTACACAGTTCTGGAAGGGGTATTGACCCTCAGTAATAAACTTCCTGTATACTCTGATCATACAGCAATGCTTTGAAGTGATTCACCTGGCCAGGACGTGTGTATCTATTATGACTTTTGTGGATGTAGTTTTGAATAGTTGGTGGAACCAACCGCGTTATTGAATGCAGAGTTAGCAGAGTTTAGATCTACAAATGATTTCCTTGGTCTATGTCTTAATTTTACTTCATCAATAAAATCTTCACCAAAAAGGTTAGAATTGTAAATTGGAAAACTCATTAGCCTGGGGGCTGGATTGCTCAACCTCACTTATTATGTATGTATTATTGGTTAAAGTATTGGCCAATATAAGCACTGTCATGCTTATGGAATTGAGCAGTGCCCCTTTAGAAGCTATTAGGCTTTCCCTAGAGACATTAGTCTGCCCCTCTTGTTGCACCCTGTTGCGTATTAGGAATAAAAGAAAGGCCGCATCAGTGATCTGGAACTGGATCTTCCAAAGTGACTTATCAAAAAAAATCTGTGGACACTGGTCCTATAATCAAAATTCAAGCAAGGTCAATGACTGGTTATACTAAGGCTGTAATATCTGGGAGACTGGTTTGATCAATGAGGACTAGGTCCTCCTCCCTAGTTAGGGTGGTGAAAGTTCTGTTTAGCAAAACCTCTTACGTCAGAAACATGTCATATAGCCCAATTTGTGTGGAATAATTTTGTAGGGCGAATCCTACCCTGGTCATCTGTAGGTTGCTTATTTTAATGCTGTGGATGTCATGGATCCGGCGACCATTTCTGATTCCCAACCCACCAACTGACTAGGGGAATATACAACATCCTTCTCCTGAGAGGCGTAGCATTTTTCTTTTGGCTGAAGCCCAACAGAGAGAAAATTACATCATAGGACCTGGACTAGTTCCCTTTGTGCTGCCACAACTGGCTGCAGAATGCCTGCTATGGGCTGTGCCAGGGAATGTTGTTTTGCTCAAACAAGCTTCTTTTCTTTTTGAGAAAAACAGACTCCACACACTTTTTCTTATTGGAACCTGTGGTGGTCCTATGGTCCCCGCTGGTATTTCCCTGTTTTTTAATGAGGGAGCCTCTACTGAGAAAGAAGAGCCTCCATCTAACGGTAATGTGTGCTTTACAGCTTTACATTTCTTCATAGAAAGAAGAGCCTCCCTCTAACGGTAATGTGTGCTTTACAGCTTTACATTTCTTCTTAGAATTAGGTAGAGGAGAGAAAATGCTATTATCAGTGTCCTCCGTTTTGGCAAAAAAAATCTGACAGGCTAAGCACAATGTATCTTTGCAGTTGGTTTAGCTGATCACATGACCCTGTGCTTAGAACTCTGTGACACATAAAAAAATGATGTTTCACATATTCTGTGTTCTTTGAGAGGCTGTTACCACCCACTACCTGTTGATAGGTGGCAAGCCTTCCCGAAAAACAAAATGTATTTATGTCTTAATATTGCCTTTATTCTCCCTCCTTTTTTCTAACTAATGACATTTTCTCATAACCAGTTCTCACCTATAATCACTTCTCAGGCAACTCTTCATACACACTATTACCATGCCTTACTTCCCTTTCTCCTAATCCCTACTCACCCCTTCTATATCCGCTTCTCACTCCACTATAATTCTCATTTTCTCTCTCACCACTCCTCACTCATCTTTGCTTTCCCTTCGATTCCCTAACTGTCCCCTCTGCTGTGCTGTTGCTTTTCTCAGCTCGAAGCTCCTATGGTTTGAGATGCTTTTAGCTGATTGGTTCATATAAAGGAAGTTGTGTGTCAATAAATATGATGCGGACAATCTTGTTTCGCTTTCATTTCCTGCAAGCAGTTTACCACTTACAATTATCATTTAAAGGCACCATATCCTGTGCTTTAAATATTTATAACTATGTACAATGTACATGTCAATGCATATTCCTAACATTAGTATACATACCTATCTAGTTACATATAGATATATCTGCAAATTTGATTTCTATTTTCTAGTTATACATTATATTAAGGGGAAAAAAAGACTCATTTTAATATATTTAATTTGTCAGATATTTACTTTGTAGGGTACTACAAATATATCCAAATTCTTGATGCAGGTAAAGGTACAGAGAGATACTTTAGCTATGCCAAAGCTCTTAGTGAATTTGTTATCCAAATTAGAAATCTAGCTTCTGGAATTGAAAAATATAAATATAATCTTTACTTAACAGATAATCTTTACTTAACAGATTTCACATGAAAACACATAATCACCTTAAAGTAATTTGGTCATGCATGTATAGCTGGCATCGTCTTTTCCATGTTTTCCTTTTAGTGAAATTAAATATTTTATAGTTTCTAAAAATATTAATCATATAAATATGTTATTTTAATGTTTCTGTAAATGTAATTATGATTTGTACTTTGTTTACTACTAGTAGCTGACTTATTAAAAATTAGAGATGCTCAGGCTCAGTTTTCTGAAAACCGAGCCCACCCTAACTTAGGGGTTCTAAGTCGGCTCGCGAGCCGGCTCGTTATTTTCGTGCATCCTCGGATCTGAATCAAGGCAAAACGGCATTGTTGCGTTGTCGGATCTCGCGAGTTTTGGATTCCATATGTCCCTCCCTCCCCAGGAGATCCAGCGCCATTGCTCACACAGAAACAGAGGTAGCAGTGTTCTAGTCACTCTCCAGTCTCCAGTGACATTGCTCAGTGTCATTGCTCACACAGAAACAGGGGTAGCAGTGTTCTTGTCACTCTCCAGTCTCCAGTGACATTGCTCAGTGTCATTGCTCACACTGAAACAGGGGTAGCAGTGTTCTTGTCACTCTCCAGTCTCCAGTGACATTGCTTAGTGCCATTGCTCACACAGAAACAGGGGTAGCAGTGTTATAGTCTCTCTTTATTCTCCAGTGACATTGCTCAGTGTCATTGCTCACACAGAAACAGAGGTAGCAGTGTTCTTGTCACTCTCCAGTGACATTGCTTAGTGCCATTGCTCATATAGAAACAGGAGGGGTAGCAGTGTTCTTGTCACTTGACAAAACTGACTGGAAATGATTGGAAATCAATATTATTGAGGTTAATAATAATGTAGGGATAAGACGGATAAAAAAAGAGCCAAATTATGTGATTTTAGCAAAAAAAATAGGAATTTTAGAAAAAAAAATCGAGATCCAAAATCAAAACCAAAACCAAAACATGCAAGGGCGGTTTTGCCAAAACCAAAACCAAAACAAGAAGTTAATTCAGATCCAAAAACAAAACCAAAACACGGAAGTCAGTGAACATCTCTATTAAAAGCAATATGATTTAGTGATGGAACAAAATTCAGAATACAATATCAATGGCACTCTTCTTATGTAATAAGTGGCAGAGGTTATTAGAATAGAGTTAAAAATGAAATCATAGCTAGCAAATGATTCTTCAGGTAATGAAATGGGAGATTCTAGAAGACGTCATATTGGAAATGACTTAAGAAGATTTGGATGATCAGCTGGCTCACATGATTCATAAGGGGATTTGCTACATTCACTACAGGCATGTCATATAATGTAATATCCAAAATACAGATTTCAATAACTAAAGAGTAGCAATCATCAGAATCCAGTTATACTATATTTAAGGGCACAGTAATTAAAAATAAATAGGTTTCATTAGTTTTAACCATTTTTGTGCAACTGGGGCAGAATTAGTTTTCAATGCTTAACGTCATATGATGAATCCTTCTACTACTACTACTACTATTAATATTAATAATAATAATTTTAATAATAATATTATGTTTGATTATACAGAGACAATCACAAGTAGAAAAATCATCTGAATGTTATTCTTTTTAATCTTGCAATACTTATTTAACACCAAACCCAGTTAAGATTTTGGGAAGAGCCATTTTACATAAATGTAGACCTAATTTCACCAGAGCCATGTATATACAATAAATATCCCAGTAATTGTTCACACCATATGTTCATAGCTGCTGTATCCGTTCCTCTGTTGCTCCCTAAAGACCACACTGAATTTGAGATGTATGTAGGTCTTTATTGTACAGTAAACACTGCAGGATTTAAGTTGATACTGACTATTTTTAATGGTTTTATATTTCATAAACATTCCAAACAATGACCTTATAAGAACATTTTATTCATTATGTTCTCATTATATAGTGCATGTATATACTGTATAATTGCTTGAATAACAATTGCTTTTACTTGTTACTTGAATTGAGCAAATGCTTTCTGCAGAATAAAGAACTTTTGCCTGGAACCACAAACCAGTTTCTGAAAACTGTAGGTAAAATTAACTTTAAAAGCACTGTACAATCAGAAAACAGGTTAATTGTTATATAGAAGCAGAAATTTATAAAGGCCTACCTTCACCCGGTGCCATTAGCAATATTTGTGCAAACTAGTGACATTTAAGCCAATAAAACAAAAACACTTAGGTTCCTAAAAGGAGTGATCCATTTATCTACCCTATTTCTCTCTTGCGTTAGTGAAGTTATACAAGTTTGGATGTGCACAGTCATTTATAATGTGGATGTTACTATCCTAAGTAACTCGCTGCTCAGACTGATATCCTGATATGATAGATTAATTCAGTAAACATATGAGTCAATTAATCATATCAAAGTGATATTGCATGTCATAAATCAGAGATACTGCATGAGGCGTACCCTTAAGCATAAAGTCAGCATAGGAAAAAAGTCTGGTACAGGAAGAAGTGATGGTTTAGGATGAGTTTAAATAGGAGCAAATATTGGCAGTGTGCATATACAGTGACATCTCTTAAAATTGGCATAGATATTTCCTTTATGAATCCAGGCACAGAGTTGAAATATTTAGGGGCCGCACATGATAAGTTTTGCGTACCCATGTTGGTTCTGCAATTAGGGATGTAAAGAGGAGCTTGAGCTGTAGATTACGATCCATAGAAGAGAGGATATGAAGACATCCTACTCTTGCACATGGTTAAATTAACAAGTGCGAGAAGTCAATAGGTGTAAGGTTGGGCCTTTGTAGCTCATCATTGAGTTGACAGTTGTGCTTACATTGGAGAAGAAAAGCAGCAGATAACACAGGTGGTGTCCCATTTACAGAGGATTTTAAGGAAATGATGAGTTGTAGACAAGGGCAGGGAGCAGGAAACTTTGTAGCTCATTTAGTCTAGCTGAGGGGATAAGGGCATAGCTAATTGTGATGTGCAGGTCAAAATCTAGTGATTCTTTAAAAGTATCACCTAGATATTTAAATGATATGATATTCTCCACAGGAGAGCAGCAACAACAAAATATTTTGGCATTAATTAGTCTGGCAAGTGAGTCAGTATAGAGTATGTCTTGTTAGTGCTGAGAACAATTTTGTTCTCTGTTAAGCAATACTGCATATTTGAGTAATCTGAAGCAAGTGGGCCATTATTGATATCAGCATTTCTAGCACTTTGGTAAAAGTCTCAGTATTGGCGTAGTGCAGAGACAAGCAGTTACAACTCACATTAAGGTTCCACTGGAGAGTCCTGTGTTTATTGACATCCCTGCTTTGAGTGTATTCACAGTGTCCTGTCTTCAACTGGTGGAGAATTGAGTCTATCTCACACTCTTCTGTTTAGCTGGAATCAGTTGGTCTCAATTGCCTTCAAAGGCTGTAATCACATAAATACAGCGCTAGCTGGCATGAAGTCACTGTAAATAATTAAATGCAGTTTCATCCACTAACATCAGACAGGTATTGCTGATGTACTTATGCCATATTACTATGTCAGACCTGTATTCTTCCAAACAAAATCATCCTCCTGTTTATCCATAAAGAGATCTGCATATCTGGGTGCAAACTTGTTACCCATAGCAGTTCTGCATGTCTGTTTTTAAAATTGTTGCTCAATTCAAAATAGTTGGGATTTAGAATTAACTTAGAATGAATTTGACTTTAAAGGCAAAACAATGCCTTTAAAGCCATTGCTGCTCTATGTATTCACAAAGGTTTGATTTAAGTAACTGAATTCCGGACACAATAGGTCTTCTTGAGGGCTTAGTGATTTAAATGTTCTATTAGTAAGTTATGATATGGCTGCGTAGGGTCTAATTTGAGGGATGGATATGTGGGTGCATTTGCTTCTGTTATGTACTCAGTTTAATTGGGAATGACAAATGCTCTATCTCTGCTAGTTTGATAATTATGTCCTTATTATTTTTCAGGTCCTGGATGACCTGTTGCTCAACTTTTGTAGATTAAATTAAATTTATTTTTCTCAGAGATTGCTCTGATTTTCTGCTGATCTGGAAAATAAATTTAATGTAAGATTAAATCCATTTCCAGTGCAGACAACACTTTGTTTTTTTTCTTTTTAGTGTGTTTACAGAGTGACTCCAGATATTAGAGATCCTCAGTAGCAGAAATGTTTCTTTTTGTAGGTGATTTGAGCAATCTCACTTATCAGTATCATGTCTAAAATTTATGTATTTTCAATAGCAGTTTGACATACGGTTTTGCAAGTTCTCATCCTCAGCATATATCTTTCAAGTGCTAAGAGCGAGTTCCACTCATCGATAGTACTGTAGGAGTTCAAATGCGAACAAAACTCACCTAAAAGATCCCCACAAGGTTATCTTGACTATTTTTAAACATGGAATACCCATGTTATTACAATACATTTCATGCAATACTTTGCAAATACATTAAAGAAAGAAAAACATTGAATGCATTTTCATTTTTAAGCACAGATTTTATTATGAAAATCTATGTATAGAATACTGTTTTGGAAAGGTAGATTGATGCAAAAGCAAGAACCACAAAGTTTTTCTTGGTGATGTTTACAAAAAAAAGTACACACATTTACTTTTTATTTTTTTAAAAAAAATAAAAAACCCTTTAATGGCCATAATTTGTGTGCTTACTGCATAAATAAATTGATGTTGGAATGTGACAAAATAGGCTCAGCATAGGGGTGAGAAAGTCATGAGTGGTGAAATGGTTAACAAACATGTTAATTGAACCATTTTTATCAACTAGGACAAAAGTACTATGTGTGCTGAAAGTAGGTTTAGCAAAATATGTATGTCCCTTAAAGTGGTCTCTTAGTTTAAGATTAAGTTGCATATTATAAGTCAATTCCGAACAACATCTGGGAATGCACAAATGATTGATCAAAAATCAGTCCCATATGACCTGCTCCTCTATAGTTTTCCCCCTTTCTCTGAGCATATTGTAATTTTACCCTAAAGAAAGAATGTTGGTTAAGAGGACAACAAGGGCTAATATATATATATATATATATATATATATATATACACATATATATATATATATACACAAGTTAACCCGTGCATGATACTCATGCATTCTAGTCAAATCAAGCTACTTAAGGTGTTAAAAAGGGTCTTGTCATGCATTTGAGCCTAGCCCAGGCCTCCTCAGGGGAAGAGCATTACTTCCCGATGCAAGCGCCCTTTTTTAACGTGGTTTTGTCCACCTGTCACCACCTCATCATTCTTCTCCATCACCTCATCCTTCATTTTCATCGCCACATCTATCCAGATGTCTATCCAGACACAGGGATCTCTCTCAGCGGTCCTGAGTATCACACTCCTCTCGCTCTGTCACCCCCGGCAACCACCAAACACTCCCCACTGTCACCCCCGGCAACCACCAACCACTCCCAGCTGTCACTTCTCCTTCAAGAAATATATATATATTTTTTTTAAATCTTTATAAACACTTTTAACAATTAACAAATTAAATTAACAAATTAAAAACATCTTAGTATACCAAATTTCAGCCCTTTCTGAGTTGTTTTTTCCACACACACTAAGAATTTAGTAGGTCAGTGTATAACTCCGCCCAGCAGTTGGTGCTGCAGCTTGGTTTTATTTTTTCCACACACAGACAGACAGACTAACACACGCCACTAGACATTTATATTATAGATAGATAGACCCACTAGGGGACAATCGTACATACTCCCCCAAAAAAAGATATCGACAGGACATAGAGGAAAAGAGCAAAAAAAAAATCAAAAACGAAGACCGATATAACAGATTCTTCAACCTGATGAATTAAGATTATTATCAAAAGGGCTTTCATTTGCTCCTACCTGTTTTCCCAATGGCTTTGATCTTTTTATTGATGTAAATAAATACATTAGAAAACTAACTCTAAAAAGACATTTTTTAAAAGCAGATAAGGTGTCTAAAAATGATGAAATAATATCTACAAATGATATAATGTCTAATACTGGTTTAAAGAAACATTCTAATTTTTACCCTGTTGAATCCAAGGGGACCTATATAGATATGTTTGGTGAATTAGTTAAAAGAGATTTATTTGTGCTTAGTAATACCAAGCAAGAGTACAAACCTAATCTCACCAAACAAGAAAAGATAGCTTTAGAAAAATTAGTTAAGGATGAAGACCTTATTATAAAGCCAGCGGATAAAGGAGGAGGATTGGTTATTTTAAACAGACAAGATTATGTTAAGGAAACTTTAAGACTGGTGAATGATTTGGATTTTTATGAAAAGTTAGCTCTAGATCCTACAAATGTATATTTACTAGAATTGGAAGAAATATTATTGAGAGGATTAAGTAATGGTCATATTACTAAAAATGAATTTGATTATGTGCTGAATAAATTTCCTAGGATCGCTACATTCTATCACTTACCAAAGATACATAAACAGTTAGTCAATCCTCCGGGATATCCCATTGTCTCGGGGATAGACTCGTTAACTGCACACCTGTCTGAATATGTAGATTTTTATTTTAAAAAATATGTATCAGGTTTGAAATCTTATGTAAAGGATTCCACTCAAGTATTACAAATTGTGAGGGAAATTTAATGGAATACTGACTTTTTTTGGTGTACGATTGATGTACAGTCTCTTTATACTGCAATTCCACACTCTAGGGCAGGGGTGTCCAACCTTTTAGCTTCCCCGGGCCACATTGGAAGACGACGAGTTGGTTTGGGCCGCACATAAGATACACTAACAATAACGATAGCTGATCATCCAAAAAACCATAGAAAACATAGTCAACATATATATATATATGAGAAAAAAAGTTATATATTTATATATATATATATATATATATATATATATATATATCACTTCTTTTTCAAATCCCCCTATACTTACCTTTCAATCGCCCTGTTCAAAAAATCCTCACTAGTTATTATACTATAATCACTTTTTGTATTGATTCGATGCAATATTAATAAAGTGCATTTAAGCCAGGCATTGTATGTCAGGGTGCCCTGACCAGACCTGCGGTACCTGACATATACATCACTGTGACCCCAATTTGTGACCTGTTTTGCTAATTACACCACTATGTTAGCTAAGGGATAACAACTTATAATGGGCCAAAGAGAATAATATATAATGCCCCATTAGTAATACAAGTAGAAGTATGTAGCAGGGAGATAAGGTCCATGATGCTCCAGGACCAGGTGACTTTTATTCACTGGCCAGCGTCCCTTGAAATAATAAAAAAAATCCCCCTTAATTTACCTTTTAATCGGCTTATTTTCCTGTCCTCTTCTCTTCTTTTCTCCAATTCTGTGCTGCTGATTGTTCTTCTCGCGCGGGTGACTCCTCTGTGCTGCGCTCCGCAATGGATGTTGGCGTGATGACATTACGCTCGACATTCACTGCGAGCACCGCACGGAGGAGGAGACAAGGGAGGGAGCCGGAGTACCAGCTGACGTGACCGCAAGGTAAGTATTTTCTTTTCTTTTTTTTGCAGGATTTTTTTTTCCATTAACAGGGCTGCCCCCTTGCCACAACCAAAACTCCTTCTGGGCCACATTACAGGCGTGTTGGACAACCCTGCTCTAGGGGTATAAAGGCGGTTAGAGACTGTTTATTGAACGATGGAAGTTTAACTGTAGATCAGTGTGACTTCATTATAGAATGCACTAAGTACATTTTGGAACATAATTTCTTCATTTTTCTCAACCAGTATTACCATCAGGTGCGAGGGACTGCGATGGGCAGTCCCTTTGCACCTAGTTATGCTAATATTTATATGGGCTGTTGGGAACAACATGTTATATATGCTAGCAAAATATACATGGATAATATCGTCTTATTTAAACGCTACATTGACGATATATTGTTGATTTGCAGAGGTACTTAAGCTGATTTTAATTATTTTATTCAGGAGATCAATACTAATGAGTTTGATTTAAAATTTACATCTGTGATTAAGAAAGAAAAAAATCGAATTTTTGGATCTGGTTTTAGACACTGCGTTATTTGATGAAAGAAAAATGATTGATACTTATACATTCATCAAAAAAGTTGATAGCAATAGTTATATTGATTATAGCAGTTACCATTTAAAAAGATGGAAAAATAATATACCCATCTCCCAGCTAACAAGAATTAGGCGCAACTGTGCAGATATAGAAACTTTTGAAATACAAGCATCCACCTTAGTAGATAGATTTTTAGAGCGTGGGTATCCAGAAAAACTTCTGGCAGATTGTTTAGAACAAGTTAGAGGGTTTGATAGGACTGAATTAACAAAATATAAAGAAAAGAAGAAGAATAAATTGAATACATCGAATTGTCCCTTCGTTACAACTTATAATATAGCTAATCAACAGATAACGAATATTTTCCATAAACACTGGTCAGTTCTGAAGTTAGATTCGCTACTGTCTAACACCTTACCGAAAAAAACGCAAATTATCTTTAAGAAACCTAAAACACTTAGATCAATACTGGCCCCATCACATTTGAATGAAAAATCTAACAAAAACACAAGCTGGTCGTTCTCAACGAAAGGCTTCTATCCGTGTGGGCATTGTAAAGCCTGTAAATATGTACATAATAACCACAAAACGTTCTCTGATACTTCAAGTAAGTAAGAAAGAAATATTCAATGTTTTATGAATTGTAATACCACATACGTGGTGTACTTATTGGAATGTGGATGTGGAAAAAAGTACATAGGGAAGACCAAGAGAGCTGTTAAAATAAGGGTGTTTGAACATTTACGCAATATTAAACATAAGATTGAAAATCATATTGTCCCAAGACACTTTCTCGCTTGTCATAATGCTAATCCTGATACTGTCCGATTTAAGACAAAAGAACATATTGAGGTGAATGAAAGAGGAGGAGATCGCCTTTTAAAATTAGCTTAGAGAGAAACTTACTGGATCTATACTCTGAATACATTTGTCCCGTGGGGGTTAAATGAAGGTTATAAAGTCACACCCTTTTTATAAGAGTTTGTATTTACAACAGTTTATGTTATGCTGTTTTTATATATTTTATATACTGTGTGTATTTTTTATCATGTTTGTTTATAAATTGTTATTATTCTGCATTTAATTTGAACAGTATGGATTTTGTATCCTTTAAAATTGATATGTGCATATGTTAAGTTAAGCTAACTAGTGAACGAAGGTTTGTCTCGTTCACCTGTGATGTCAATTAAGATTATCCTAGAAGTAGGTGAGCTTTAGAACTTAGAACCACACCTCCTGATGAAGTCCTTGAGATGAAACGCATAGAGGTGTTTGTGGATTGTTAACATGTTATAGCCGCTTTGATTATGATGTCCGTGTATGCAGACTAGAAGTGACCTATACTGTAACCTATGCTTGAAACTTTTGACTATCTGGTACGTGCAATTTTATTCTTTTGAATAAATCTTTTAACTTGGGTAACACACCATGGAAGCGCCGCTGTTTGTTTGATGTTCTAGGATTTGCTACTTCCCCATGGAGATCGGGTGGTAAAAAGGGAAGGACGCGCAGAAGAAAAATCTGCTGGTGTTGGATTTCTTGTGGAACTAATATCTACCACGAACTGGCACGATAGTGAACTTTTTTGTGAACATTTTCTGCTGTGCGCACTGTTTGTTGTGTTGTATATATATATATATATATATATATATATATATATATATATATATATATATACACACACATATAAGTTACGCAATCTTCCTCAACAGCGTTGAAAAGTTTTGGTTACACACCTATGAGAGACCCCAGTATAGACCTGCATGCTTCATGTCAGCAGCTCAGAGAAGAGTTGAGGGCCCAGTGAAGCAATTGTGCTTCAGGAAGGAAGAGTCCAAGAGATACTGAGAAAGAAGAGTCCACAGTCCTAATAGAGGCTGTTAAGCAGATTAGCTGCACCTGTGTTAGTAAGGGTTGTTGACAATTAAAAGCATATTTAGTGTTATGTACTTGCCTGTTATGAACTTGCCCTTAGAATTGCCCTTATCCAAGATGGCCGGGAATGTCTCATGAAGATTCCATCTTGGATCTCATTTCCTGTTTGGGCCTAGAAATGGCACTTCCTGTTTTGAAGCCTTTGCTTAAGTATTGTGTTTGTGTCTGAACTAAATATATTTTTTTCAGAGATTCAATCTCATCAGGCTCAGTACCAAGGGATTGGCGTATAGCAGATGTGGTGCCGTTGTTTAAAAAGGGGACGAGATCACAACCAGGGAATTATAGACCTGTAAGAATGACATCAATAGCGGGGAGTAGTATTCAGGATTACTTGGTATGCAATAAAATTATTAGTGGGAATCAACAAGGATTTGTGAGGGATAGGTCATGTCAAACTAATCTAATTAGTTTCTACGAGGAAGTTAGCGGGAACTTAGACCAGGGCAGCACAGTAGATGTGGTCTACTTAGATTTTGCAAAGGCCTTTGATACAGTGCCACACAAGAGGTTGGTTTACAAAATAAGGGAACTGGGTATAGGAATCAACATTTGTACTTGGATCGAAAACTGGTTAGAGAATAGGGAACAGAGAGTTGTGATAAATGGAACATTTTCTAATTGGTCAAAAGTCTTAAATGGAGTTCCTCAAGGTTCCGTGCTGGGACCACTCCTTTTTAATATATTTATTAATGACCTTGGTGATGGTTTAGAGAGTAAAGTTTCTATTTTTGCAGATGACACTAAACTCTGTAAGGTAATAAAATCAGAGCAAGATGTAGCTTCTCTACAGAGGGACTTAAATAAACTGGAGGATTGGGCGGCCAAATGGAATATGAGGTTTAACACAGATAAATGTAAGGTTATGCATTCAGGGATCAAAAACAAGAACGCAATCTATAAATTAAATGGAATTAATTTAGGAGAATCTGTAATGGAAAAGGATTTGGGAGTGCTTGTAGACAGTAGACTTAGCAATAGTGGTCAATGTCAAGCAGCAGCTGCAAGGGCAAACAAAGTATTGGCATGCATAAAAAGGGGCATAGATGCAAGGGAAGTCAGTGTAATTTTGCCACTGTATAAATCATTGGTAAGACCTCATCTTGAATATGCAGTACTGTTCTAAGCACCACTCTATAAAAAAGATAATTTGGAACTAGAAAGGGTTCTGGGAAGGGTGACAAAATTGATAAAGGGTATGGAGTCATTAAGTTATGAGGAAAGGTTAGCCAGTTTAGGCATGTTTACTTTAGAAAAGAGGCGTCTAAGGGGAGATATGATTACTATGTACAAATACATTAGGGGTCAATACAGAGAATTTTCATGGGAACTTTTTACCCCAAGGACTATACACAGGACATGTGGTCACCCACTAAGGTTAGAGGAGAGGAAATTTGACAACCAGCAAAGGAAGGGGTTCTTTACAGTAAGGGCATTCAAGATATGGAATTCATTGCCAGGGAAGGTTGTGATGGCAGATTCAATAGATATGTTTAAGAAATGGTTAGACAAATTTTTAGCGGAAAGGTGTATCCAGGGATACGACCGTTAATTAAAATGAAGGATAGTAGAGGACATAGGGTAAAAAAAGGACTGCAATATTGAGTCTGGGGGGATTTTCACAATTGAAACAGATTGGCGGTTGCTTACTCTGGATCAATTTCAAATATAAGTGCAGGATCACAGGAGATCCAAAATAGGTTGAACTTGATGGACTGGTGTCTTTTTTCAACCTCATCAACTATGTTACTATGTTACTATGTTAGATGCTTCCACAGAACCTTGCTCCCTCTTGTGATTTGGAATACAATTGCTTGATATTTCTACCAGACCTTTATCTGTCTTGAGACTGTGGATTTCACTTGTTGGATAATTTGAGATTTATATCAAAATAAATCCTGTTTATTACAGAACTACCTGGCTATTGGGTTCCATTTGTGATACCAGAAGTGTGACAGGATACTCAAGCACCAAAATGACAGACCCCGCCGGTACAGAACCAACTGCTTTACAGCGACTTTCAGATCTGAGTTTCCACATGCATTCTACCTCAAGACAGCTACAGGAATTTCATGCAAAATTACAAGGACTTGAGACCCACAAATAATTAACAGGTAACTGAGTTCAAATAAATGTTCAAGAACTTAAAGATCAAATAGCGCTCTAAAATGGAGTTATTACAGAACTACAGACGCAGCTTCAAGAAGTTAATGCTGTAGCACCTTCGGCTGCAGTACATCAGCCCACACTCCCACTACCTCCGACTCAATTTTCAGGTGATCGTAAAAGATACAGAGGTTTTATTAATCAATGAAATATGCATTTTGATTTGCATCCTACTGATTTTTTGACTGATGTGCAAAAAGAACATTGTATTCTTTTATTGTTGAAAGATGATGCCTTGGCATGGGCTTCTCCTTTGATAGAGGCAAAAAGTCCAATATTATAAAATCTTTCTAATTTCATGGATGAAATGAACCAGATATTTGATGATCCAAATCGAAGTGCTACTGCTGAGTCAGTTTTATTAAAGATGCGTCAGGGAAGACGTTCAGTAGCTGAATACACATCTCATTTTCGAAGATGGATCTTGGACACAGATTGGAATTTGGCAGCTGTCTGTTTATCGAAAGGGATTACCTGAGTTTATTAAAGATGAATTATCTAGAGCTGATGCACCCACTGAATTTGAAGTCTTTGTTAAACATTGTATTTGTATTGATGCTCGTCAAATGGAGAGGAAACAGAATAGATGGGGCTCCATGTGGACTCGCCCTAATTATTCAGAACCAGCAGTATCAAATTACTCTGAAACTCCTGCAACACAACAAATTGAGGAGCCTGAGCCAATGCAAATAGATACCATTCGCAAGAAGATTTCTATTGAGAGCAGAGATCAACGACGACAAGATAATCTCTGTTTGTATTGTGGTAAATCTGGACATTATGTATCTAATTGTTCTCAACGACCGCGCAAGACAGTTGCTACATTGATGGAACCTAAAGATTCTGACCAGGAATCTATTATTTCATGCTGTTCACATCAACTGAATGCTATTATTCCTCAAATCTCTTCGCTGTCTACAATTGAGAGAGAGAACAGAAGAATAAAAAATAATTTTTCAATTCCAATACAACTTGAGATAAACTCTCGACTTATTTCAACCATGGCAATGCTGGATTCTTGAGCCAATGGTAACTTCATGGATATAGATTTTGCTAAACAAAACCATATATTATTTCAAGAAAGACAGGGTCCTATATTGATGGAGACAGTTGATGGGTCCCCTCTGAAAATGTCAAAGATGTACAACAATTAATGGGCTTTGCTAATTTTTATTGATGCTTTATAAAGAACTTTTATGGAATTGCTGCCCCCATTACTCAGCTCACAAAAAAGGGTTCTTCATTTCAGTGGTCACCAGCAGCTGATAAAGCTTTTTCCATTTTGAAAACAAAGTTCAAATCAGATCCTATATTAATTCATCCTGATCCTACACTCCCATTTGTTTGCAAAGCATCAAGTGATAATCCTCATCGATCATCAGAATTTGGAATTCATTAAATCAGCAAAGAGATTATTCCCCCAACAAACTGGATGGGCTCTTTTTAAGCCATTTTGATTTCCTAATTTTCTATAGACCTGGATCAAAGAATGGAAAAGCTAATGCTCTTTTAAGAGCCTACGTGGAGATTCCTCAACCGGTAAAGCCTGTTCAAACAATAATTCCTGATTCAATGTTTTGGGGGTTATTTGTACAACTGAGTTATTAACATTGATCCAGAATGGATATGATATGGATTCTACCCTCATGAATCCTCCAAAAAATGTTAAATTAACTTATGACAACAGGGTCTGGCATATGGCACATCGATTATACGTTCCAGAAAAAGCACAGTTAAAGGTCATGCAACTATTCCATGACTCTAAATTAGCAGGCCATAAAGGACTCCAGAAACCTCAAGAACTGTTAAGCCGTTCATTCTGGTGGCCCAAATATAAGGAAGATGTAGCAAAATATGTATCCTCTTGTACAACGTGTGCCAGATTTAAGATTTCTCGTGCTTCTCCTTTCGGACTATTACAACCTTTGCTAATACCTACACGTCCATGGGATTCCATTTCCATGGACTTTATTGTAGACCTTCCAAGATCTAAGAATATGACCACTATATTTGTGGTAATCGACAGACTGACAAAGATAGCTCACTTTATGCACTGCCAGAGTATTCCTACAGCAAAAGAAACAGCCGACTTACTTATAAAAAAAGTTTTTCGCTTGCATGGCGTTCCTAAGAATGTGGTGTCAGACCGAGGAGTTCAATTCACATCACAATTTTGGAAACAGTTTTGCAAATCCCTTGACATTTTGGTGAACTTGTCCACCGCATTTCATCCACAGTCAAATGGACAAACGGATTGAAAAAAACAAAAACTCTAGCGATATCTTAGATGTTATATTTGTCACCTACAAGATGATTGGTTTGATATAGGGATGTGCACCGGCCACTTTTGGTGTCTCGTGTTTTGTGTTTTGGGTTCGGATTTGCTTGATGTTTTGGGTTCGGATTTGTTTCGCAAAACACCTGTCGAAAGGTTTTGGTTCGGATTTAAGGTTTTGGATTCGGATTTATTTTGAAAAAAGCATAAAAAGTTCCAAAATCAAGTTTTTGGGCTTATTTTCACTCCTACACTATTTTTAACCTCAATGACATTCAATAACAATCATTTCCATTAATTTCCAGTCTATTCTGAACACCCTCACACCTCACAATATTGTTTTTAGTCCAAAACGTTTCACCGAGGTAGCTTTCTGGACTGCATAGTGGAGTGGTCCCGGTACCCAATTTGGTACCGGGGCCACAATATATCACCCTCAACTGGTCTCAATTCCACCAAAAAAGTATCTGGACTGCGTAGTGGAGTGGTCCCCACAATATAAAAAAACACTCAACTGGTCTGAATTCCACCAAAAAAGTATCTGGACTGCGTAGTGGAGTGGTCCCCACAATATAAAAAAACACTCAACTGGTCTGAATTCCACCAAAAAAGTATCTGGACTGCGTAGTGGAGTGGTCCCTACAATATAATAAAAAATCCCTCAACTGGTCTGAATTCCACCAAAAAAGTATCTGGACTGCGTAGTGGAGTGGTCCCCACAATATAATAAAAAAACCCTCAACTGGTCTGAATTCCACCAAAAAAGTATCTGGACTGCGTAGTGGAATGGTCCCCACAATATAATAAAAAAAAAACAATTGTTCTGAATTCCACCAAACAAGTATCTGGACTGCGTAGTGGAGTGGTCCCCACAATATAATAAAAAATCCCTCAACTGGTCTGAATTCCACCAAACAAGTATCTGGACTGCGTAGTGCAGTGGGCCTGGTACCCAATTTGGTACCGGGGCCACAATATAATAATAAAACCCTCAACTGGTCTGAATTGCAGTGCACAGATGGCGGACACCGGATGGACGTCTAAAACCAACATAGCAGTTAAGGGCGCAGTTCCTCTTTTTTGTGACTGCACAAACAATTAATGTAGTAATAGAAATGACAGTTGTTTTTTGTTTTAAATATAGAAAGAAAGAAGGTAGTACTAGAAATGGCAGCTATTTTTTTTTTTTTAAAATAGAGAAAGAAAGAAGGTAGTAATAGAAATGGCAGTTATTCGAATCCCCAGGAGAGTCTAAGTAGGGTGAGCCACAGAGAGATTATTTCCCTCAGTTTCTCTAACAGGTTGTCAGTGTTGTGCCTCTTCTTAAAACCTGTGATACATAACTACACACACTCGGCAAAGCAAATTATCTGCGGCACAGGAGAGTACCACTGGACTTATACTGCAGAATCAGTGAAATTTGTAATATTGCAGTACCAATGGACTTATACTGCAGAATGAGTGAACTTTGTAATATTGCAGTACCAATGGACTTATACTGCAGAATGAGTGAACTTTGTAATATAGCGGTACCAATGGACTTATACTGCAAAATCAGTGAACTTTGTAATATAGCAGTACCACTAGACTTATACTGCTGAATCAGTGAACTTTGTAATATAGCAGTACCAATGGACTTATACTGCAGGATTGTTTTGGGATATTTTTTTTTTTTATAATTACTTTTTTTGTTATTTTTTTTATAACTTTTTTTTTAATTTTTTATAATTTGGGAATAATGGGGAAATAACAATGCCCTTAGAAGGACAGAGCACAGGACACAGCACCACTGGACTGAACAGGACACAGCACAGGACCCAGCAGCACCACTGAACTCAGAAGGACAGAGCACAGGACACAGCACCACTGGACTGAGCAGAACACAGAGCACAGCACAGCACAGAACTGAACAGCACGAGATATAGCAGGACAGAGGACCACCTAACACACCCTCCCTCTACCCTGATCAATGCCCAAGTGAAGATGGCGGCGACTAGCGGGGAATTTATAGGATCCGAGTATCGCGAGATTCGACAGCGGGATTATGACTCAGAGCCTCGCTTTCAGTTATGCAATTGGCGGGAATACCCGGATCTGGCTCGGATCCGGCTCGGATCGGCAACGTTCGGGTGGGCTCGGATTTCAGAAATCCGAGTGCGTTCATCTCTAGTTTGATATCCTCCCCATGGCTGAGTTTGCATACAATAATTCTAAACATTAGTCTACAAGATTTAGCCCTTTCTATGCTAATCTAGGATATCATCCAAATATATGTCCCAATCTACTTTGTGACTCTCCAATTCCTGCTGTGGAGGACAGACTGATTCTTATGCAAAGTAATCTTGAATTATTGAAAGAGACATTGAAATCTGCTCAAGAAGGATCTAAACGTGATGCTGACAGATCATGAAGGGCTGCTCCAACTTTTAATATCGGTGATGAAGTATGGTTGTCAACTAGACATTTAAGGATGAAGGTACCATCTTCTAAGTTGGGAAGCAAATTAATTGGTCCATATAAGATCATTACACAGATTAGTTCAGTGGCTTTTTGATTGGATATTCCTGATTCCATAAAGGTACATCCTGTTTTTCATGTGTCATTACTAAAGCTTTCAGTGAAGAATCCATTTCCTGGTCACTCTTTGCCTCCTCCTGAGCCAATTCAAGTTGATGAGCAAGAGGAATTTATAGTCAAAAAGATCCTGGACTCTAGTATGTTTCGAAATCAACTACAGTATCTGCTACATTGGCAGGGGTATGGGCCAGAAGATGACTCTTGGCAATCTGCTAAGGATGTTCATGTCCCACTTTAGGTAAAAACATTTCATCAACAGTATCCTGGGAAGCTTGGTCCTGAGCCGTCCAGAGGACATCATTGAGAAGGAGGCATCCTGTTATGTACTTGCCTGTTATGAACTTGGATTTATACATATCAAAATTTCCGGTTGCGATACCAGCAGTGTGACATTTATATTTAACGTTTGCTGTTTGGAGACTCTATTTTGTACCAAAAATTGGACCTCTGGGACCACTGATATATATATATATATATATATATATCTACATTAAAATAGATACTACCAGTCCCATACCAGAAACTACTAGCCTAAAGCTGAAATAATAGTAAAAAGCACAAACACAATGGAGGTTAATATATGATAGCCATGGTGTCCTACAATTTTGAAAAACTCTTAATTTTGTAATGGAATAAAATATATATAGAAGGGAAAATAATTAAGAAAGGGTTGTGTAAGAAGCATTTATATTCCACACATAAGGCCCGATTCATATCCAAATGCAACTTGCGGTTAAAAAAAAAAAAGAGCACAGAACTTGACTGTAATTCCGCACATATCAAGTCCATGCAAATCTCAAGATGAGTTTCTATTTGAATTTGGGTGTAAGTATGCTCTATCTAAATGCTATGTGCCGTATGTTAACATATAGAATATCATGTTCAATGTATAGTCACATCAGCATTTTACAAAACACATTTTAGCAAATAAATGAACAACATATAATACTATAATCATTAATACTAATATGTGGTTTAAATATTTTTCTTTACATTATTTATATATATATATATATATATATATATATATATATATATATATATAAAACAAGATGTTCTTATGTTCTTAATGTGTACTGTACACACACAATGAAACTTATTTGCAAACACATGTTTTTTGCTATCTAATGGCACACATATGTGTAGTTTTTAATATAAAGACGATGCCATATCAATCATCACTATCAGACCGCATTTACACCTTCCCTGTAGCTGGTGGAAATAACACGGCTAAAGCAAGCTTACTTAAGAGATACCCAAAACTTGAATTGGCCACATTTGTGTGTGAATGCCCTCTGCACATTGTCTATGTTCGTCTGACTCCCCCCACCTTCCCCCCCCCCCCCCCATTCCGCCCTTGAAGAAATTCCGATCTGGCGCATGAGCAGAGCGAATTCACACAACATACGGCATGCAAATGGACTTACTCTTGGACGTGAATAAGGCTAATAATCTGTTTCCTGTATTTAAACCTTTTTATGGAAATTCCAGGCAGCCTTTCACAGTCTGAATGGTAGTAGGGAACATTAACTAGTACTAAGCTAAATAAATGTGTTACATACATCATGGCTGTAACTAGAACTTTGGGTGACCCATAGCAAGATTTTGAAGCAACCCTGAAGGTTTCTAGAGAGGAACAATTTCTCCTGCCCTGCCTTCCCATTCCTATTCCCCATTCCTCAGCTGCATGCCGCTCTGCACTTACTGCCCAGAAAGGAAAGGAACATTAGATTTTCCATCTCCCCTGAGCAGTGTTTACATTTGATGCATGGTATTTTGGAGCTTCAAATGCCATATAGTGTCGGTGTTCACTCATTAAACTCTCTGCTGAACATTACTCTCCTCTCACTCAGAGAAGGCAGCAGAGGGAACAGAACCTGGCAGCTACACAGTACTAGTCAGCAGAGGGGCATGATGGATCCCCTCAGTGGATTGGCCCATGCCAGCTGCTATCCCAGTAGTTGCATTCACAAAATACAGCATTCTTGGCAAGATATGAGGGTGTACACTTATCGAATAAAAGAAAAGAGCTTAGAGTCAAAACACAGAAAACGTATACAAATTAAGTTTTCATTGTACAAAATGTAAAAAGTTTAAATCATTACAAATTGGCCTCTTTTCATATCTATACTAACTAGGGGCCTGATTCATTAAGGTTCTTAAATGAAGAGGATTCTCATTTCAGTCTCCTGGACAAAACCATGTTACAATGGAAGGGGTGCAAATAAGTGTTCTGTTTTACACATAAGTTAACTACTGACTGTTTTTTCATGTAACACACAAATATCAACTTTAAATTTCAGTGTACAAATAAGCTATCAAATATTTGTGTGTTACATGAAAAAACAGGCAGTATTTAACTTATGTGTAAAACAGAACACTTATTTGCACCCCTTCCATTGTAACATGGTTTTGTCCAGGAGACTGAAATGAGTATCCTCTTCATTTGAGATCCTTAATGAATCAGGCCCTAGGATCTTATCTTATATTATACACTGGAAAGTTTTTATTCAGTATTAATTTAAAAAAAAATCCTGTCACTTTTAATCCTTCACAAATGGCCCTTTTAAAATATAAGGAATAGCAGAATAAAAACATATAAAGGACAAGTACCTTCTTATAATACTGTAGACTATTCATATGTGCCCTAATGTTTACATGCCTTACTCATGAACAAACATATAACTTCAAACAACTCACCTTGGTGTGATGGAAAGAAAAATTGAAAGAGAAAGTGGAAACAAGCGAAAGGCTGAGAAAGGATTCCTTATGCTCAGTCAGTTTTATATTTAACAAGTTGTGATCAATGAAGAGTTCAAAGTCAGCCAGATGTAAATGCTACAATCCTTAGCAGGAGATAGCCAAACATCACAGAGACACATCAAAGGCAAGTTTTGAGTGTGAGTTCTTAAGGGGTTATGGAAATTCAGTAAAATTGAGATTCTTGTAAGAAATGTTTGTTGAACAATCTAACTTCGATTTTAACAACTACTACTGAAAGTTGTTTTGTATTATCTATAATAATCTGGGTTGTTTAAGTGATTGCAAATTTATACGTTAAGTTGAATATTTTAAAGGAATAATTGCCAATGTTTATATTTGATAAAGACAAATATCAAGCAGATCATTATTGAAAAAAATGTATTTAGGCTACTGCTTCAATATATGGGCAATAACATCATTATCATTTTAATAATCCTAGATTATCCAGGAATTAACAATGTGATTTGAACTCCCGGGAGATTTCAGGCAGCTACACGTATTAGTATTGAGAACAATGTCATGTTATGATTTAAATTTTTAATCCTAATAAGTGTTATGGGGGTCTTAGGGCAGCTCAGAATAACAGTAGACCCCAGCTATTAATTTTGCACTGGAGTTGCAGGACTCACTAGAAAATCCAGTTACTAAGGTATACTATAGGGTTGGAAACCATATTGTTCCCATAGCACATACTGTATGTTTTACATCATAACTACATAATAATATTATATATGTATAATATTAGATTTTATATTTTAGTGATATTAGAGGACAATAAAGTCCCAGGCAGTGATAGCGTTCCCATATTGTTGTACCTGCTATTGTACTGAATCTCTCTCTGTCTTGTTTGGTATTGACCTGTGACTTTGTTTTTCGATCACTGCCTGATCGCTGCCTGTCCTGACCTCTAGCCTCGTTCACTGGATTAGTCTCCAACCACTGCCTATACTGACCTCTAGCCTTTTTCACTGGATTAGCCTATGACCACTACCTATTCTGACCTTTGGCCTTGTTCACTGGCCTTGACCGCTGCCTGTACTGACGTTTTGGCCTAGTTTATTGGATTATCCTGTGTCCAACATCTGTTTGGACTAGCCAACCATTCCATTCTTCATACACCTTTTAGTTTTAGTCCACCTCTGGCACTCCTGACCACTACCATACTTGTCTGCAGTAAACCTACACATAGCCAAACAAAATATAGATAAGTCTGTATTACTTTGAGTTAAATCCTGTGGGCATCCAATTACAGGTGAGCATATAGCATTCTATGGGAATGGCGGCTCCTATAGATAGTGACATCATGAAGACGTTTCTAGGGACTTGTGTCTACTGTCTGTCCTAACAGTAAGACATCAATGTCAGAGCAAAACAAAGCAGCCAAACAAATAAATAAATAAGTTGGATGAATGTAGAGGCGCACTTGACAACATAATCTTCCAGCATTAGGAGCCTTATATTCCTTCTCTCTGCAGCTGGGGTTACTGTTGTTTCCACTATATAACTCTCCGTAAGTCTTTAGCTTATCAAAATACTGCACTGTCCTCACTTACTAAATCAGAAGTGGACAGCAAGCTCACATTGATCTCCTGAAATAGCTTGTGCTACTATGAAGATTTGATTTGACTGGTTACAGATTTAAAAGTAAATACATTTTAAAATTAATGTTAAGATATAAATGAACACATTTCAGTTCGAGCAGCTCTAAACTTATGTGATTTACTAATGGTCAAATATATGCTCAGATTTACAAGAGTCTAATGCTAATTGTAAATGAAAGGACAATTGACTTCACTTCACAAAGCAATTCACAGAACGGATAGAGCAGTTCTTGCTTTGCCAAATGCAAAATTTTAGCTTTACAGGTCAATAAAGAGCAAAGAACATTACAAGTTTGACACTTGACACAAATTGCAATCTTTTTCAATAACATAAAAGAGGAATAGCTAAAGGAGAGATGTTGTTACTGGAAGCATATAATAAATATAACCAATAGCTTTATTTCTTATTTTTTTTAGATGTAATCCATTTCTGTACAACATGTTTATAATGTGATTCACAAAACAATTAGTTTGTTACTATTCTTTGGAAAAATACATATTTTATGACATTCTAAAACTGCACTTTCTATTCAGCTGCAGAGATGGCAAGTATAATAATATGAGCTATACATTAATTGAGAAAAAATATAATATCTGCATTTATGTAAACAGAACCAAATATCCAAGAAAGCTTGTCAGTTGCTAAAAACAAGAAAAATTAATTTAGGAAACATTAACAAGTTAGAGATGTGTATAGGTCCACAGTGAACATTTGACTGCTGAAATTGGTCTTTCTCCAACACAAACATCAACCCAAAGATATGTTAAGAGATCTATTTTTTTGCAGGACCAAACAAGTTTAAAATGCTTTAAATCCTTAAAAGCAAAGGTCAGCACAGACTGATGCTCAGCAATTTATTATGAGGGGCTTGTTTTGCTCTTTATAAGGAAATACGTTTTGTAAGTCAGAATACGATAGTATCAAAAACATCACAATCTTAGTTGCATTTATCCCCTTTTAATGATCATTATACACTATAATGCTGGTACTAATATCTGTCTGGCTGTTACTTATGTAGATTTTAAGATGTGTGCTACTGTACCTTGTTCCTTCTTAAGAATAGGGCCTGCACAACACAGAAACTTATTACAACATAAATCATGTTACAGGCAGTCTGTTGTGCGTTTCTTTTTTCTAAGGTGCTACAGTTAGTCAATATCATAAGAATAAGTATATCTGAAAATAAAACTGCAGATATAGCATCAACACTGGCAGTATCTGTGACCCCTAACATGTTTAGCTGGGAGTGATTGCTACAAACATTATTGCATTAAATGATTGAGTCTTTAGGTATTTTGCTAAGGATTTGAAAACTATTGGGCATAGATTTTTTTAATGTTTATTATTATTTATTAAAATATAGACCCCATAATGGCATGCTCTTTGGGATTGTATTTTTTTAAAAAAAATCGTAGAGATTTTCAACTCATTCAGTGAAGGTAAAAATTATACATAGTAATGAGCTTGGCAACAGTACATTTAGGATGCACACAATAAAAACACAGATATTTTAACATGGTTCTGATAGGTGAGATATATCAAATTGCATACTGTTTCAGCTTTCTGGCCATTCAAAACATAAGAGAAAGTACAGAATATGCATTTTTATGGGGGCAATCATTATTACTTGACTAAGGGTGCAATATTAGTTATCTTATGGGAGCAATATTATTTTATGATATATGCAATTTTTGTAACAATTTCACCAATGATTGAAAGTTCCAATGACCATGCCAATTCATGCGTACACACCTAAAAAATTTACCTTCAGATCTCTGATCTTCATATCTGATAACCATCTTCTGAAAAGATTGGGACTCTACACAATCTACAGAAATCGGCCTCTGCTGCTGGTCACCAGTACATACACACTTCCATATTTGCCCGACGTTGTTCCATCGTTGATCGTGATTTTGAGGAAGCTTAGATAATCAAATCAACAGATGCAATGTGTTTCAGTACTGTCCCAATCCTGCACTCACCTGAACCTTCATGACTTGTGTGTGATAAAGGCTTAATAAAAAACAACCACCTGGACTGTTTAAAAATGAACAACTATCCCACATACTAACTTTGTCTTACCAGTTATGCCACCATAGGTTTTTTTTGTAAATAGCTGACACTCTTACTCAAGAAGCCTTTGGTCCTCCCTTTAAATGAATCTATCACAATTTATTTGCATCAGAACTTATCATAAACCAAATAATCTCCCCTGATCCAGAGTTATATTAAACCAAATGGTCTCCTCTATTTCAATGTAGCATTCTAACACCAAGCTAAGTCTAAAACATGAATTCATAAGAACACAGAGACATGCACATATTTAGTGTAATTTAATATGGAAAATAAATCCACAATACTTAATATGAAAAAACAATTACCATAATGACAAATATATAATACAATAGTGTCTTGTAATAAATAAATAAAAAGGAATAGATTACAGAAATGGTATAAATTATCCATTATCTGTCTGCTGAGAGAACAGGAATAATGGGACACCTCTCAATATGAAATTAACTCCAAAAGTGAATAAATCTGTTAGATTTACAGGACTTTTTTATACATATAGCAGGTACCCACAGTCTGTGTAAATGCAAATTAGTTGTTTATGATCTCTTTTCAAACACCTTTCAAGTCAGAGATTATTTACACTGGCCTAACTTCTTACCAGATGTCCTACAAAGATGATATTACTTGCATACAACAGTTAATGAGGTTCCCTTAATTTACATGCTAGACATGACTACTGTAAGTATGACAATTGAGAAAATATGACATCTTCCTGTGACCTTATTGCCCTTCATTCACACTTATCTTAGCTGCTCTGTCACCCAGTTGAGAAGCCCTGAGATATTGCAGAATCACCAAGAATGTGAGGGGTCTGTTTGTTTTATATCACTGATGATACAGATATAAACTTAAATAGATCTTTCAAGAGCTTTCGCTTTTATGACCTGTGTCACAAATTTGGTATTGGGCGCTCATTTGTAACTTATTGTCTGGAACGCTCTATCCGTAATACTTCATGGGTAGAGCAGAATAGTTTAAAAACAAAAATCAAAGTGATAAAGTAATCATTTCATCTGAGCCACACCAAGCTAGTTCTATGAATTAATTTACAAACACTTTAGCTTACATATGACAGGTACAGATAAGACATGATCTTGGGAGCGTACATATTCTTGGAATATCTGAACAAAAACTTGTTAATTGTGTGTCACTCACCGGACTGTGAGTGCTTCTTCCCGGACATTTAGGAACCGTGGCCGTCCTCCATCCTGAGGGACTGCGCATGCGCAGCCCTTTCTATACCTCCAGTGTATGTTCCTTTAACTTAATTGGCAGATCAGGCAACCTCCCTATATTAAGCACCTGTGGTCATCACCACATTGCCTGATCTTGGAGTCTCATTCCCCATGAGTCTCTGAAGGTGTTCCTGTGTTTCCTTGTTTATTCAGCCCTGCTGATTCCTGTGGTTTCCAAACCACTTCTACCTCTGTGGTTTCCAAACCACTTCTGCTACTGTGGTTCCCATACCACTTCTACCATCTACTGTATCATCGTGACTGTGAGCTGATTCCTATCCGCTGCCTCCGTGCACTACAGTCTTCTAATCACTTCAACTCTACCATGTATCATTGGGACTGTTAGCTGATGCCTATCCGCTGCCTCCGTGCATTACAGGCTTCAACCACATCCACTCACCTGTTCATGATTGTGACTGCCAGCTGATTCCTATCCGCTGCCTCCGTGCACTACAGGCTTCAACCTGCAACTCGTCTGTGTTTCATCATCGTGACTGTTTGGCTGATTCCTATCCGCTGCCTCCGTGCACTACAGTCTTCAACCTGCAACTCATCTGTGTTTCATCATCGTGACTGCTAGCTGATTCCTACCCGCTGCCTCCGTGCACTACAGTCTTCAACCTGCAACCCGTCTGTGTTTCATCGTGACTGTTTAGCTGATTCCTATCCGCTGCCTCTGTGCGCTTCAGTCTTCAGTCCTTGTCTACTCTACCGTGTTTCCTTGAGTCTGCTGCCACTATTGCTACCCGCTACTCTCCGTGATCATCTGTTCCAGTTCAACTCTGCTCCGGTGTCCCATCGTTACTGCACCTGCTGGTTGCTATTGGTTACCTCCGTGTTCCCGCAGAGACCCGCTGCTGTTACTTCTCAGCGCTACTCATCCATCTACTGCTGATCCGCTCTCCACGCCTTCCTGTGTTCCCTGCTGGTCTACCTACCTGTGCGCTGCACCTGCTAGACCCCTGCTTCACCCATCCAGGGACTTGTATCCTGCTGGCCTCCTGCCCTTCGGGTATCTCTGCACTCCTGTCTGACTGCCTTCTCCTGAACCACGGTATGCATACTTCCCATTGACTGTGCTGTGTATTGCATACCTTGCTGGACTGTGTTGGTTCTCCTCTGGAGTGTACTATCCGCTGAGTCTATTGCCATCATTGACTGTGTTGGTTCTCCTCTGGAGTGTACTATCTGCTGACTCTACTGCCATCATTGACTGTGTTATCTCATGCCGGATTACTTCAAGAGACTTTCTATATTGGCAGTGTTGTTCAGTCATTTATACATTTATATTGTGCATATTACTGTGGATCAAAGTCAAGGTGCCCGTGTATATATTGTGTTGCAGTCTCTCCCCGTGCACCTCCTCACATATATATTCAGTAGTACAACTTGCTAGTGGCAGACCACGGACTCCTGTTTACAGTTTCACCTGTTCCAGTATCCTCTCACATAGCAGTGGTACAACTTGCTAACGCAGACCACTGACTCCCCGGATACCTCCACTTGGATTCCATTCCTTCACTCAGACAGCGGTACAACTTGCTATCCGCAGACCGCTGACTCTCATCACCTCCTCGTTTCTGTTGGACATTCCTCCTCACTATAGCAGTGGTACAACTTGCTACCGCAGACCACTGACTACCTTCACGTGTCCTTTGTCCATACAGTTCCTCGTGTATTACTACCTCCATATTGCCAGTGCTGCTAGTCATAGACTTTCCTGAGCATCTCATCATCTGCTATTTCCTGTTCCGTGATCACCCTGCTACCAGAGTACCATATTACCACCTATACTGCTCTGGTAAGCCTATCACCTGGTGATCCCTGGGTAAAGACTCCTAGTGCCCGTGACAGTAAGATCAGGCCATGACAGACCCAGATACGGAACCTACTGCTAAAGAGATGCTGCAGCATCTGGTCAGCCGTGTGGAGCAACAGGATGCTCGCCAACAGCTGTTACTTCAATGTTACCAATCGTTAACCTCCCAAGGAACATCTGGACAGACTGTTACAGCTAGTATTGAAGCTCCTGTGCTTTCCTCCGTTTCCCCAGTGCCATCCCAGGTGTCTACAGCTCCTACGCTTCACCTGCCTACTCCGTCAAAATATGACGGGGACCCCAAAACTTGTAGAGGTTTCCTTAACCAATGTTCAGTCCATTTTGAACTCCAACCTCAAAATTTTTCTACCCATCGTTCCAGAGTGGCCTATCTTATCTCATTGTTTTCTGGACAAGCCCTGGCTTGGGCCTCCCCTCTGTGGGAAAGAAACGATCCAATTCTACAAGATAGTGCCAAATTCATTTCCACGTTCCGAAGTGTGTTCGATGAACCAGGTCGTGTGACCTCCGCTGCTTCCAGCATTCTTCGTTTGCGACAAGGCTCCCATACAGTAGGACAGTATGTCATTCAATTTAGGATCTTAGCCTCTGAACTTCAGTGGAACACTGAAGCATTAGTTGCCGCCTTCTGGCAGGGGCTCTCCGATAAAATTAAAGATGCACTGACTACCCAAGAGCTTCCTTCGTCACTAGAAGATTTGATCTCTCTTTGCCATCGTGTAGACATGAGATTTCGTGAAAGAGAATCTGAGAAAACAACTTCTGCTAAAGCACCTCTTCGTTTAAACCCTCAATTTCGTCCAGTTTCACCTTCTGTGATTCCCATGGAGATAGGACGTTCCAAATTATCTTTAGAAGAGAGGAAACGAAGAGTAAAGAATAGACTCTGTATCTATTGTGCTGATTCCACACATATGCTCAGTTCTTGCCCTAAGAAATCGGGAAATGCCAGGCCCTAACTAGTTCTGGAGAGGTGAAGTTAGGGTCCCTGGAGTCCTCTCCATTGTCTATGAAATCTAAAGTCTGCGCTTTCGATGTTACGATTTCCGTTGCTACCAAATCCTTTGAGTCACAGGCATTGATTGATTCCGGAGCAGCAGGAAATTTCATTTCTAAATCACTAGTGAATCAATGGTCCCTACCAGTGATCACTTTAAAAACACCCATTACTGTGACGGCTATAGATGGATCACGTCTCATCAATGGTCTCATCACCCAGAGTACGTCTCCAGTAACCCTTCAGATTGGTGTACTACACCATGAAGAAATTTCGTTTTTAATTCTTCCTGTTACGACAAGTCCGATTGTCTTAGGCCTTCCATGGCTTCAATGTCACTCTCCCCAGATTGACTGGCGCACCCCTCAAGTTACGTCTTGGGGGCCTGAATGTCACCATCGTTGTCTCTCTCAAGTTATTCCTCTTAAAGTACAGCAATCTTCCATCTCATCTTCCTCCCCGGGACTCCCTCCTCAGTATGCTTCATTTGCCGATGTGTTTGATAAAGCTCAGTCTGAACGTCTTCCTCCTCATCGTTCTTGGGATTGTCCGATCGACCTTCTACCTGGCAAGACTCCTCCCAGGGGTCGGGTCTATCCTCTCTCGTTACCTGAAACTCAAGCCACATCTGAGTACATACAGGAGAATCTCCAGCGTGGGTTCATTCGACCTTCCACCTCTCCCGCTGGAGCTGGGTTCTTCTTCGTCAAAAAGAAGGATGGATCATTACGCCCTTGTATAGATTTTCGTGGACTCAACGCCATTACTATCAAGAATCGGTATCCCATTCCGCTGATCACTGAGCTATTTGATCGCATCAAGGGAGCTCGGATATTTACTAAGTTGGATCTTCGTGGTGCCTACAATTTAATTAGAATCCGTTCCGGTGACGAATGGAAGACCGCGTTTAACACCAGAGATGGGCATTACGAATATTTAGTAATGCCCTTCGGGCTGTGTAATGCCCCCGCGGTTTTCCAGGGTTTCATCAATGAGATCTTTCGGGACTTATTATATGTATGTGTCGTTGTCTACCTGGACGACATATTGATCTTCTCACAGGACCTGCCTTCTCATCACCAACATGTGGCAGAGGTCCTCTCCAGACTACGGAAAAACTCGTTGTTCTGTAAATTGGAAAAATGTTCATTCGAGTTACCCCAGATTCCATTCTTGGGGTATATAGTTTCCGGAGTTGGCCTGAAGATGGATCCAGACAAAGTAAATGCTGTACTACATTGGCCTCAGCCAACTACTCTTCGTGCCATCCAGCGTTTTTTAGGTTTTGCCAATTACTATAGACGCTTCATTCAAGACTTCTCATCCATTGCATCTCCCATTGTGGCCTTAACTCGGAAAGGGGCTAATACTAAGCAATGGTCATCTGAGGCTCTCCAAGCCTTTCAAATCCTCAAAGAGTCCTTCTCGTCTGCTCCCATTCTGCGACAACCTGATGTGACACTCCCCTTCTTCCTAGAAGTAGATGCCTCTAATGTGGGCTTAGGAGCTATTCTCTCCCAACGCTCGGAGCAACAAAAATTACATCCTTGTGCCTTCTACTCTCGGGGTCTTCTGCCCGCAGAGAAAAACTATACTATCGGGGACAAGGAGTTGCTGGCCATCAAAGCTGCATTAGAGGAATGGAGATACTTGTTGGAGGGAGCTCGCCATCCGGTGACGATCTTCACGGATCATAAGAACTTGTCATATTTGCAATCTGCTCAATGCTTGAACCCTCGTCAAGCAAGATGGTCTCTTTTCTTTTCCCGTGTTGAATTAATTATAACCTTCAAACCAGCTGCTAAGAACAAGAAAGCTGACGCTCTATCTCGAGCTTTTGTGACGTCCTCTGATGTAGAAGAGGTTCCCAACCATGCTATTCTAGACCCCAAATGTATTTCTCTGGCTGCTTCATCCACCAAAATGCTACCATTTGGGAAGACCCTCGTGCCTCCTACTCTGAGGAGGAAAATCCTTTCGTGGTTCCATGCCTCTCGTTTTTCTGGACACGCCGGTGAACATAAGACCTTTGAGATTCTCTCTCGTAGTTACTGGTGGCCTTCAATGAGGAGAGACGTCAAAGAGTTTATTGCTTCCTGTGATTTATGTTCTCAGTTCAAATCCTCCCGCAGAACTCCAGCAGGGTTGCTGCGACCACTACCCATTCCGTCCAAGCCTTGGACCCATATTAGTATGGATTTCGTTACTGATTTGCCACCAAGTAAGAATCACAATACTATTTGGGTAGTGGTAGACAGATTTTCGAAGATGGCTCATTTCGTCCCTCTGTCCGGTTTACCTTCCTCGTCTACTCTGGCTGAACATTTCATTAAAGAAATCTTCCGCATCCATGGATGTCCGTCTGAGATTGTGTCAGATAGAGGAGTACAATTCGTTTCCAGATTCTGGCGGGCCCTTTGTAAAACCTTGGGCATACGATTAGCACTCTCATCGTCTTACCATCCGCAATCTAACGGACAAACGGAACGAGTCAATCAAGATCTTGAGACTTTTATTAGGATGTTCTCTTCAGCCAACCAAGACAACTGGGTAGAATTGCTCCCTTGGGCTGAATTCGCCCATAACAACATGTACCATGAGTCATCATCCAAAACTCCATTCTTTGTGGTCTACGGTCACCATCCGTCTTTTCCGGAATTTCCTGCCCTCCCGCCCACCCAAGTTCCTGCTGTGGAGACTGCTTGTCAGACCTTCAAAAATATCTGGTCTCAGGTCAAAACCTGTTTAAAGAAGACATCTAACAAATATAAGTCTTTCGCAGATAAGAAGAGGCGGGCTATTCCACCACTAAAAATTGGAGATCGTGTCTGGTTATCTACCAAAAATATTCGTTTGAAGGTTCCATCTATGAAATTCGCCCCTCGTTTTATTGGTCCATATAGGATCATTCAAGTTATCAATCCAGTATGTGTTAAACTTCTTCTTCCTAAGAATCTTCGGATCTCCAATGCCTTCCATGTGTCCTTGCTCAAACCTCTCATCATCAACCGTTTCTCGACTCCTTCCTCAGCACCGCAGCCAGTTCAAGTTCATCAGGAGGAGGATTTCGAGATTACTGAGGTATTGGATGCAAAAATTTCGCGAGGAGTCCTCCGTTTCCTCGTTCATTGGAAGGGCTTTGGTCCTGAAGAGCGTTCATGGATCAAAGCTGAAGATCTTAATGCTCCTGCCCTTCTGAAGAAGTTTTATTCCAAAAATCCGGACAAGCCCGGTTCCAGGCGTTCTGTGCCCACCTTTAAAAGGGGGGGTACTGTCACTCACCGGACTGTGAGTGCTTCTTCCCGGACATTTAGGAACCGTGGCCGTCCTCCATCCTGAGGGACTGCGCATGCGCAGCCCTTTCTATACCTCCAGTGTATGTTCCTTTAACTTAATTGGCAGATCAGGCAACCTCCCTATATTAAGCACCTGTGGTCATCACCACATTGCCTGATCTTGGAGTCTCATTCCCCATGAGTCTCTGAAGGTGTTCCTGTGTTTCCTTGTTTATTCAGCCCTGCTGATTCCTGTGGTTTCCAAACCACTTCTACCTCTGTGGTTTCCAAACCACTTCTGCTACTGTGGTTCCCATACCACTTCTACCATCTACTGTATCATCGTGACTGTGAGCTGATTCCTATCCGCTGCCTCCGTGCACTACAGTCTTCTAATCACTTCAACTCTACCATGTATCATTGGGACTGTTAGCTGATGCCTATCCGCTGCCTCCGTGCATTACAGGCTTCAACCACATCCACTCACCTGTTCATGATTGTGACTGCCAGCTGATTCCTATCCGCTGCCTCCGTGCACTACAGGCTTCAACCTGCAACTCGTCTGTGTTTCATCATCGTGACTGTTTGGCTGATTCCTATCCGCTGCCTCCGTGCACTACAGTCTTCAACCTGCAACTCATCTGTGTTTCATCATCGTGACTGCTAGCTGATTCCTACCCGCTGCCTCCGTGCACTACAGTCTTCAACCTGCAACCCGTCTGTGTTTCATCGTGACTGTTTAGCTGATTCCTATCCGCTGCCTCTGTGCGCTTCAGTCTTCAGTCCTTGTCTACTCTACCGTGTTTCCTTGAGTCTGCTGCCACTATTGCTACCCGCTACTCTCCGTGATCATCTGTTCCAGTTCAACTCTGCTCCGGTGTCCCATCGTTACTGCACCTGCTGGTTGCTATTGGTTACCTCCGTGTTCCCGCAGAGACCCGCTGCTGTTACTTCTCAGCGCTACTCATCCATCTACTGCTGATCCGCTCTCCACGCCTTCCTGTGTTCCCTGCTGGTCTACCTACCTGTGCGCTGCACCTGCTAGACCCCTGCTTCACCCATCCAGGGACTTGTATCCTGCTGGCCTCCTGCCCTTCGGGTATCTCTGCACTCCTGTCTGACTGCCTTCTCCTGAACCACGGTATGCATACTTCCCATTGACTGTGCTGTGTATTGCATACCTTGCTGGACTGTGTTGGTTCTCCTCTGGAGTGTACTATCCGCTGAGTCTATTGCCATCATTGACTGTGTTGGTTCTCCTCTGGAGTGTACTATCTGCTGACTCTACTGCCATCATTGACTGTGTTATCTCATGCCGGATTACTTCAAGAGACTTTCTATATTGGCAGTGTTGTTCAGTCATTTATACATTTATATTGTGCATATTACTGTGGATCAAAGTCAAGGTGCCCGTGTATATATTGTGTTGCAGTCTCTCCCCGTGCACCTCCTCACATATATATTCAGTAGTACAACTTGCTAGTGGCAGACCACGGACTCCTGTTTACAGTTTCACCTGTTCCAGTATCCTCTCACATAGCAGTGGTACAACTTGCTAACGCAGACCACTGACTCCCCGGATACCTCCACTTGGATTCCATTCCTTCACTCAGACAGCGGTACAACTTGCTATCCGCAGACCGCTGACTCTCATCACCTCCTCGTTTCTGTTGGACATTCCTCCTCACTATAGCAGTGGTACAACTTGCTACCGCAGACCACTGACTACCTTCACGTGTCCTTTGTCCATACAGTTCCTCGTGTATTACTACCTCCATATTGCCAGTGCTGCTAGTCATAGACTTTCCTGAGCATCTCATCATCTGCTATTTCCTGTTCCGTGATCACCCTGCTACCAGAGTACCATATTACCACCTATACTGCTCTGGTAAGCCTATCACCTGGTGATCCCTGGGTAAAGACTCCTAGTGCCCGTGACAGTAAGATCAGGCCATGACAGACCCAGATACGGAACCTACTGCTAAAGAGATGCTGCAGCATCTGGTCAGCCGTGTGGAGCAACAGGATGCTCGCCAACAGCTGTTACTTCAATGTTACCAATCGTTAACCTCCCAAGGAACATCTGGACAGACTGTTACAGCTAGTATTGAAGCTCCTGTGCTTTCCTCCGTTTCCCCAGTGCCATCCCAGGTGTCTACAGCTCCTACGCTTCACCTGCCTACTCCGTCAAAATATGACGGGGACCCCAAAACTTGTAGAGGTTTCCTTAACCAATGTTCAGTCCATTTTGAACTCCAACCTCAAAATTTTTCTACCCATCGTTCCAGAGTGGCCTATCTTATCTCATTGTTTTCTGGACAAGCCCTGGCTTGGGCCTCCCCTCTGTGGGAAAGAAACGATCCAATTCTACAAGATAGTGCCAAATTCATTTCCACGTTCCGAAGTGTGTTCGATGAACCAGGTCGTGTGACCTCCGCTGCTTCCAGCATTCTTCGTTTGCGACAAGGCTCCCATACAGTAGGACAGTATGTCATTCAATTTAGGATCTTAGCCTCTGAACTTCAGTGGAACACTGAAGCATTAGTTGCCGCCTTCTGGCAGGGGCTCTCCGATAAAATTAAAGATGCACTGACTACCCAAGAGCTTCCTTCGTCACTAGAAGATTTGATCTCTCTTTGCCATCGTGTAGACATGAGATTTCGTGAAAGAGAATCTGAGAAAACAACTTCTGCTAAAGCACCTCTTCGTTTAAACCCTCAATTTCGTCCAGTTTCACCTTCTGTGATTCCCATGGAGATAGGACGTTCCAAATTATCTTTAGAAGAGAGGAAACGAAGAGTAAAGAATAGACTCTGTATCTATTGTGCTGATTCCACACATATGCTCAGTTCTTGCCCTAAGAAATCGGGAAATGCCAGGCCCTAACTAGTTCTGGAGAGGTGAAGTTAGGGTCCCTGGAGTCCTCTCCATTGTCTATGAAATCTAAAGTCTGCGCTTTCGATGTTACGATTTCCGTTGCTACCAAATCCTTTGAGTCACAGGCATTGATTGATTCCGGAGCAGCAGGAAATTTCATTTCTAAATCACTAGTGAATCAATGGTCCCTACCAGTGATCACTTTAAAAACACCCATTACTGTGACGGCTATAGATGGATCACGTCTCATCAATGGTCTCATCACCCAGAGTACGTCTCCAGTAACCCTTCAGATTGGTGTACTACACCATGAAGAAATTTCGTTTTTAATTCTTCCTGTTACGACAAGTCCGATTGTCTTAGGCCTTCCATGGCTTCAATGTCACTCTCCCCAGATTGACTGGCGCACCCCTCAAGTTACGTCTTGGGGGCCTGAATGTCACCATCGTTGTCTCTCTCAAGTTATTCCTCTTAAAGTACAGCAATCTTCCATCTCATCTTCCTCCCCGGGACTCCCTCCTCAGTATGCTTCATTTGCCGATGTGTTTGATAAAGCTCAGTCTGAACGTCTTCCTCCTCATCGTTCTTGGGATTGTCCGATCGACCTTCTACCTGGCAAGACTCCTCCCAGGGGTCGGGTCTATCCTCTCTCGTTACCTGAAACTCAAGCCACATCTGAGTACATACAGGAGAATCTCCAGCGTGGGTTCATTCGACCTTCCACCTCTCCCGCTGGAGCTGGGTTCTTCTTCGTCAAAAAGAAGGATGGATCATTACGCCCTTGTATAGATTTTCGTGGACTCAACGCCATTACTATCAAGAATCGGTATCCCATTCCGCTGATCACTGAGCTATTTGATCGCATCAAGGGAGCTCGGATATTTACTAAGTTGGATCTTCGTGGTGCCTACAATTTAATTAGAATCCGTTCCGGTGACGAATGGAAGACCGCGTTTAACACCAGAGATGGGCATTACGAATATTTAGTAATGCCCTTCGGGCTGTGTAATGCCCCCGCGGTTTTCCAGGGTTTCATCAATGAGATCTTTCGGGACTTATTATATGTATGTGTCGTTGTCTACCTGGACGACATATTGATCTTCTCACAGGACCTGCCTTCTCATCACCAACATGTGGCAGAGGTCCTCTCCAGACTACGGAAAAACTCGTTGTTCTGTAAATTGGAAAAATGTTCATTCGAGTTACCCCAGATTCCATTCTTGGGGTATATAGTTTCCGGAGTTGGCCTGAAGATGGATCCAGACAAAGTAAATGCTGTACTACATTGGCCTCAGCCAACTACTCTTCGTGCCATCCAGCGTTTTTTAGGTTTTGCCAATTACTATAGACGCTTCATTCAAGACTTCTCATCCATTGCATCTCCCATTGTGGCCTTAACTCGGAAAGGGGCTAATACTAAGCAATGGTCATCTGAGGCTCTCCAAGCCTTTCAAATCCTCAAAGAGTCCTTCTCGTCTGCTCCCATTCTGCGACAACCTGATGTGACACTCCCCTTCTTCCTAGAAGTAGATGCCTCTAATGTGGGCTTAGGAGCTATTCTCTCCCAACGCTCGGAGCAACAAAAATTACATCCTTGTGCCTTCTACTCTCGGGGTCTTCTGCCCGCAGAGAAAAACTATACTATCGGGGACAAGGAGTTGCTGGCCATCAAAGCTGCATTAGAGGAATGGAGATACTTGTTGGAGGGAGCTCGCCATCCGGTGACGATCTTCACGGATCATAAGAACTTGTCATATTTGCAATCTGCTCAATGCTTGAACCCTCGTCAAGCAAGATGGTCTCTTTTCTTTTCCCGTGTTGAATTAATTATAACCTTCAAACCAGCTGCTAAGAACAAGAAAGCTGACGCTCTATCTCGAGCTTTTGTGACGTCCTCTGATGTAGAAGAGGTTCCCAACCATGCTATTCTAGACCCCAAATGTATTTCTCTGGCTGCTTCATCCACCAAAATGCTACCATTTGGGAAGACCCTCGTGCCTCCTACTCTGAGGAGGAAAATCCTTTCGTGGTTCCATGCCTCTCGTTTTTCTGGACACGCCGGTGAACATAAGACCTTTGAGATTCTCTCTCGTAGTTACTGGTGGCCTTCAATGAGGAGAGACGTCAAAGAGTTTATTGCTTCCTGTGATTTATGTTCTCAGTTCAAATCCTCCCGCAGAACTCCAGCAGGGTTGCTGCGACCACTACCCATTCCGTCCAAGCCTTGGACCCATATTAGTATGGATTTCGTTACTGATTTGCCACCAAGTAAGAATCACAATACTATTTGGGTAGTGGTAGACAGATTTTCGAAGATGGCTCATTTCGTCCCTCTGTCCGGTTTACCTTCCTCGTCTACTCTGGCTGAACATTTCATTAAAGAAATCTTCCGCATCCATGGATGTCCGTCTGAGATTGTGTCAGATAGAGGAGTACAATTCGTTTCCAGATTCTGGCGGGCCCTTTGTAAAACCTTGGGCATACGATTAGCACTCTCATCGTCTTACCATCCGCAATCTAACGGACAAACGGAACGAGTCAATCAAGATCTTGAGACTTTTATTAGGATGTTCTCTTCAGCCAACCAAGACAACTGGGTAGAATTGCTCCCTTGGGCTGAATTCGCCCATAACAACATGTACCATGAGTCATCATCCAAAACTCCATTCTTTGTGGTCTACGGTCACCATCCGTCTTTTCCGGAATTTCCTGCCCTCCCGCCCACCCAAGTTCCTGCTGTGGAGACTGCTTGTCAGACCTTCAAAAATATCTGGTCTCAGGTCAAAACCTGTTTAAAGAAGACATCTAACAAATATAAGTCTTTCGCAGATAAGAAGAGGCGGGCTATTCCACCACTAAAAATTGGAGATCGTGTCTGGTTATCTACCAAAAATATTCGTTTGAAGGTTCCATCTATGAAATTCGCCCCTCGTTTTATTGGTCCATATAGGATCATTCAAGTTATCAATCCAGTATGTGTTAAACTTCTTCTTCCTAAGAATCTTCGGATCTCCAATGCCTTCCATGTGTCCTTGCTCAAACCTCTCATCATCAACCGTTTCTCGACTCCTTCCTCAGCACCGCAGCCAGTTCAAGTTCATCAGGAGGAGGATTTCGAGATTACTGAGGTATTGGATGCAAAAATTTCGCGAGGAGTCCTCCGTTTCCTCGTTCATTGGAAGGGCTTTGGTCCTGAAGAGCGTTCATGGATCAAAGCTGAAGATCTTAATGCTCCTGCCCTTCTGAAGAAGTTTTATTCCAAAAATCCGGACAAGCCCGGTTCCAGGCGTTCTGTGCCCACCTTTAAAAGGGGGGGTACTGTCACTCACCGGACTGTGAGTGCTTCTTCCCGGACATTTAGGAACCGTGGCCGTCCTCCATCCTGAGGGACTGCGCATGCGCAGCCCTTTCTATACCTCCAGTGTATGTTCCTTTAACTTAATTGGCAGATCAGGCAACCTCCCTATATTAAGCACCTGTGGTCATCACCACATTGCCTGATCTTGGAGTCTCATTCCCCATGAGTCTCTGAAGGTGTTCCTGTGTTTCCTTGTTTATTCAGCCCTGCTGATTCCTGTGGTTTCCAAACCACTTCTACCTCTGTGGTTTCCAAACCACTTCTGCTACTGTGGTTCCCATACCACTTCTACCATCTACTGTATCATCGTGACTGTGAGCTGATTCCTATCCGCTGCCTCCGTGCACTACAGTCTTCTAATCACTTCAACTCTACCATGTATCATTGGGACTGTTAGCTGATGCCTATCCGCTGCCTCCGTGCATTACAGGCTTCAACCACATCCACTCACCTGTTCATGATTGTGACTGCCAGCTGATTCCTATCCGCTGCCTCCGTGCACTACAGGCTTCAACCTGCAACTCGTCTGTGTTTCATCATCGTGACTGTTTGGCTGATTCCTATCCGCTGCCTCCGTGCACTACAGTCTTCAACCTGCAACTCATCTGTGTTTCATCATCGTGACTGCTAGCTGATTCCTACCCGCTGCCTCCGTGCACTACAGTCTTCAACCTGCAACCCGTCTGTGTTTCATCGTGACTGTTTAGCTGATTCCTATCCGCTGCCTCTGTGCGCTTCAGTCTTCAGTCCTTGTCTACTCTACCGTGTTTCCTTGAGTCTGCTGCCACTATTGCTACCCGCTACTCTCCGTGATCATCTGTTCCAGTTCAACTCTGCTCCGGTGTCCCATCGTTACTGCACCTGCTGGTTGCTATTGGTTACCTCCGTGTTCCCGCAGAGACCCGCTGCTGTTACTTCTCAGCGCTACTCATCCATCTACTGCTGATCCGCTCTCCACGCCTTCCTGTGTTCCCTGCTGGTCTACCTACCTGTGCGCTGCACCTGCTAGACCCCTGCTTCACCCATCCAGGGACTTGTATCCTGCTGGCCTCCTGCCCTTCGGGTATCTCTGCACTCCTGTCTGACTGCCTTCTCCTGAACCACGGTATGCATACTTCCCATTGACTGTGCTGTGTATTGCATACCTTGCTGGACTGTGTTGGTTCTCCTCTGGAGTGTACTATCCGCTGAGTCTATTGCCATCATTGACTGTGTTGGTTCTCCTCTGGAGTGTACTATCTGCTGACTCTACTGCCATCATTGACTGTGTTATCTCATGCCGGATTACTTCAAGAGACTTTCTATATTGGCAGTGTTGTTCAGTCATTTATACATTTATATTGTGCATATTACTGTGGATCAAAGTCAAGGTGCCCGTGTATATATTGTGTTGCAGTCTCTCCCCGTGCACCTCCTCACATATATATTCAGTAGTACAACTTGCTAGTGGCAGACCACGGACTCCTGTTTACAGTTTCACCTGTTCCAGTATCCTCTCACATAGCAGTGGTACAACTTGCTAACGCAGACCACTGACTCCCCGGATACCTCCACTTGGATTCCATTCCTTCACTCAGACAGCGGTACAACTTGCTATCCGCAGACCGCTGACTCTCATCACCTCCTCGTTTCTGTTGGACATTCCTCCTCACTATAGCAGTGGTACAACTTGCTACCGCAGACCACTGACTACCTTCACGTGTCCTTTGTCCATACAGTTCCTCGTGTATTACTACCTCCATATTGCCAGTGCTGCTAGTCATAGACTTTCCTGAGCATCTCATCATCTGCTATTTCCTGTTCCGTGATCACCCTGCTACCAGAGTACCATATTACCACCTATACTGCTCTGGTAAGCCTATCACCTGGTGATCCCTGGGTAAAGACTCCTAGTGCCCGTGACATTGTGTGATCTGCATAATAATTGCATGTATGTTTACCCAGCTTAACAATTACATTACAATAAAGTAGACCATGTATTTTTATCATATAAACCTAGAGGCAGAATTGATGCAGCTCTTGAGACTTCTAGGACTTCCAATTTAAGTACATTGTTACCACAACTTACACCTGTGATTGCAGTTCACTCTCTCCCACCATCCCCCACAGTTCTCTCTTTCCCCTCCACCTGCAGTTTTCTCTCTCCTCATCTAACTTACTGTTTTTTCTGTTCCACTTTCTCACTTTCTCCCCCCTGCAGTTCTCTCTCTCAAACCCACTGTAGTTGTTACTCTTCCCATCTGCTGTCCCTGCAGTTCTCTCTCATCCCTGCCCTCATCCCCATAAAAATATTACTTTACCATAAATATTTATTACTGCTATATCACTATATTACAAATATAATTCCCATCCCTCTCCCTGGATATTCTCTCTCCCCCTCTGCTACCTCCTTCCCCCTGCATTTCTCTCCCCCCCTCCCAATGCCACTGCAGTTCTGTCTCTCCCTCTCTCTCCCCATTCAGCTCTCTAATCCTCCCCCTCTAGTTTTCTCTCTTCTCCTTTCACCTGCAGTTCTTTCTGTTCCACCTCCACCGCCTTCCCTTGCAGTTCTCTCTCCCCCTCCATACTGCAGTTCTCACACCTCCCTCCCCCTTCCCTCTGCAGTTCTCTCTCTATCTAGGTAAATTGCCTTCCCATATTTTTTTTATTACTGCTGTATCATTATATTACAAGTATACTTCCCATCCCTAGTCACGGGCTGGCCACTGCTCCCTCATCATTGGTCAATGCTTAATAAGAGGGAGGGGATGAAAAATTTGTGACCAACCTTAAAATTTGTTACCTCCTAAAGTGATTGAGGGAATACATTTCTGTTTCTTCTCATATAAGATCAGTGTTTGTACAGGTGGCCACATTTAGCTTTTGTTTTAGAAGGAATATAGGTTTTGTTCAGTTTAAACTGTAACAATTCTATATAAAATTACATAGCTATCAGTGTGTAGATGATTGCATGCAGTATAGTCCAGCTCACAATGATTTGCAATGCTTTGTTAAACCTTTTCAACTCTTTATTCCATTTTTTTTTAGAACTGTCTCCTTTGAGTTAATCTCTTCTCTCTGTAGATTTATACTACTCAATCCCTTTCTAAAGTTATCACTCATCTATTACTATCTACCTACAGTAGCTCTGTGGCTTATTTTCTCTCCATCTTCTTAATTCCTTTATCCTTACTGCTTATCTGTCTCCTTTGTCCGGCTCTCTCCCACTTGCTCCTTCTCTGGCTCACATAGCAAGTCACCTAGTAAAAGCATCAGTGTTCACAGATCAGAACCACTGGGATATGTATTCTGGAAATTACAGTGTTAAAAATGAACTCATTGGGAAAAAAGGATGCTAAAATAAAAATACACCTATTTGTATCTGTAAATTCAGCTGTGTCTAGAATTGTGTCTTTCCCCTATGGTCAGGGCCATCTTTTCCATTGGGCACGATGGGCAGGTGCCTGGGGGCCCCATGGGCAAGGGGGCCCCATAAGCAGGGCTCTTTATTAGAATAAATAATCCTGAAAAAGAAAAAAACCTGCAAAAAAAACCTTCAAGGGTCACTGAGTAAGTACATCTATCTATCTCTATCTCTATATATCTATATCTATATCTATATCTGTATCTCTATACATCTATATATAATGTATATGTAGGGACCCCGGTGCACTGCTTTGCCTGGGGGCCCATAATGTTGTTAAGATGGCCCTGCCTATGGTAAACTAAAGACCATGTCCCCCAAAATACAAACTCATAATATGTATTTATTTAATTGTTAACTGAGCCCTCCCTGAGCCACTACCTATTTGCATCTGCTAATGACTAATACTGATCTGCATGAGAACAGATCATTTCAGGATGATTTAAAGAGAAAACTGTTAAGAGGAATATCTTCAGCTCATTTTGAGATAGAACAGTTGAAAAGATAGAGGTTTTTTGGGGGGGAATTTCTTCTGACTGAATCAATTTCACTTCGAATGAAAAGTTATCCATCAACTTGGCATGGATGAAGCTTTTACACTTGACCGTGCAGTTTTGCATAAATTAAATGTATACCTTTTACTATTTTTTACATATTTAAGAGTAAAATGTGACAATAACACTCTCAGCAAGGACAGAGCAGAGCTAGACAGCTCATGCTGTTTCGTCCAAGCCTTCAGTGTTAAAGTCAGCAATTGGCACACTTTACAAAGACACAAAGGTTGTATTTTTTTGTCAGTTTGTAAAATGATCTATATATTATGCCTTGCATTTTACTCCTGTTTTGAAATGTTTCAAACCCTACAACAGAACAGAAAGCTATAGTACAGGGAAATACAAAAATAAAGTAAAATATTATACTACAAGGCTTAAGGCAGGGGTGTCCAAACTCAGTCCTTAAGATCTACCACCAGCTCATGGTTTTAGGATTTATTTAATTATGTACAGGTGCATTAATCTTTTTGGCTGGGTCAGTAATTATCACACCTGCTGCTATAGGCAGAAATCCTGAAAACATGACCTGTTGGGGACTGAGTTTAAGCACCTCTGGCTTAAAGCATTCATATGTGGTTAGTTTATTTTCAACATTACTTGTTGCTACCTGAGCTAGTCAAAGTAAATAAATTGAATCAAGTTCTATTTTAACCAATTTGTTACAAGAGGTTTTTGCCTATTTTGAATTTCAACAGACAGCAATTTTTCTACACTTTTATGCTGTGTCAGTTTACGTGGAAATAGATATTTTTGTTTTATTTTATATCCAAGTGATTAATATTGTTTTTCTGGACATACAGGACTTTCTTTTGGTACCATAGTTGAATTTGGTGAAACAAATGCTGTGATGTCATTTTCCTATTTTTTGCATTTGAACAATTTATGTTTTATGTATAGGTTAGCACTTTGAGATAGTGGTAATAGCCAGGAGGACACCTTTGTGCTTCTTTTGACACGAGTAGCTATCCAGGCATAGGATCAGGGAATTCCATTTGTACTATGGCTTAGTAGTTATCCTAGTCCTTCTGTAGCACCCTTTCCCTATTACTCTGATAGGGGTGGTGAAATTTTGTCTCTTCACTTCAGTGCCTCCACCCAAGTCTTTTACACAGTATGATGGCATGCAGACTGTAACTGAATTCACCAGGTACTGACTTGGCCCCTTGTACTCGCCCACACTAATCCTCTGAATTGTAGGGGACCACACACTGTGGTTATGACCTATCAAATGGATGTTTATTTTGGGGGAAGTTAATGGGAAAGGCAGATTTAAAGAGGGAAAAATTCGGGACTAAATGGGACAACGGGAAAAATAATAATCAATGGCAACAATACAGTGAACAGTAATGACAAACAAACAAGATGGCCACCATACGTGCATTCACTAGCGCCACAACTCTCCACACTGTACTCACTTATACACAGTGTGAAGAATATAAATCAGCAATGATTAAACGCAATAATCACAGTCCTGGCAATATTAAATAGTTTGTAATATTAACTAGTTAACCCTGGTGCACTTGTACAAAAATGTGTAACCCAGGCTGCTTAACTTGGTTATATTTAGGTGTAATTTAGAGTAGATCTCTAATATTTGGAATGCTTCTATATATCTGACAGATAACACAGTCTGGACGTGGGTCGTGGACTACCTGCAAGCCTGATCTTGCTAGCTGTCCTTGTCTGCTCACAAGCAATTCATTAATAGCTGGAGACTCCCTCTCAGCACATAGTCTCGCTTTGCCTGGTAATGTCTCTCGGGCTGAAAGATAGTTAATTCTCTGCAGGGATCTGGCTACTGTCCTGTGTGCGACACTCAGCTACTTTGATAGCTCTGGTGTTTCTGTATCTGCTCTAGACATGATTCATCAAGGCACATTTACCAAGCGCAACATGCGTTTGGTTTAAAAGCAAATTAATGAGCTTTGCTCAGCACAAGGCAGCCTTGTTACACTTCTTATTCATCCTTCTTTATTAACCCCTGCACTCCTGAGGCTTGTCTCACTAGTTGAACACTTTTTGGCTCATAACATATTTATTTATTGCCTGCTGGTCACAAATGAACATTTAAAAGAGGGGACTTCACATTTTTATACTAGGGATGTGCACCAGCGACTTTTGGTGTCTCGTGTTTTGTGTTTTGGATTTTCGCGATGTTTTGGGTTCGGATTTGTTTCGCAAAACACCTGCCGAAAGGTTTTGGTTCGGATTTAAGGTTTTGGATTCGGATTTTTTTTGAAAAAAGCATAAAAAGTTCAAAAATCACGTTTTTGGGCTTATTTTCACTCCTACGCTATTATTAACCTCAATAACATTCATTAACAAGCATTTCCACTAATTTACAGTGTATTCTGAACACCTCACAATATAGTTATTAGTCCAAAACGTTGCAACGAGGTATCTTTCTGGACTGCGTAGAGGAGTGGTCCCCACAATATAATAAGAAAACCATCAACTGGTCTTAATCGCACCAAAAAATGTACCTGGACTGCGTAGAGGAGTGGGTCACCACAATATAATTTAAAAACCCTGAACTTGTATGATTCGCACCAATAAATGTATCTGGACTGCGTAGAGGAGTGGGTCACCACAATATAATTTAAAAACCCTGAACTTGTATGATTCGCACCAATAAATGTATCTGGACTGCGTAGAGGAGTGGGTCACCACAATATAATAAGAAAACCATCAACTGGTCTTAATCGCACCAAAAAATGTACCTGGACTGCATAGAGGAGTGGGTCAACACAATATAATTAAAAAACCCTGAACTTGTATGCTTCGCACCAGTAAATGTATCTGGACTGCGTAGAGGAGTGGGTCACCACAATATAATAAGAAAACCATCAACTGGTCTTAATCGCACCAAAAAATGTACCTGGACTGCGTAGAGGAGTGGGTCACCACAATATAATTTAAAAACCCTGAACTTGTATGATTCGCACCAATAAATGTATCTGGACTGCGTAGAGGAGTGGGTCACCACAATATAATAAGAAAACCATCAACTGGTCTTAATCGCACCAAAAAATGTACCTGGACTGCGTAGAGGAGTGGGTCACCACAATATAATTTAAAAACCCTGAACTTGTATGATTCGCACCAATAAATGTATCTGAACTGCGTAGAGGAGTTGGTCACCACAATATAATAAGAAAACCATCAACTGGTCTTAATCGCACCAAAAAATGTACCTGGACTGCATAGAGGAGTGGGTCAACACAATATAATTTAAAAACCCTGAACTTGTATGATTCGCACCAATAAATGTATCTGGACTGTGTAGAGGAGTGGGTTAACACAATATAATAAGAAAACCATCAACTGGTCTTAATCGCACCAAAAAATGTACCTGGACTGCGTAGACGAGTGGTCACCACAATATAATTAATAAAAAACCCTCCACGGCACTGGACTGGACTGTGTAGTTGGGTGGCCCCGGTACTAAATTTGCCACAATACCTCCATCAACCTTCTAAATCCCACTCCACTGATGGCGGACACCGGGCGCACGTCTAACACCAACATTGCAGTTACAGCCGCAGTTATATAGGGTGACTACTATCGTATTTTGTGGTCATGGCAAACGACTGTTGGACGGTCAATTGTTTTGTGAAAGACTTAGCTGTCTTACGACTTCCCCTCTGGGAAGATGACCGACTAACAGCAGCAACAGCAGCAGTGGCAGTAGTAGGCGTACCGCTGCAGGATTCCTCGGATGAATCCCGTATTGGAGAGGACTCAGTCTGGCTGCTGACTTGGGCTGCAGGACTGAATCTGATGGAGATCGTGGAGGAAGTTGACGAGGAGGGTGTTGGTGGTGTGTATCCAACTGGACCACGGGATTTAGGTGTCCCTGTACCGATGACGGTCCTAGCCCCAGTTCCTGAACTAACCACTGAACTATGAAGGTTATTCAGGTGACGTATAAGGGAGTATTTCCCTAGGTAGGCAAGATCCTTACCCCTGCTTATTTGAGCTTTACATAAGCTACATATGGCCATACATTGGTTGTCCGGATTTGGATAAAAATAACTCCAGACCGAAGAGGTGCATTTTTTGGTCTTCTGACCAGGCATGACGATGGGCTTTTTCATCCCATGGACATCAGCTGTTTCCCCCCTGGTGCCTCATTTACAATAACCACATCTCCATCCTCATCATCAAGTTCGTCCACAGCGCCAGCTACATCATCAATAGCCTCCTCCCGAGCCACCTCTTCCCGTACAGTGATGGGAAGGTCAGGCTTGACAACCACCAACACCCTTGGACTCGCCTTGGGGATTTGTGATAATTTCTCTTTAGAAGGCAGAGTTGTTTGCTGTTTTGTTGCTGACAGCATAACTCTCTTCAATTTTTTGTAGGGGGGAGGAGGAGGAGGGCTAAGATCCTTGGGTGAAGATGGACCACTAGTCATGAACACGGGCCAGGGCCTAAGCCGTTCCTTGCCACTACGTGTCGTAAATGGCATATTGCCAACTTTACGTTTCTCCTCAGATGATTTTAAGTTTCTCTTTTTGCTTATTTTTGAGAACTTGGGCTTTTTGGATTTTACATGCCCTGTGCTAGGAGATTGCGCATCGGGCTTGGAAGACGACGTTGATGGCATTTCATCGTCTATGTCATGACTAGTGGCAGCAGCTTCAGCATTAGGAGGAAGTGGGTCTTGATCTTTCCCTACTTTATCCTCCAAATTTTTGGTCTCCATTATATGTAGCACAAGATACTGCAGAATGTGTGAACTTGGTAATATTGCAGTACCAATGGGCTTATACTGCAGGATTGGTTTGGCAAATTTTGTTGTAATTAAAAAAAAAATTAATTCGTTTTTTGTATATTTTTTTTTACTTTTTTTAAATTTTTTAAACACTTGGGAATAATGGGGAAATAACTATGCCCTTAGATGCACAGACCACAGGACACAGCACGACTGGACTGAACAGGACACAGCACACAGGACCCAGCAGCACCACTGAACTCAAAATTGACAGAGCACAGCACACAGCACCACTGGACTGATACTGCAGAACAGAACACAGCACAGTACAGCACAGAACTAAACAGCACAGCACGAGATCTACCAGAACAGAGGACCACCTAACACACCCTCCCTCTACCCTGATCAATGCCCGAGTGAAGATGGCGGCGACTAGCGGGGAATTTATAGGTTCCGAGTATCGCGAGATCCGACAACGGGATTATGACTCGGAGCCTCGCTTTCAAGTTTTCATTTGGCGCCAATACCCGGATCTGTCTCGGATCCGACTCGGATCGGCAACGTTCGGGTGGGCTCGGATTCAGGAAATCCGAGTGCGCTCATCTCTATTTTATACTAGGGTACCACAAGCTTTCAAGTTCCAAGGATATGGAAATAGAAGCTGTAAAAGAGCCTTCCCTATACCTGGCATTTCCCATCGACTTTAATAGACTCTGCACGTACACGCGTGTTTCTAAAGTGGGAAAGATTTTTTTTCTTTGACATTATCAGAAAACCCAGATATCATGGTGGGAAGCCATCTGTGGGTTTTCTTACCTGCTTAAATGTAAAGGACAAGTAGGAGTCATCCTTAGCACTTTAGGGGGTAATGTAGAGGTCCCTTGTCCTCAAAGGATTGAAATGTTGTATAACACTTTTTGATAGATCTGCTTATAACTTGAACAAAGTGTCTAAAAACATGGTAGGTAATTATGGCTAATTTAGCACTGATCAAATTTATATTGTTATGTGTCAAGCGGGTTGGATTGTGAATGATGAAAATATGTCAACTGAGAGAAAGTTATCTGCTTCCAGAAGACAGTTCAACCAATAGAGAAAATGACAAATTTCCTTCTTGACAACTTGATTGACAACTCAGCTCACTGTGCCTCACTGTTGTTAATTCCTGGTCTGCACCACCCTAAGTGGTTTACAATAACTTGACTGCCAACAATACACATGTAGTTACACACAAAAGATCAGGGGGTAAATGTATGAACGTGCGGGTTCTTCAACACCCGCGTGTTCGGCGATTAAATTTGAAGCGGCGCTGCATTGTAAAGGGAAGTTTCCCTTTACAATGCAGCGCCGCTTGAAACTTAATCGCCGAACACGCTGAACACACGGGTGTTGAAGAACCCGCACGTTCATACATTAACCCCCAGGTTGGGATTTATAATCTCACAGACTTCCATCTCTCACTTTAGCTAATGAGACTCCTCTTCTCACTCAACTTGCTGACAGTCTCTCTGTCTGACTACCCGAGCACTGCCTCTAGCAGCGTCCTCAACCAGTTCTCACCCCAACTGCCAATTGTCATCTCACCTACATTTTCTGCCTCACAAAGGCAACCTGAATCCTGTGGTCCTAGTGCCGGTGCCACAACTGTGTTAGACAATGCAATTCAAAAGTCTTGACGGGCAGTGGATATTAGTTTACTAGCTAGTCTGAGGCCAAATGTAGTGTTTCACTCTTCTTCTATTCTTCCTCCTGCAGTTATTGCATTATCATTAAGTGGGGAGTTAATGGGCAAATTTAAATTATGTTAAGACAGAACTGCAAATTCTGTCTTAGCAGAATAGTTAAACAATGCCCCTGAATACCATTGTCTGTGCTTTACATCTATTTTCACTAAAGGTCTTATTTACTTTTCTCAGAGCAATTAACATTTTGATAATGTATCACTTGCTACATTTTATTGCATATGTCATATTTTTGTGTCAAAATTAATATCATTGTTAGACAATGATAAAAGTAATAAATAAGGACATTGATTAAAAAGATATGTGAGAGAAGTTAATTTGAATTAAAAAATGTCTTTAGTTCTCTTATTAAGTCAAATGGGTCTCACTCATTAAGGAAAGTAAAGCAAAACATAGGAATAACTTTGCACCTTGGCACAACCATGTTGCATTAGAGGGAGAGGTAAATTTAAAATGTGTGGACAAGTTTATAGACAGGTTTATAGACAAGTTTATAGTTGGGGATGGGCATGTCCTAGATCAACTTTAAATTTCAGTGTAAAAATAAGCTATTAGGTGTTAGTGTGCTACACGAAAAACAGCCAGTATTTAACTTATCATCATCCTTGGGCAGCACAGTGGCTTAGTGGTTAGCACTTCTGCCTCTCAGCACTGGGGTCGAGAGTTCGATTCCCGACCATCTGTGTGGAGTTTACATGTTCTCCGCGTGTTTTGCGTGGGTTTCCTACGGGTGCTCCAGTTCCCTCCCATACTCCAAAAACATACTAGTAGGTTAATTGGCTGCTATTAAATTGACCCTAGTCGGTGTGTCTGTCTGTTTGAGTGTGTGTTAGGGAATTTAGAGTGTAAGCTCCAATCAGTGTCGGACTGGGGCATGAAGGGCCCACCGGGGAATGCAACACTAGGGGCCCACCAAAGGGGGTGTGGTCAGCCATCATAAAGGCGGGACCAGACACTAGAGGGGGAGTGGTCAGTCCACGAAGGACAGCTAGCACCTTAGTGCAGTATATAAAGAATGCAGTGTGTGTATAAAGTATACACAGTCTTGACCTGCCTCTTAGATTGGGCAGAACAGTCACCAAAAATCACGATTGTCCCACTAGACCAGGATTGGCTAACCTGTGGCACTCCAGGTGTTGTGAAACTACAAGCCCCAGCATGCTTTGCCAATATATAGCAGCTTATTGCTGGAAGGGTATGCTGGGACTTATAGTTTCACAACACCTGGAGTACCACAGGTTAGCCAAGCCTGCACTAGACTCAGATCATTTGACAGACTGTCCTACCTGTTGTTGTCACTTTTACCACCTGTGGCTGCTGGTTTCTTTAGTTGCGGCTTGTCTGGATCCTGGAATGTTGAGGGCCCTATTTGGAAAAAATAATGGGTACATTTAGAAACGTCAACCATCCCTGCCATTAAATAAACAGCACCCACATTTAATAATTAGGCCTCTCTCCAGCCTCAACATTAAAGTAATAGTGCTCACATTTGATGAATAGATCTATTTTCCTCCAACCAACCCCAACATTAAAATAATAGTATTCCCATTTAATTAATAAACCTATTGCCCTCCCTCCAAACAGTCCCAGCAATAAATTATTAGCATTTACGTTTAATACATCCAGTTCCCACGACCATTCCTAGCATTAAATAATTAATATTCACATTTAATAGCTAGCCCCCACACTCAACCCCAAATTCAATTATAGACCCAAACCAACTCAGCATTAAAGGTCCCATCACCCCCTCCCTATAGTGTTCTCTGTGCAGCCCCCCCTCACTATAGTTTAGCATAGGCAGCCCCCCTATAGTTTAGTATAGATAGGCAGTCCCTCTATGCCACACGGTAGTGCCCCCAAAACAATGCTATGCCACACGGTAGTGCCCCCAATGCTATGCCACACGGTAGTGCCCCCAAAACAATGCTATGCCACACGGTAGTGCCCCCAATGTTATGCCACACGGTAGTGCCCCCAATGTTATGCCACACGGTAGTGTCCCCCAAAACAATGCTATGCCACACGGTAGTGCCCCCAATGTTATGCCACGCAAGTGTCCCCAATTCATATTATGCCTGCAATAGTCCTCTCAATTCACACACATCATATATATATATATATATATATATATATACATATATGTGTGTATATATATATATATATATATATATATATTGATAGCACAAACAATATAAACAACTGGTTAATACTTACCCAAAAGTTGATTGCTGCAGCCTCTCTGCTCTTCTCCCTTCAGCGGCGCGGGAACATCAGTTGGCAGGGGGAGGGGGCGGGTCACATGATCGCAGCTGCGATCGCATGTGAAAGATGACTGGCTGTCAGTGACAGCCAGTCATCTTTCAATTGTGATCGCTGCTGCGATCGCAATTGAGCAGCGGGGATGCAGCGGGGACGACGTAAGCTCCACCCACTGGCGAAAGGGGGTGTGGCCGTACGGTAGCCGGGCCTACCGGTGGTTTAACCGGTAGCTCGCTGGGCCAGTCCGAGGCTGGCTCCAATGGGGCCGGAATAAGTGGCACTATATAAATAAATGATGATGATGATGATGCAAAATAATATATTAATTTGCACCCCTTGCATTGTAACATGGTTTGTCCAGGTGAAATATGAAACTGCACGAGGGAATCATCTATCTTTTGCCAAATATTAATGCTGCTCCCTTGCTTTTTATGTTTAGTTTTGGTTTTTTTTTTGTTCTAAAATTCTGTCACAGATTTTTAGATCATTTTAGACCATTTTAGATCAGTTCACGCTCTTACAGTCAGTGACCTTAATGTAACATCAAAGTTTCAAACTATCCTTTTGGCAATGATCCGGTAGACTACACATCTTTTGAGAATTAGATGTGCATGGTTTGACCACTCATGTCATGACTAGAGATGGTCAGGCTCGGTTCCCCGAGAACCGAACTTAGCAGATCCGAGTACCGAGCCGAGCCGGCTTAGTACTTTCGTGCGCCCTCGGAATTAAACAGGAGGCAAAACATCATCGCTACGTCGTCGTATCTCGCGAGCTTTGGATTCTATAAGTACCTACCTCCACGACAATCCAGCGCCATTTCACAGAGGTACACAGAAGGGGTAGCACAGTTCTTGGCAGTCTCTAGTGTAGTTGGACAGCGTCATAGGTAGAAAAGAAAGAGGAGGGGTAGCAGTGTTCTTCAATGTCTCCAGTGACATTCAGGAGAGCTCCATTGCTCCATTGCTAATTGTCATTGCTGAAATAGAATTAATAGGTCTGGCAGGCTTGGTCTTCTAAATCTGCAGTCTTTATTTGAAAGTGTATGAAAATAATATTGTGACCTGTGAGGTGGTCAAAATTGACTGCAAATGACTTGAAATTAGTGTTATTGAGGTAATAGTAATCCAAGATGGGTAATTAATGGAAGGGACATAACAATAGTGGGTGCAGGCGGTGCTGTGGTTACAGGGCTCCAAGGTGAGGGGAACCAGCCAATGCTGGGTGTTCCTAACCCATACCGCCCACTTTCAGGCCCCTACTGCTCAGAATGGCCATCGTTCTGCTCTATTGAATATTGAAACTATTGAAAGCAATGTAGGTGGTCTGAGATGCAAGAATGGCATTGCTACCCAAATTTTGCTATAAGCCTCAGAAATTCACTGCTCTATAGTTTTCAAACTCCTCCATTTCATCACTAACTGTAGTTGTTTTATACTGGTCTTGGATTTTCAGAGACCAATATGCATGTTTAACTCCTTGACTTTGCAGTGCTTTTCAACTTTTTCTGACAAGACCACTTTTTATATTTCAGTGATGTGCCAGCTTCACCGGGAATAACTTTCTTTAGTTTAATACATAATATTATGTTGTTTTATATTTGTATTTTTAGAGAGGAGATGTCTATTATTTCTTTTAGTGGTATATTAAAATGTATATTGTTTTATTTTATGCGACTAATGTGGGCAAATTAAAAGAAAATGGGGAACAGTGCAATCCAAAATATGTGAACCACATAGTTCTCCAAAACATAGGAATATCAAATAAGAGTACAAAGTCTGACATAGTTCAATATTAACAGGTGGAAAAGAAAGTTTTAAAATATTTTTTACTTTTTTTCTGATTATATGTTGTATTCACACACACAGATATAACAAATCTTTGTGGATCATTTCTAAGCTTGGACAAAAGTGCGTGGGGTCGGGGAATTATGGCCAGGAATCACTAAGCGACCAAATGCCTAGGACACCAAAGCTTAGTGAGGACACCTAAAATACTAAATGAGTGTCACTCATTCAGTGTTTTCATTTTACCTGTGAAGCTGCCGATTGCTTCTCCTTCACGTCAGTGGTGGGCCGGGAGTTTGGTCACAGTACAGTCTGAATCAGATGAGCACACATACATACACACACACACACACACACACACACACACACACACACACACACACTTGCGATACACAAGGTAGGAAGACAGGGTAGATGGGCCATGGGCATGGTGTCTGGGGTGGGGGGTGCTTCTGAGGGAAGAGGCACCCAGGACATTTCCAGCGGCCCTGGTTAGGAGAAGTAGTTATTTCTTCCATATTCAGCACATAGCATTCACTTTGTACACTGGTTGTTGGAGATTGAAAGGCCAGGGCAGAACCAAATCAATCTGTTCCTATCCCTTCAGGAGACCATTGACCATTGGACTGACTCTTACTGTGGCCTGTCCTGTGGTCAAACCACTGCCACTAATTGCCTGGCAACCACCTGTTTTCCTAAAATAGTCCTGCAATCAGCAGAGCAATACAAAAGCAATTTTTTTATACTCAAGAGGACATGCTGACACTTATGGTTTCCCATGTACCACCATACCCAGACAGGCATGAGTATGCTGACATTTATAGTACTACAAGCGCCCCAGCATGCCCAAACACTTAATAGGCATGTTGGGGCCTCTAGTGAACAATGGACAAAATGTTACCATATTTTTTTTTTTTTACAGGCCCAGAACTCCCTAGAGAAAACAGTCCCATGCTGACATGACCTAGGATTGGTTTGGCATTATGGCCGGGGGACCTCATGTTAAAAAGGTTTTCCTGCTATAGTGCCACCAGCCCAGGCTGGCAAAGCCTAGAGCTGGTACTAATAAATTTGTGAGGACCAACACGCCTTTAATCCCCCTGATTTTGCTAGTACCAGGGAGGAACGCTGTTTTCGCTATTTATTTTTTTTTATTTATTTATATAATTGTTATTTATTTTTTATAGGCTTTTCAGGGCTGCGGCTACTGATCCGCTAGAAGATGCTGCTAATGAATAATACACTTTAACAGTATCTTACAAAATTTATCCAATTTGCAAACTTTTTCAAAGTCACACTTATATTTAGATAAGACTGGCTCGGAATCCTAAGTACTTTACGGGATGCAATTTACGATAGTGCTGTAAGCATTAATTACGTCTAAGTCTACATGAGGCCCATAATGTGCATTTACTCTCTCATACTGGACTCTACATGCAGGTTGGACAAGCTGTTTTTCCACTCACAGTGAACTTGGAAACCCCTTCCCTAGTTAATATGATAACAAATACTAGTCAAACGGTATATTTACTAAACTGCGGGTTTGAAAAAGTGGAGATGTTGCCTATAGCAGCCAATCAGATTCTAGTAATCATTTTAGTACATTCTACAAAATTACAGCTAGAATCTGATTAGTTGCTAAAGGCAACTTCTCCACTTTTTTAAACCCGCAGTTTAGTAAATATACCCCTTAGTGTTATCTCTGTATATTTTGTGACATCATCAGTGTTTTTTATAAACTTAACAACATAAAAGTAGCCTCGGATACAGGAACAGACACACTCTTTGCCAACAGACATCAGATTCGCAGACTGTTTCTGGATCCAGGGGCAGCGCAGTGTATGTATCGGTTGTACTTTGTATTATTATTGTGTTCTGCTAAATTTTGCTATTAAATTTTGTGCTTTGGAACACCATTAATCGCACACTAGCCTGGTGGCTAGTGTGCAATGCAAAACCTTTTCTTGTATTATAGTAAGAATTGCTACCTTAATTTTCATTATAACTCTTTTTCTTTATTTCTAGAAGCTTGTAGGGGGGTGCAATGTCAACAAATAAAACAATTTCTGAAACATATTGTTTAAGTGAATTAGTTAAAATCAACAGTTTAAGCGTTTGCATACACAGGTACTGAAAAACAGCGCTAGATAAAAGTGTAGACAAAAACTTGAACTTACTTGGACAGCGTTAGAAGCTTTTTCTCAAATACTCTTTAAACACTCCAGAAGAACTGCATTGAAATTTACAGCGTCATTGTGACTTACTATTAAGACTTGTCAGAAAGTCTGTGCGTACATATACCTTTGCTGTCATAACTTGTTTGGGCTTTCAGAGTCAAAGCACATTTTATGGGCTTTAAGAACATGCAGTAAATGCTTAAAATTAATGTTGATATGTATGAGGGTATGAGGTCTATTACTTCTAATAAATCACCTATGCTGTGATTTGTCTTCTTCATTTGAACATTTATTTTAATGTTTATTATCTCTTTCAGAAATTGATTCTAAATCAAGACTTGAAAATAACATTATATCAGCTTCTTCACAACCAAATGCATTTCAGAAGATTTCTAGAATTTCAACAATCAGAAGACTATTTGATTTGAAAAAACTCAGGACAAAAAGATCTACAATTTTTCCAACAGGCGTTAAAGTTTGTCCGCAAGAATCACTAAAGCAAATTATTGCAAGTCACCTGGCATACTACAGACTAAGAGGTAAATAAATACACAATCACACACAACTAACCTAAAACATGTTTCACACAGATCTTGGTTAGCTGTGAAATATTCATTTGAATCAAGTGCATAACTGTAGCCATAGCAGTCAATGCAAGTTCTTTGGTGCCAGAGGTGGAATTTACAAGCTGTGGCCCCCGGTGAAGGGAGGCAGGGAGGAGGGAAATGGGGCCCCGACCCTCTGCATCTGCCATGCATCGGGCCTCATTATCTCCATGGGTCCTGATGCATGTTCCACCAGTGTTTGGGGCCTGAAGCACAGGAGGCCTGTCCCAGAGGAAAATATTTCATATCATTTGTAAAATAATGATGATAATATAACTGTATATATAATTCAGGTTAGTGTGCCAGATTGTAACTGTTGCAATTAGTATTGTGCCCAATTGGTTACTGCCTGGGAGCTGAGCAGACAATGTGATGGGTTTGACTTTATAATGGTGCATACAGGGGCGCCATCAAAATTTTACTTTGGAGTCCAGATATTTATTGTAACTCCGCAGATGAAATTTATAATTTGCCACATTGCATTACAATTTTGAAGTGTTAAAATAATATTTTTTTAATATTTTTCACATCTAAAAAGAAATATCAATTTAATTTCTAACTGCCGAAGAAGACCCACAAAAAGTGTATTCATTTTTTTCCCATATAATGCCAATAAATGAAAAACATATTTACTTGACAATGGTATAAAAGCGCCGTGCACATAACCTCCCGTCTGGTTATAGCGTTCTTGCCCTGTATGATTCATAAAGCCTGCTGTGTTGCTAAACCTAAGGTTCTGATTGACTGCCTGTTGACTGACTCTGCTTGTTCCTGAATTTTCCTGGTCTGCTGCCCATTTTGACCCTTGGATTTATTTTGGACTCTTCTTGCTCGTTGCCCACCCTGATGTCGTGTCTTGTGCTTTGGTATTTCTGTTTGCTGCCTGCCCTCAACCATTTGTATAGGTACTGGTTACTCTGTATATACCATCTGTTGTACTACTATTCTCAGCCTCCAAATTCCCTTGCTACCTGGTTTCTAAGATAAACTCCTACTACTTTGTGCATAAGACCTGAGGGTATCTGAGTACCTGTGAGAATATTGCCCTATATGGAAAAGGCGGCTTGCTGTGGCGAAGACCTCTCATTGCCTTGTTCTAAGAGTTTATCTGGTTTCCAGTGGGAGCCGTAACAGTTACTAGTCTAGACCTGTAAGAGTTAACTTACCTCTTAACCAGTCCAGTCTCTGCATTTGTGGACATGTGTGGGCTTAGTGGGCCAAACCTTTCCCCAGTAGGGTAATTGCTGGGTACAGCAACATTATCACTGAGATGTCCCCTTTCATGCATTGGGTAATGATATAATAAGCCCAAATCTCCCTTTGATAAATGGGTCTTTACGTTTACTTATATTCTGCACAGAGGAATAATACAGAGAAATAACAAAATTGTGTTTATTTTGCCCTGTTATCCATATAATCAGGAGTAATAATCAATACAGTTTAGCTGTAACTTTCAGGAGTTGCTGACTGAGTCAAATCATGGATGCTGCTCCCCACAACTCCAAGATAGACACCTGTCATACTCTAGAGAGAATAGCACAGTGAACAAAGTCTGATCATTGTGCAATCTGATTCACTTATTTGTGAGAAGCACAATGACTACAGTAGTGCAGAAGGTATTGGTTGCATTTTTCTACCAGTACTTTCTCTGCTCCAACTGACATTGCAGTCCTTCACAGATTACTGTATGTGTTCACCATACTTTCCTTCTTTCACTCAATGAGTGAGGAGCTTGGTGACAGCTGTAGCTCCTTACACCGAGTGCACAGTGAATGTGCACTTCTTTTTTTCCTGTCTCATGCAGTTAGCGAGGAGTTTTGTTCTGACAGGCATAGTCTGGGAATAGAGACAGGAAGTATGCACATATGCTGGTGGCATAGACTGGCTAAAAGTTAAATTATGTTATTTCAGAGTTTTTTCCCATACAAATAAAAATCATATTTGCTTTTCCCTTAAACATTCTGCCATCTGAGTGCAACTTTCTCAATTTGAACAGGAGAGTTGCACTAATACCATAAAAGTATATTTTTGCAGTATTATATTGGGCAAATATTTTATAGGAATAGTGGAACCTAAAATGTTCTTAAATATCTTTCATGGAAAAACTAAACAATTTTACATCACATCAGATTTAAGAATAAAATACTTAATATTTTTCTTTATTTTTGCTGTGCTCTCTTACAATAGACTTTTTACAGTTGTCCTTTGTTCTCTAAATCATCTAAAGTAAGTGGTGCTCGAGTCTGAAAAGAAATTGATTAAAATAATGAGTTAGTTCTCATTCATTGTGAAACGACCTGTAATAACTTTTTGTAAATCTACGGCTAAGAAAATGGACATAATTTATAAAAGAATAGCAGTGAAAATGAAATTGAAAGCAAAAGATCATAGGTTATAGGCAAATGCAACACTTGTGGGCATTGCTCTGAGTGGCATTTCTCAAATATGATATGATGAGCCACAAGTATTAGGCAGGATGGCTTTTTATTTGTAAAATAATTAAAAAACTTTATTTTTTTGTCAGCTTGCATCTATTTGACTTTGCTTTTAATTAGCTCTCCTGCTCACCTCCGAAGCTTTTTGCCACACTTTAGGGGGTAAATGGATCAAGCTGTGAGTTTCCGGAAGGTTTGAAAAGTGGAGATGCTGCCTAGAGCAACTACTCAGATTCTAGTTATCATTTATTTAGAACATTCTACAAAAAAAAAGCTAGAATCTGATTGGTTGCTATAGGCAATATCTCCACTTTTCAAACCCACCATAAACTCGCAGCTTGATACATTTACCCCTGGTCGGCAGAGGAAGTGGTTGAAGAGATCTTGAAGGATGAGGAGTTTTATGTTGGGCGCAGGTCCTGAATGCAGCCACAAATTGTTTAACATCTGGACGGAGAGCAGGCCACCAATAGTTCCAGGAAATGAGCTTGGTGGACCACATGATCAGATAAATGGAAGGACTAGTACCACAGTAGTCTTTTTCGAAGCCTTGGAAGAACAAAGCTCTTACCAAGAGGTGGCGATCGGGTAGAAGTAAAGGAGGTGGCGAGTAGGAATTTGGGATCTTGGATTGGATGGTTTATTGAATCCATTAGTTCTGATTCATGGGTGAATGCCAAGGAGAAGGTGTCCTTCTTCTTGTTCTTAGAACAAGGTCGAAAAATGATATGTAGATCAAAGCAGGAAAAAAAGAGAGACCAGCGGGCTTGTCGAGGATTCAGACACTGGGTAGACTGAAGGTATTGTAGATTTTTATGACTAGTGATGATACTGACCGGAAATCATGATGCTCCCAGGCGATATTTCCACACCGCGAGTGACAATTTCATCGCTAAAAGCTCCTCATCTCAAATGGAATAGTTCCTCTCTGCTGGAAGAAACTTAGAGGAAAAGCAGGCACAGGAATGGGATCTTAATCCTGGAGAAGTGTTCTGAGATAGGACTGTTCCTACACCGACTGTCAACTCCAGGTCAGTGTCACGAAAGGGAGCCACGAGAGTAGAATATGAACTGCCTATAGTGACTGGTGAAAACGAGGAAACATTGAATAGCCTTGAGACCAGATGGGAGAGGCCACTCCAGGATGGCACTGACTTTTTGGGTTCCATTTGCAACCAGGTGCCGGACATGACATAGCCCAGAAAGGATGTTTGAGTGGTTTCAAATGAACACTTCTAGAGTTTGCAGAATAGCTGGTTTTCACGTCTATAGAGTACCTCAGTGACATGGGAAAAGATTAAAATATCCTGCAAGTAAACTACGACCGAGGAATAGAGCAAATCTCTAAATATTTTGTTCACAAAACTTTGAAAGCCCACTTGAGTGTTGCAGAGCCCAAAGGGCATTACCAGGTATTCATAGTAACCATCCCTGGTGTTTAAGGTGGTCTTCCATTTGTCCCCTCTACGAATCCAGATCAGGTTGTACGCGGCCCGAGGGTCTAGTTTGATGAAAATGCAAGCGCCATTAATGCGGTTGAAGAGTTCAGTCACAAGCAGGAACAGATACTGATTCTGAGGGTTATGGGCCTGATTCATTAAGGATCTTAAATGAAGAGGTATCTTATTTCAGTCTCCTGGACAAAACCATGTTACAATGCAAGGAGTGCAAACTAGTTTTTTGTTTTGCACATAAGTTAAATACTGACTTTTTTTTCATGTAGCACACACATATCATATTTAAATTTCAGTGTACAAATAAGCTATCAAGTATTTGTGTGCTACATGAAAAAACAGTTTTTTCATGTAGCACACAAATACTTGATAGCTTATGAAAAAAAAGTCAGTATTTAACTTATGTGCAAAACAAAAAACTAGTTTGCACCCCTTGCATTGTAACATGGTTTTGTCCAGGAGACTGAAGTAAGATACCTCTTCATTTAAGATCCTTAATGAATCAGGCCCATGGCATTGAGTCTTCTTAAAATGTAAAGCTCCCACCTGAAGTAAGATAGGCGCGATCCGCCTCCGGATGATGCATTTGCTGTCAATGGTAATAATGGCTACTGGATGAGGCAAGGGAACTGTAGGTAAAGACAGGAGTTCTATCACGGAGGAAGAAATGAAATTTCCAGCTGCCCTGGAATCTAGGAAGGCAGAGAAACTCTGCAGACTAGAAGGTCCGTGAATAGTGACTGAAATGGCACATATGGAAGGTTTGCTCAGATTTGGAGAGGGTTTAAATGTCCCCATCCTGACCCTCCCCAGAGCAGGTTAGGGCTTGGAATTTCCCTGACGCTTGGGCAAGAAACTAGAAGGTTCCCTGGTTCTGTTTATTAAATACAAAGATTGTTTGTAGTCCTCCTCTGTTTTTCTTCCGGAGTATGTCTACATTGCCAAATTGCATGGGTTCGTAAGAAGTACTAGGGGGTCTGAAAATGTGGTGCTAACTTGAAGGAGGAACGTCGAGGGGGTTCTTTCTCAGAAGTGGATGTCAATACAGTGATAGAGAAAAATCAGTGTGTCAAGGGTTGTGGGCAATTCCTGTGAAGCAAGGACATCCTATATTCGTTCTGAGAGACCCTGCCAAAAAGTAGCCACAAGGGCCTCATAACTTGGAGGAGAGTGTCCAAAGCTGGATCATATACTTGCATACTGAGCGGGAGCCTTGATGAAGCCTGAGTATACTAGAGGCCGCAGAGGAGACGTGTCCCGGCTCATCAAAGGAGAATATAAAGTTGTGTAGCATCTTGCTGCTCTACCCTTCCTCATACACAAAGAAGGGAAAGACAGGGCAGAAAAGGGGCACTCAGAATTTATAAGTGGAAAGGCAAATAATGAAATAAAACGTAACCTTTATTATTGTCGACAATAATAAAGGTTACATTTTATTTCATTATTTGCCTTTCCACTTATAGATTCTGAGTGCCCCTTTTCTGCCCTGTCTTTCCCTTCTTTGTGTATGAGTATTCTTACAGTGTTAGGGTGCACCACTCAGTAGTTCCTCTATAATTAAGTACTCTGGGATATGAGGTGGTATATTTATCCACTCATACAGGGATCTATAATTGATGACATACCTTGTGCGGTATGATCTCCTCCTTTCTGACTGCTCTACCCTTCCTACCAGCTATCTACAAATTCTTGGTCAGGGTCCATCCTTCATGGTCAGATGTTAATGTTACATGCTAGAAGTCCAAAGGGAACTCAGGGTCTGCTTGAATTGGCACTACCCACAAAGTGGAGCAGACTCTAACAGAATGGGAGGTTTTCGCCAGGGACCCCTGCAAGAGGACATGGACTTCACGGCTCTCTAACCTCAGGTCGCGATAAGGGGGTGACAAGTGAGACTGAGTAGAGAACAGAGAGGCTAAGGTCTGGAGGCAGACGGTCTGCTGGTAGGAGTAGCTGAAATATAATGTCAGGAACACCTGAAGGTGTGATGGTTTGGAGGCTCCGGAACTAAGTACTAGCACAAGTAGTAGTCTGCAGGAGAAGGCAGTCCAGGCGACCAGGGTGGCTGGTAAGTAGAATCTGGAAAACACAGTTATGTAATCATCTGTGGATGAATTAAGCACTGAGATCCTGAAGATCTGGGAAGCCGCAGAGCAGGATCACTAGGTGGTGCAATAATCTGCAGGAGATGAGAGGCTGGAAACCTGGAACGCAGGTATATATAATCTAGAACACACAAAGAGGGTCTCCAGGCAGGAGAGACACTAAGACCCTGAGGAACTGGGAAGTCCTGAGACAGGATCAGCCAAAAGGGTAATGACCTGCAGGAGGGAGGAATGTAGGAGTCCAGGTACGCTGGTAAGGTAAATCAGAACAAACAGGAATGTGATAGTTTGCAGAGAGATGAAGCAGTGAGGTCGTGGAGAGCTGGAAAGTCCTGGAGCAGGATCACAAGGAGGTGCAACGATCTGCAAAAGGATGGTATTGGAGTCCTGGCAAGCAAATGGTTGGTGACACACAGACGCACACACAGGGGTGGCCGAAGGTGAGGAGTAAAGAAGAGCGCAAGAGCTCAGCCAAATGAGGGTAACCTGCGTAAGATAAACACAGTAGCCAGAGGAAGGCACAGCACAGGTAGGGAGACCTGAAAATCTGGAAGCTAAGAGCTGCAGTAGATGCTTTGAATAGAGAGAGCCCAGCAGGCAATCAGCCAATGGAATTAATGAAATTAGGTTTTAAAAGCCAGGTCTGCGCATGTGCAGAATCACCAGCAAGATGATGCCCTCCAGCGGGGAATGTGGCTCCAATAGAGGAGAGGATAGCGGCTGCAGAAGGGCAGGTAGGAGTGCTGGACACCAGCCGGGTGGTTAATGGGTCCAGTGCGTGACACTTCTCAACCTTCTTCACAATTGGTGCACTCCTAATACACCAATTCGAGAGAAAGAGGAATGATGAGTTAGTAAATTAAAATAGAAAACTTGAAATTCCAGATTGAAAGAGCTACCTATAGCACTGACTGCACAGAATTAAATAGCATCAAAAACCATCTTGTAACATATGGATAGAATATATTAAAAAATACTTCTACTCCAAAAGTAGCATGGTTTTAAGTCTCAAGATAGCCACATTAATTATATTTTCTATATTTTATTTTAGATCATTTGTTTTGCGTGAGAACATTTTTCATCAGTAAATAAGAGGCATTACAGTGCATTTTTTTTACAGTATCTCTCCATGTCTAAGTAGCTCACCCTGTCATGCAGCATGCCATGGCAACGTTATAATATACACAGATCACTTATTGATAGTGACTGCACTCTCCGGTGTTCTGTTTTGACAATGTAAGATAACCTGAAAGGTCTCTTCAGGCACACACAATGCAAGATGAGAGACTAAGTAAAACATCAGATCTCCCAAGTGGAAATAGTGTGAAAACACTACAAAATGACAGGTGGATAGATTTATTTTGACAACTAGAAAATCTCACTTACTAAGCACAACCTAAGTACATTTAATTTATTTATTCAGTCATTTATTTAGAAAAAAAAATGTAACTTGTAGCAATATAACTGAAATCAAACACCTGGGCATACAGTTTCAGTTCGTAATCCTATAGCTGAAGTAGAGTTTAGTGCACATTATTATTATATTTTGATAATGCTAATGAAGAAACGATGATCTCACTAATTGGAACCTCACAATGAATCAGTTGTGGTAAAAGTTGTATTACATTCTGCTTCATCTGCACTAATGGTACAAGTGACAGGGTATAATGGAATTTCTTTAATATTACCTTTCAGAAAGCATATATTAAATTCCTATAAAAATATAGTTGCTCTCACAATATTCCATACTTGAAAATTTGATTTACAACAGCGACAACTCGATTTTAACATTTTGGGCTCTGCGCATGCCCAGTAACAAACAAAACACCAGAGAACGCAGTAGCTTCCAATTAATTTTCCAGCGCAAAAGATCCTTACTACAGGCTGCGATTCCCAGGGCGGAATGGGGCATATGCACATAGTCAATGTACAGTAAGAATGTGCCAAGCTTGAGCGCATGCAGCAATGTCCGATTCAATCTTCGGGCATTTCAAAACTAAATGTTTTTCTGTCGTATCACTTGCACCAGTTATAGGTCTGGTGTAAGTGCCAATTGTTAGTGATGATGGTCACATATGCAAGCTAGAACTTGAAATGAGTGGAAATGAATGTTATTGAGGCTAATAATAGTGTAGGAGTGAAAAAAAACCAAACAAAATGGATTTTTAAAAACAAATCAGAACCCAAAACCCAAAATTAGAACCAAAACCTCAAGCTAATCAGAACCCAAAACCCAAAACCTGAAAAGTGGCCGGTGCACACCCCTAATTTGAATATCCTTCTCCCTCCCTTTAGTGCATCTAATCAAGTGAACCATGGTCCTAACCTTGGAGCACTACAATTCCCACCTTGTCATATCTATTGAACTTAATTGTAACATACTTTTTTGCTTTGTAAATACTCTTCTTCAATGAATATTAACTTAGAAGTATATGCAAAACAAATAAATGGTAAGAATTCCAATTAATGTGCAGGAGAAAAAAACATTTTATTACGTAGTTGGTCAATATTGAAAAATGGGGACATTTCCAGGGACAACAATTTGATAGGATACATTTTTGAAACCTGGAACTGACTATGCAAATTGCGGACATTTGGCCACTATGCTAATCACAAAATCTCTCCGTGTCAATGGACTGGGTGGTTGCTTGCATGTTCAATTAAACATAGATTATCAACAAATCATATGGCAACCATTTTATGAGAGTCGATTTATAGATATAGTTACATTTTATATTAAAAAAATTACATTGTATTATAGTACTGGAGACAATTTGTAGAAATTAGCATTTGTGTCCAAATGCTCATGCCTCCTTCACCAGGCCTCTCATGGTTGTCTGCTCTATTATGATCAGAGGTGCAACGTGTTAAATTCAGAATAGATAAATGTTTTGATACAAAAATTGGTACAAAGAGGATTACATACATTTTAAAGTGAAATATAGAGGTTATTATGAAAGAAAGCTTAGGTGATAAATACTTAATTTGTGAAGACAATGATTAATGGTTGAACATTTCAAAATAACTAATCTATATCTACAATGTGTGTTATTTTGTTATTTGGCCCTAGTATGCCAGGAGGCTGTGTGGGAAGCTTTCCGGATCTTCATGGATCGAATTCCTCAAACTGCAGAATACCAGAGCTGGGTTGATGTATGTCAGCAAGAATCCTTTTGTATATCTGACATTGGGAGAAACTTTAGCAGCTCACAAGAACATCTGGATATTGTTTCACAGGTATGAATTATGTATATTAATACCAACCCCTGATCATCGTCATTTATAAGGCACGACAATACACTGCAGAGCCAAAATGACAGTCTAACAAAAACATGTTATATAAAATACAAATAATACCTCGAAAAATAACAATGACAAACAGATTGGTGTAGACATGAGACAGATGGTTGTGTGAGCTTACACTCTAGTTGTTGGCTCTCTTATTGATTGTTATATCAATAATACAACTGGCATCCTTTCTTTTGTATGCTACAATTGTCAACAATCATACGTAATTACATCCAAGTTCCAGAACTTAAAGACCTAGCTAGAATTTTAATCAAGTCATTGTTTAAACAGAGGGAGAATAAACTCCCTGGTGCCATACTTCACTACCTTCAGTACAATAATGCTATTTAAATAAGTTATCTGAACAATTCTTAAAAATTAAATCTGTAAAATGTTGCAGTACAGTATTCAGACTTCAGAAAGTGATGCATACACATATGGTCCTTAAAGTTACACTTATACACAGTGGCCGAAGTGTGGGTGTATACGGTGCTATGCCGTATCGCCACCTCTCCTACTGCCTTCATAGTAAAACTATACAATTCTATTCACTTACATAATCTCCTTAGCGGTTGATGTGTTTCTTTCTTAATATTCTTACGCCTACTAAAAGTTATCTTACCACTATAAATAACAACACAAGACACTTGTTTATCAAAATGAAAGGTCAGAAATTTATTGAAAATTAAATTTATCTAAATGGTGACAAATATAAGCAGATCAATCAGCCTTAGACCACACCACAAGCTGTAAACTTTGAACCAAATATTGGAACACTACTAGGCATTAGAGGCCAATTCTACCCCATTTGGCTCATTAGCTGAGACCCGCCCACCCAAGGGGAGCCCCATAATCCCAAAGGGGTATTCTCACTAATTCCCCAATCCCTTTTAGGGTAGAGTGCCTAACATGCCAATTAAATGTGTCCAAATGGCCACTGATTGGATTGCTTTCCGCCACAGCTAGGTTTCCACACCACAGAAACCTTAGCCCGCCAGCAACTGACCTCTCACAGCCGAACAAGAAAATGAAAAATCTTCTCAACAAGATATGATACTCCCACATCTGACAAATGCACACCATCTGCCCTATAGAACTGCGCGAATCATCCCTTGATTTCAGGATAACTGATAACTTCACCACCGAGATCCATGCATATTTTCCTCACAGCTCTATTAACTTTTGACTGAGCTTTTTCAATACAAGCTGGTTTATCAGCTCCTCTCCAATTAATTATAGGGATGATATCTGACCAAATTAAGTGTACTGATGGCCAATGCGATTTAATGACCTCCACCTCCACTTTAATATGGGCAATGAGGTCCAAACCTTTCAAATTACCCAAATCGCCCTCCTCCCCCCAAAAAAAACAATCTTTAAAAATGATGCCCTGTATAGTCCTCTAAAGCCTAACCATCTAACTAAATTAGCACGGGGAAAAAATGCTTGAGTTACGAGCAGGGCCACTTTAACAAAAATACAACAAATGAATGGCCAAGCCATCTTGGCATCCCGTCGAGGACTTGTAACTTGGAGTGAGATTAGACATAAAACAACGACCAATGTGATAAACATATAAACAGATAGCTAATACAACACCAGACGCGCAAAACGCAGGATGACCCATATGGAGGTAAAACCGAAAACCTTGGGGTACCACCAGCCAATCTCAGCTTGGTCTGAGTAGAGCGGATTATGAGACTCATATTTTTAGAATAAGTGCGGCTACAGTAGCAGCTGAGGATGGAGTTTCCGAGCAAAATATTATGGATTTTGGCAGATGGAAATCGAGCGTGGTCAGATCTGAATGGGTCATATCCACAAAATGACCCGTGCAGATCTGACTACGCACCTTACTTCCAATGTCCCTGAGGACGATTGTATTAAAACAGCGCACCACATCTTCACCCGCTATTCTGCTTAGGGAGCTTTCACTTGCATCCCTAGTATGGCGGCGGGCACTCTCTCCAGCAGCCTTATTACCTTCACGTGCTTACTTCTGGATCTCCTGGGAACCTCACTCCCAGAGGAAGAAGAGCCTGACTCCGAGCTACCACCAGAAACAGTGCTGCTATGCTCACTGGCTGCAACAGACCCTCTGCGACTATCAACAATCACTTGCGACGATGATCTCTGAGCAGATGTGGATGTGGCTGCCGCATTAGAAGATGCCTGGGTTTATTCTGACCCCGCTAAAACTAAAGATGATGTAGCTATTGGAGAAGGAGCACCTGTGGTTAATAATGGATTACTTTGATATGTAGGAACAGCAAAATAGGAGCCATGAGCTGAGAGAGGGGGATAGCAAAGAGGAAAAAACTAAAGGTTGGCTCGGAAATGAGTAGGGGAAAGGGGGGGCACCCTGATAAAATGGAAACTAACACTCTACCAGGCAAAAGAGGGCTGTGAGAATGATGGACACGACGTGGTGCTAGATGCCTGGCCAGTAGACCATGGTGGAATATGACGCGAAAGAGGGGCCAATGATGTCACAGAGGGTGAAGAACAAAAAGCTGAATTTTTCTGAAGCGCGGGCCTGCTGAATAGCGCTAAGAAATAAATGTGGGGAATGGTGGTGGGAACTATTTGTTCAGATGTGCTAGCAATCATAGATGATGATGATGATGTACAGAAATATGAGTAACTGAAGGGGATGAGAAACCTATAAACTGCAAAGAAGAGGGGTGGGGGTTATGGAGTGGGAGGGTTTGATGAAGTGGCAGGGGGAATGAGGAGCAAAGGTGCGGGAAGGGTAGTTAAAGAGCCTTTGTTTAATTGTGCTGAAACAGCAGCAGTAGTTAAAGGGGCCATATGTGGTGTGTTTAAATGAACAAATGAACAGTGCCTGTTGTGTGCACAGCAGAAACAGAAAAATAAATATATCATTTATATCCTGAATGACTATATTGGGGGAAGTGGTGGAACTGGAGCCAGGAACACCGACACCAATGTTGCAGGGCAAAAAATGACTTGTCCCTGGGCCAGATACTTGGGACATACTGTTTTGGTTTGATAAATTACCACCCCCAACCGCGCAAGGATCGGTGTGACAAACAGGAAGGGGTGTTTCACTTATTGACACCTCTCCTCTCCCGGCGTTCATATCTGCCAGCCACTCGGGAGGGAGAGAAACTAAATTTAAATTTGCATTGGTGTCAGTGGAGCCAGCTGCGGGCACTCTGGGAGCGCCCACAGCTAACATGGCTGCCACGGATATCAGAGCCATCTGTGCATGCACGACTGCCCTATATCGCAAGTGGGTTCGCGACGGCCCGATCACGTGCGTGCGTTCGCGACATCGCACATGTGCAGAAACTTTTTTGTGACAGCCCGCTTGTCCGATTCCCAAAAAGTGAGGGAGGAGGAACAGGGGGATTGCAGCAATTCCTCTGCATGGACTCGTTGCCTGGACATGGCAGAGGGGACCCGGGAAGCTTCTATTAAGCGATGTGGGACGACTCGGGGTCTCTTGGAGCGCAGCATAATAAAAGAGAAGTTGACAAATAAAAAATTAAACAGGGGGTTGAAAAGAGAAACAAAGTGAAAAGGGGATAAAGGGGAACTAAATAAAGGATAAGGGAGAAATAGGGGGTAAAATAATAAAGAAAGAAGCACTAAAGGAAACAGTAAAAGTAAAATACAAGGCACAAAACCAAATAAAGCAGTACTAAAATTATGAGCAATGATAAAAAGCAATTTCAATAAAGAATTGCAGTGGTAAACACTATCCAATGCTTAACCAGGTCAGTCACGGCTATACTTACCAGGAACTTTTCATGCAGGCAAGAGAAAGCTAACTGTAAAAACTGACCATATAATCCTCCCCTAGCTATAGCCCCTCCTTAATCCCTAACACTGATTGGCTAAACCTCACCCAAACCAAACTCTTGCTAAGCTCAATAGTTTTCTCTGTTTAGACAACCTCAGCATTTATGCTACTTAAGGTTAATTCCAGCCCTCTGTTATCCTTCGCAATGCATTTTTCATACCTCCATGTCTCAATTTCCACTACCAACACAGCTTATACATATATTTATTTGTTATTGACAGACATTTATAATACAATAGAAATAGAAAAGAAAAACAAGTAGCAATTGCAAAAACAAAACAAGTAATAAGCATAAACAATAGCAGAGAAAAAATAAGCCTAAAGTAAATTAGAATTAACTTTATTATTGTGAGGAGAAACATAGAAACATGAAATTTTAAATCTGTCATTTGGTTTAAATGGTACATACATGAACATGTGCTACTAACCTATGAATCTGTGCAAAGCAAAAGAAATTGATAAATGCATTGCTTCAATTTTATTTATTCTTATAGATCTTATTATATTTTAGTTATATTATATATAAGGTAGTACACAATAAACAGACAGCAATGATCCATAACATATTACATAATACATGAAAAACAAAGTAATACAAAGGCCAGGCATACTGATTAAACAAAAAAACATACAGATAACATGGTAATGCAGATCAAATTACAGTGAGTGAGGGTGACGGTAATGTCCAACGTGAATTAGGGCTGAGTTAAAGAAAACAAGGTTAGGGAAGCAGGCCAAGAGGTACAGAAGTATAAGGAGGGAGAAATGTCCCATAGATCTGGCGAAGAGAACGTCTTACATATTGGTTTTTTTTATTACTATTTATTTAAATTTATGTGATTGTGGATGTGTTTATAATGAGGCAATCTGAGGCATCAATTGCAGCTTGCAAATTAAATTAAGTGAACAATTTTGATGGAATAGACAATAAACTGCTTGATTATATTCATTTGAGAATTATGGATTCTTAAATTCTAACAAAAATGTCTAATCCAATGTGCAGACTGGTGACTGCTTCAATAAAGTCACAGAATAAAAGGTCCAGACCAGAAGCAGTGACCCTGAAGTTTACTCAGCCCACATTTTCTTTTGGGTCACAAATAATGTAAGGTTAAGGAATTCAAAAGGCCCATTTTGAAAGTGTAACTTCTGAGCTGCTGTCCTCCTCAGCTAGCTAATCAGGGCCATTAAAATTAAAGACATGGCATCTATAAATTTGTCAATCTCTGCAGAATTGGACTTTGATACTTCAGAAGCAGAGCTCCCATGCCAGAGCCTCTTCTTTAAAAATATATAAAGACCACTTTAGTAGGATCATCAGTTCCGATTAGCTGTCATTCTAAGAAACCTCTAAATAAAACATGATCAAACAGAATCTTTACTCCTAAAAGTTCACAAGCTAGGACAGGGTTTCTTAAATGTTACACATTCTCTTGCAAGATTTGAATTTGATTCTGAAGTGCTTTTTGCACTTGGGCCATAGAGACCATCTGCTGGCTCACCTCTGCCATGGCAACCCAGCAGAGTCCAGGCCACAGTTATTCTATCAGGTTCTGGAGTTGACAGAAGGAGAAAGATCTTTCAGGCTGTGGAAATTTACATGGAAAAACAGAGAAGTCAGGCATAGAGAAGCAGGCAGGATTGGTACTCCCTAGATGCTGGGAGCTACAACAGTGGTTGAGAGGTAGCGGGTGATAATGAAAGATTAAACAGTGTAATAAAGCGGTCTCTGGTAGAATGAATCTAAGATGTAATCAGGCAGACCAGCAGGTGTTCAAACAGGCCCAGGATCAGAAATCAGAGATGATAGTTACAAGTCAGGACTCAGAATTTAGGTGTAACACACACAGGGGAAAAATGAGCATTAAATAGTTTGTAGTGCAGCGGTCTCGTGTGGAATGAATCTTAAATTGTAATCAGGACTCAGGATTCAGATGTAACACACAGACAACACAATGTGCAGAAGTCAAAAGCTGACATGCACAGATAGCAGTGCAGTGCATTGCAACTATGACAAAGAGCCAAGACACTTGTTCCAAGGGGAAAGCCTATAAAAGTTAACTCTCCCTTTACAGAAAGACAGCCACTTCTTGCCTGTTTTAAACAATGCTGATAGACTTAGTTTTTGCTTTTATTTTTGTTTTTATCTAGGTTTATTTCTTGTTTTTCCCACTTTGGTATTGAAATGTACATTTGGTGCTAGAGTACTTCAGATCCATTTTTAATAACGTTTTCAGAACAAGTGAAAAGTCCGTGTATTTTGTTCAATTTGTTTTTTTTGGTGTAAGAGCTGTGGTTGTGTTTGTTTCCAACTTACTAAGTATAGACGTGGCAAAGTCATCACCCTGAAGGTTCCATTCTTTAATTTCCCAGATCCCGCAACTCAGGGGTTTCTGAATAGAGACCCAGAGCTTTTCAACACAGGGTTGCTAACCTCTATAAGAGGTGTATGTTTGCGAATTTAGACTGTAAGCTCCAATGGGGCAGGGACTGATGTGATTGAGTTCTCTGTATACCTTTTATATAGTGATACTCCTCGCTGAAACCAGGGGCTGGTTTTATGAGTTAAAGAAGGGACTATGCTGTTTGTTTTTTAAATGATTTATTCATTGTTTTTAAAAGCAACAGTGGTCATCAATAGGTTGACCAGGGGTCAATTGATCAAGTTGCAAACTTCCGGCGGTTTGAAAAGTGGAGATGCTGGCTATAGCAACTAATTAGATTCTAGCTGTCATTTTGTAGAATGTACTAAATAAATGGTAACAATAATCTGATTAGTTGCTATAGGCAACATCTCCATTTGTCAAACCTGCCGTAAGCTCGCAGCTTGATAAATTTACCCCCTTGTATTATTGAGAAAAAAACAAGCACTGCTAATTAAATAATATTAATAATAATAAAATACATTTTATAGCCACCCACTGTACTAGCCAGTCTGGGTAGGGTCCCCCATTATCATGCTAACTAGCTCTTGGACTAATCAGCGCAAGGCTGGTGCCTCTATTGGAGCTCACCAGTCAAATGCTTGCAGTTCAGCTGTGGTAGTCTGGGTAATGAATAAATGGAGTCAAATAAGAATATTAACTTTTCCATCCCGTCTGTGTAGGGTCGCTCTGATGGCCATAGCTGCAATTTACATTAAGTACGTTTGTCAGGCGCTGTCTCCGCACTGACACTTGGGGCAGGAGACGGACGCCTGCACCTTCCAAGCAACCACGTCCTGTTGCCTAGCAGCAGGACGCTATCTCTGCTCACCTGTCTGCAGCCAGCATGTGTTACCACCAAAATCTCCCTAAACCTATCAGGAGGCACCTTAGGGTATATAAAGCAGCCTCTGACACATGTCTAGTGCCAGAGTATTTGGTCTTCAGCCTTGCTCCAGCATTTGTTCCTGTGTTGCTGTTACTAGGATTCTGACCCGGCTTGTTCCCGACTTCTCCTTCGGTTCCTGATTCTGGCTTAGACTGATAATTGATATTGACCCGGCTTCCTGACCATTCTCCTGCTTCTGATTTGGCTATATCCGTTCCTCTGGTTGTGACCCGGCTTGTTGACTACTCTTCCATCCTGCATCCTGGTGGGCTGTCACCGCTGCCTCAATTGTTACCTCGCCAGCTGACTGATACTGAGGGCCGCGACCTGCGCCTCCCTTGCAGCGAAGTCCATACCTCCTTGCGGGGGTTCCTGGTGAAAGCCAGGGGCGTGTTAGACTCCGCGCCTCAGTACTCAGTAGTGCCAACTGCTGGCAGGTATCATCAATTCCACAGAGTAATTCTGACAATGTTCTGTTCCAACTAGCTGGTGGGTACGGGCAACCAATACAAGAGGACCCCCCCGCTAATACACAGGTGTTTAGCACAGTCACATGTGGGCAGACTCTAGTGCAGTGGTGTGTTGCAGTGCTATTAAATATTGGGCGCCAGGCCATCTCAGTTCAAAACAGAATAAAACTTTATTGAACTCTTCTTCTACTCCAGCACAAAAGAACATAACGGTTGCAGGTAAAGGTTATATGACCACTTTAACTCCTCCAGCACACACTTTGCAGCAGTAAAATATTTCTAACAGTTCACGCACCCGATGTTGTAGGAACAGTCATTGCACAGCATCAGCTGAGCCAATCATATACACAGACAGACGGTAGGCATGGTCCAGAGGTTCTCGCACTACGCTCGTACACACCATCCCCTACATTGGGGGCCCTCCTTTTTCGACTTGTAGCCACACTGCCTTCATGCATTGACCCCCCCCTCAAGTATGGGGGTGCTTTCCAAGGGGGTTCCTACTGATGCTGTACAGACTAAGTTCTGTTTATCCAGGGATCTTCCCTTATCTCTTTGCTGAAGTTGCATTTAACATTTGGGGGAACAGTTTCAGAATATTTCATAGTTGTTGCACATCCAAGTTGTCACGGATTTCTGCATCACCTCATCATAGTCACATACTGGCTTACTGACTCACAGTATTCCCCTGACTGCAGGGTACAACCGTACTGTTACACATAGCACTTTCCCTTCTGCTTAGGACACACAAATCAGTCTAACAGGGAAACTGGCCATGAACTCTCTCCCTGGGTGCTGACACTCATCGGGACTCTATCCAGGGAGCTCTTTCCCCCCTGCTGTCGTACAAATATGCTACCAAGGCAGCTGCCACTCGCTCACCCCTATCCAGGGTCTCTGGCTGCCATCTATAAATGCCTTTCTCTCTCAGGCACACTTTTTCAGTAGCATCTCCTCCAAATTCTCTACCTTTCTGCTGGCCTTTGTAGTGGCGGACTCTCCCCCTCTTGACCACTTTCATACCAGTGTTGCACCTCTCCATGCTCTCTCTCATTCTGTACAGGTGCCACTTCTGGGGTACCCCTGAAGGTGGGGATCCCCTCTGCATTCCTATTCTTCACTATAGGGCTCTCTTGCATAATTAAAGGCTCTTACCCCCTTGCTTACCACCCCTCACAGGGTAATGTGGGGCTGTTGCTGTCATTGCTGGGCTCCATTCCCCGTGTTTATAACTGCCCTCAATAGGCTAACCAGTTTACTTACAGGGGTGCTTTCCATTTTTGCCTTTACACTTGCCGGGGACCCAGGACCACCTCCTCTCTCCCGGGTCCAGCTAGAAGATGGCTCCCCTCTCTTGGCGCTTATCCCTGTTGGCCACGCTCCCTTCGGCCACTGGCCATGCCCCCTTTGATGGCGCATCATCTGGGGGCATGGAGACTAACAGCAACCCTTCTTGCACTTTCATGGTCAAGAGGTCATAAGATATCTGTTCATAATACTGAAAAAGTAAGTTAGAAATAAACCCACCCAGACATTTAATTGAACAAAATTTCCAGCATTATATCGCAAAGGAAAAAAAGGCATTTGGGAATCATTGGAAAGAACAGAGACAAGGGGCTAGATTTACTAAGCTGCAGGTTTGAAAAAGTGGGGATGTTGCCTATAGCAACCAATCAGATTCTAGCTGTCATTTTGTAGAAGGTACTAAATAAATGAAAGCTAGAATCTGATTGGTTGCTATAGGCAACATCCCCACTTTTTCAAACCCGCAGCTTAGTAAATCTAGCCCAAGGTGTGTCTGTTCTGCTATAGTGGCACTATTAGTTCCAGTATGGATACACTACTACTTAGGCAAGAAAAGTATTTTGAGTCAGTTTGTGAACTGCATTCTTTTACTACATCCTTATTAACAGACTTGTTTCCCAGTGACATCTTTACCACAGCTATTAACCTACAGTAAACAGGGTAGTATTTATTCTATTGGTATCTAATTGTTTTACAGCAGCCCTGAGCTTGTTCCAACCAATTAAAGAGTGGAAATGTGGAGAGATAAATTGCCACAGCCATGAAAAGAACTATACACTGAATATACTGTATCAATAAACACACTTTTTTTTAAAAAAAAAGTGTACAGATCTGTAATGAACACGCTCCCCACTTCCGTGACTTTGGGTGTTAACTGTATGAGGTTACACACAATTCCAGCTCTCAAGTTGCTCTCTACCTATCACACAGGTTATAGACCTGCTGAATCGTCCCACAACAACGCTCTCACACCCCCACTCACTTCAGGTTTGCCACCACCTATTGAATAAGGGCAATAGGGCCGCGATACACAGGCACAAAAGGCTTCTGGCTACCGACACGTTAGCAAAGCCCACACTAGCAATCAAAGTGTTAACTCGTCCCACCTCCAGACTGTTACACAAATGTAAAGGCAAGAACACACTAGGCTTGTTAGTCAAATATGTTAACAAATAACACACTGGCATTTAAAGGGTTAACTTTGTCTAGCTATATTCTTCTTAACAGGCTAATGGATTCGTTAGAGTATCAAGGGCGCCACTTATTCAATTATAGATTTAATATACACAGGTTCGGGCATTCAAATATAAAAAAAACAATAGACAACTGACATGACATACACAAGCAAAACAGTTTAAAATTCAGAGTTTAATTTACATGAGTTGTATAATCTGTGCCATGGTTTCCCATGACAGCATGGTTGTCACATTTGCCGCGATTTTAAAATGCTGAAAAAAATCCATTTACCCCTAGATCTTTTAATTTGATTGCATTAGAAATATATATTTTATTACATGTAATACATGTTTAAATTAAAGGTTGGTTTGCATAGGATTGGAGGGAGGATAGGAGTGATTAGGGCATGGTTAAATGTGAAAGGGAAAGTGCCAGTGGAGAGGGACAGGTTGCAGGGGGGAGATAGTATTGGGGGTGAGGGAATAGAGAAGTTGAGAGGGAACAGGGTCAAGATTGAGGGGGAAAAGGAAAAAAGGAATGAGAAGACCTTGTCCTCAGTAATGAGACAGAAAGAACAGAGGGATGATTGGGAAGTGGAAGAGAAAGTGGGTGTGTGGTGTTGGATCTTGTGAGAGGAAATTTCTTGATGCATATTTTGATGTTGACTTTGAGTTAGGTGGTTAAGTCAAAAGCAGGAAGGGGAGAAAGGGGGGTTGGTATTGGGGAGAAAAGCAAGTTGAAGATGGCAAAGAAATAACAAGGGTTAGGAACTTAAAGTAGGTTGCTTGGTGAGTGAAAGGGAAATCAAGCAAGAAGACAAAATTCATTTGTAGTGTAAGTCTGCATTGGGGCGAGATTGTCTCCATTGGCGTTAGGAGGTACGGGCACTTTTGCAGGTGAAGGGTCTGTTTGGAGTATCAAGGTTGGGGTTTAGCTCACCGGAGACATTGTAAGTTAGCTCGAGTTGTCTTGTGTAGTGTTGTACAAAGAGATATTTAGTATGCATTTGTTTCCTATATATGTGAAAATAGTATAGTACATATACACATAAAAATATTGAATCTGACGCCTTCTTTTGTTTTCCTTGTATCCCAATTTTGAACTTCCAGTTCTATCATATAGCCCACAAGGTAGAGTGATTTGTACAAAACTATTCATATTCCTTAGATGAATTTAGAGGAACAGTTAGCCTGTCTAGTTTATATTAAATTACAAAAAGTTATAGATCCACCTTTACAAATTAAACTTCAGTTGATTATAAAGCACACCATTCCGTTTTCAGCAATATTATTTTTATAGTCATCTTTCACAAGAAAATAATCCACTTTAAGTATTACATTGAATAACTGTGCATCACTAAATGCAAACTAGGCAAGTTCTCAAAGCACAGCAGGAAAATGCTGACCATTTACTGCTCTGTAATAATATTTATACTGCATCATACCATTAGTCTTAAACTGATAATAATGTGCAATGTTTGAAACAGGAGCCTGTAATCAGCATCATTATTGTAATGTATTTGCATATTTGAAATGATCAAAATGCTATTATTTCCAAAGTAATTTCAATGAAGGGTAATTTCAGTGAGTCAAGGTAAAATTAATTTGCTTTGCTAACAATAATACTGATGTTTGTTTTTTTGTGCTCATCTGTTTTATGAAAAATCGCAATTAAAATGAAGTGTGATATGAATATTTTCTTTTTTACCAGAGAGTTAAAGAGAAGAAAATTCCTGAAAAGTGAGTATTCTATAATAAATATAAAAAAATCATTTAGGGCTCATTCACACCTGAAAACCTCATGAAGTGGATAAAGGGTTTATGGTGGGCTTCTTCTCACCATGAAATGTCACATTTAAAATTTTAGAACATGGCACAACCTATATCTCATGCCTAATGCCTGCTACCGGTACAATAGGTTTTATTACTTAAAGCGCAATGCACGAAAAGCTCAACTTAGTATCCATGCGTTACACCCATTTTCTCAGAGTATATGTGTGAAGGAGCCTTTATTGTTCTTGATGAAGAATTTGTAGCTGTTATGAATGCATGTATATACTATTTTAAGACATTATTTTTATTAAAATCTATTATATATTTTTTATACTGAGGAATCTGCACAATGAAGCCAGTTATAGTTCCATACAAGTAATAAGTAAGTAATTTAGTGATTGCGAGTTTAATTTCAGTAATAATTTGTTAAATGCTACACATAATTAAAAAAAAAATCTAATGCAATCAGTGGGTGCAAATTACAAACAGGGAAAACATACGGAAACACGCAGACGGGCAGAACATTTTTTAGTATGCAAATCTACAATCTATAATACCCTCATCCACCATTGATGTTCATCTGAATAAATGCTATGCATATCATTTTGCTGGACTATGTTGTCAGTAGAGACAAAGCAACTTGTACAATGCACCTTTTTCTACATTTGTAATTTGAACCAAGCTGGGCAGGGGCTCTTAACAATTATTTTTTCCAGCTGCCTTACAGAGTCACCATCATGTGTTGCAAGTGCAAGCAAGCTTACAATATCTAATATTTTATATTGCTAAGCAATATCAGGTAGATTGAGGGTGCAATATGCAAATGTTGTACTGTGACCCTGAGAAGCTCTATTTAAACCACACTAAAAGGCATGACAGCTAAATACAGTATAACGACTGTAACCTGGTGTGACATGTACTAGGCTAGTGTAACACCAGTACTCAACAACCCCAACAGCTCAGAGTCAGTAATTATTAGAGATGGGCGGGTCCGGTTCTCCGAGAACCGAACCCACCCGAACTTTGGGTATCCGAGTACCGAGCTGAGCAGCTCGGTACTCTCCCGCCCATTCCGAATCCAAATCGAGGCCGAACGTCATTGTGACGTCGTCGGATCTCGGGGCTCGGTTCTCGCGATACTTCAACTTTATAAATACACGCCTCCACAGCAATCCATCGCCATTTGACAGAGGGAGAGAGCAGGGTGTAGTCATAGGCTAATTAGAGCAGGGACAGAGAATACAATATTGTTCTTGCAATTGCTCTAACCAAAATCGCTAGTGCAGAGAGGAGGATAGAGGTTTATTATTTTTTCTTCATATCTGGCACTCCCCAGCGCTTTTGGGGTGTCCCCCATAATTGTGCATAAATATTTCTGGCTGTCAAAAGTCATATCTGTCAGCAGTATCTACTAAATAATTTTTAGCACTCCTCAGTGCTTTTGGGGTGTCCTCCCTAATTGTGCATTAATATTTCTGGCTGTCAAAAGTCATATCTGTCAGCAGTATCTACTAAATAATTTTTAGCACTCCTCAGTGCTTTTGGGGTGTCCTCCCTAATTGTGCATTAATATTTCTGGCTGTCAAAAGTCATATCTGTCAGCAGTATCTACCAAATAATTTTTAGCACTCCTCAGTGCTTTTGGGGTGTCCTCCCTAATTGTGCATTAATATTTCTGGCTGTCAAAAGTCATTTCTGTCAGCAGTATCTACTAAATAATTTTTAGCACACCTCAGTGCTTTTGGGGTGTCCTCCCTAATTGTGCATTAATATTTCTGGCTGTCAAAAGTCATATCTGTCAGCAGTATCTACTAAATAATTTTTAGCACTCCTCAGTGCTTTTGGGGTGTCCTCCCTAATTGTGCATTAATATTTCTGGCTGTCAAAAGTCATATCTGTCAGCAGTATCTACTAAATAATTTTTAGCACTCCTCAGTGCTTTTGGGGTGTCCTCCCTAATTGTGCATTAATATTTCTGGCTGTCAAAAGTCATATCTGTCAGCAGTATCTACTAAATAATTTTTAGCACTCCTCAGTGCTTTTGGGGTGTCCTCCCTAATTGTGCATTAATATTTCTGGCTGTCAAAAGTCATATCTGTCAGCAGTATATACTAAATAATTTTTAGCACTCCTCAGTGCTTTTGGGGTGTCCTCCCTAATTGTGCATTAATATTTCTGGCTGTCAAAAGTCATATCTGTCAGCAGTATCTACTAAATAATTTTTAGCACTCCTCAGTGCTTTTGGGGTGTCCTCCCTAATTGTGCATTAATATTTCTGGCTGTCAAAAGTCATAACTGTCAGCAGTATCTACTAAATAATTTTTAGCACTCCCCAGTGGTTTGCGCTCAGAATGGATTCAAAGCAGTCCACATATGATCTGAATGAGCAACCAGGTTCTGTCACCAGTCCTGATGTTAGTGTTCCCAGTACGTCATCTGGCCAAGGCGATGTGAAACAACAGAGTGTTTTCAAATTAGTGCAAAAAACAAAAAACAAAAAAAATTTACTGTATTGAAGCGAAAAAGAAGTGTAACTGAGCAAAAGTTAAGTGACGATAAAAAAAAAATTGCAAGCATGCCATTCTACACACGCAGTGGCAAAGAGAGAATGAGGCCTTCACCTTTGGCTATTAGTGGCAGATCCCAAAAAGTTACCCAGCCTACAATTGGTGCACAACTACTGTTACGCGTCAAAGCCGAGCTGCAAGATAACAGTGAGGCATTACAGGAGAATATTTGCTCTGATTCACAAATGACAACAATCCCTGTGGAGAGTCCATCCAACAGTGGGATGTCTAATCGTGAGCATTCTGCTGATGTGTGCCTTAATAGCCCGAGTGTAGCCGGTGATACCCAAATTGAGGATGCCACTTTGGAATTAGAAGAGGATGAGGGGGAGATTTGTGTAGGCGACGAGGGCGCTAATGAGGATGTTGATGAGGATGAGGTTGTTTGTGTAAGTCCTGCACCAGTGGCAGCAGTTCTGGCACGTGACAAGAAAAAGGCCATTGTCATGCCTGGGCATAAAACAAAAAAATCCACTTCTTATGTGTGGAATTATTTCTACCCAAATCCAGACAACAATTGTATAGCCATTTGTAGTGTATGTGAAGCCACAGTCAGTCGAGGGAGGGACCTTAACCATCTTGGAACCTCGTCTATGTTACGCCATTTAACGAGAGTTCATGGCAAAGTGTTGGGAAAAGCTGAAAGTTCTTCCCAAAAGAATACAAGCACTCCCTCATCAGCTAAGACCCTCCGCTCACCGACATACCGACGGCTACAAAATACACCCACCACACCATCCTCATCAATATCCTCAGTAGCGCTCGGAGTTAGTCCGGCATCCCACTTAAGGCTGGATGACTCCGGCACTATTATTGATTCCTCTGAAGAAAGCGTTAGTCCTGCTGCTGCTGTTGCTGCTGCTGGGGGTGAATCGTCATCCCAGAGGCAGGTTAATAAAATGAGCAGTCCTACATTTCAGCAATTAACTGTGAAACAATCATTTGCGAGGGGAAGCAAATATGACAGCAGTCACCCAGTCGCCAAGCGAATCACAGACGCCATGGCTGCAATGTTAGTGTTAGATCTGCGTCCAATCTCCACAATAAACGCAGCTGGTTTTTCACAGTTAATTGAGGTTTTGTGTCCGCGTTATAGAATTCTATCGCGACACCATTTCTCCCGTAAAGCTATTCCACAACTATACCAAAAAGTGTGTAAAAATGTAGAGATTGCGCTGAAAAATGCCATTCTGCCCACTGTTCACTTAACCACAGATATGTGGACAAGTGGAAGTGGCCAAACCAAAGACTATATGACTGTGACAGCCCACTGGGTTGGTCATTCACCTTCACCAGCAGGAACAGCAGCAGCATGTACACCACTACGTAACATTTGTCACAGGCAGGCCACTCTTTGTATCACCGGCTTCACTAACAGGCATACGGCTGACAATTTGTTACGCAAACTGAGAGATGTGATTGATGCATGGCTTATACCACTCGGACTCTCCCCAGGGTATGTCATTTCAGATAACGCCAACAATATAGTGCGAGCATTACAGCTGGGTGATTTCCAACATATTCCCTGTTTTGCTCACACCATCAACTTGGTGGTGCAGAGCTTCCTACGAAATAACCGTGAGGTGCAGGAGATGCTTTCGGTGGCCCGTAAAATTTCAGGCCATTTCAGGCATTCAGCCACAGCATGTAGGAGATTACAGCAGCTCCAAGAGCAGTTTAACTTGCCCTGCCACCAACTTAAGCAAGAGGTGGTAACTCGGTGGAATTCCACCCTGTACATGCTTCAGAGGATGGAGGAACAGCGCAAAGCCATCCAAGCATATTGCACAAGTCATGACATTGGGAAAGGAGGGGGGATGTATTTCACTCTTGCACAGTGGGGAATCCTTTCAGTGCTGTGCAAGGTGCTGAAACCATTTGAAGTTGTGACATGTGAGGTCAGTGCAGACTCTGCTAGTTTGAGCCAAGTCATTCCTTTAATTAGACTATTGGAAAAGCAGCTTGAGAAAATGAAGGAGGAGCTGAAAGCAAGCAATTCAGCAAAGTATGTTGGCCTTGTCGATCAAGTACTTAATTCGCTTCACAATGATCCTCGAGTTATTAAGATCTTGAACTTGGATCAGTACGTTTTGGCCACTGTGCTTGATCCAAGGTTTAAAACCTACATTGAGTCTTTACTTGTAAATGAGCGAGATGTGAACTTTTGCAAGGAGCTATTGCTCAGCAAGTTGGCCGCTGAACTGGGCCTCGGCTTGACGACGTGTCCTCCTTCACTTTCTCAAGCTGTTGCTCGTAAAAAATTAAATTTCCAAAAAAGAAGCAGGGAAGACACAGGGGGCAGACCAGAACAATTTAACATCTGGGCTGGTTTGAAGGATTTTTCAAAAAAATGTGTCACTTTGCCCATAACTCCATCCAATATGAGTATAAACATGCAAAGGATGGTGGAGGATTACTTTCAAGAGGTAGTTGATATGGAAATGTCAGACAGTCCCTTTCCTTACTGGAAAGAAAAGCAGGCCATTTGGAAACCCATGTACAAACTTGCTTTGCAATACCTAAGCTGCCCACCCTCCAGTGTGTACTCTGAACTAGTGTTCAGCACAGCAGGGAACTTAGTCAGTGATCGCCATAGAAGGTTACTTCCCAAAAATGTGGAGAAAATGATGTTTATAAAAAAGAACTACATCTTCCACGAGGAAGGCCTTCACCATCCAAGACATCCAAGCACTGACTGTTCTCTAATGGCGGATTCAAGCGGCGATAAATTGATAGTCTGTGATGATGACGTACACACTGATGAGGGTGAGGATTAAGCTGAAGATGATCCTGATAACATCTTTTTAAAACTTTCTATGTAAGTGTAGGGTGCAATCTACCCCCAAAGAGGAAAGGGACTTGTGGCATTTCCATATCACATACCATCTTGAAAGGCTGCTGTTAGGGCAATTTATCCTTAAGGGTAGGGTGTCATAGACAGAGTGACCCTAAACTGGCTTTGTCCATTTTTCATAATATTGTACAGTCTATAATGGCTGAATTTTTGGGTATTTTATACAAGTGGAGGGGGGCCTAGAGAGACAGAAACCAAACTGGCTTTTTCCATGTCAATTAATATTGTACAGTCTATAATGGCTGAATTTTTTGGTATTTTATACAAGTGGAGGGGGGCCTAGAGAGACAGAGTGACCCCAAACTGTCTTTCTCCATGTCAATTAATATTGTACAGTCTATAATGGCTGAATTTTTTGGTATTTTATACAAGTGGAGGGGGGCCTAGAGAGACAGAAACCAAACTGGCTTTCTCCATGTCAATTAATATTGTACAGTCTATAATGGCTGAATTTTTTGGTATTTAATACAAGTGGAGGGGGGCCTTGAGAGACAGAAACCAAACTGGCTTTTTCCATTTCTTTACATATTTAACTATAAGTGTAGGGTGTAATATACATTCAAAGACGATGACTGCATTGCCAATATGCATAGATGGAGAGGAAGACAATCTGTTTTGTGTGTAGAATAGGCCTACCAACGAAGAATTAAACTGTTTTTTTGGATGATTTATTACCTCAACAATTAGATTACTTGTCTCTAAAACAGTTGGAGCACTAAATTGGGTTAATTTAGGCCCAAAAACATGGATTTTCCAAAAAAATAGCAAAACAAAACCAAACAAAACCAAAACCAAAACACGACGGTAATCCAGATCCAAAACCGAATCCAAAACCAAAACACGGGGGTCAGTGACCATCTCTAGTAATTATCCCACTTGTTCCTACAGACAGAAATAACATTACCTGTTGGTGGTTCTCGAGAACAGCAGTTGTGAAAACCTGTACTAAAGACACAACAGGATTCTTAATACAAATAACACAATAATCAAATAAAACAGACAGGAAAAGAACATTGGGTTTGCAATAAAATAGCTTGAATATACAGTGGGTATAAACACCCTTTTTGAAATTGCAGTTGTTTGTGATGTAAAGTCTGCAATCAAGATAAATGATGTCAGACATTTTCCACTTTTAAGGTGACCTTCCAACCAACAAGATTCAAATTAAAAACAGATAGACAGTTTTAAAAATAAGAAGAGAAAATAATATAACTACAATACCCCGTATGCATAAGTGTGCACACCCCATAAATAAATACTTTATGGAAGCACCTTTTACTTTTATTATAGCAGTGAGTCTTTTTGAATAGAAAATTCTTTATTTTTGCAGACCTGGGGTTATATTTACTAAACTGCGGGTTTTAATGTTGCCATAGGCCTCTTGATAGCCTCCTTGATGAGATTTCTCCTTGTCCTGTCATCAACTTTGGATGGACTTCCTGATCTTAGCATGTAGCTGTTGTGCCTCCACTTATTGACACTTTACAGTGATCCATGGTTCATGTAACGTCTTTGAAATTCTTTATACCCCTCTTCTGATTGTTATTTTTCAATAATGGGATCCCGTAGATGTTTTGGAAGCTTCTCACAAACCATGGCTATCCCAGTAAGATGCAACCAAGCTGATTTTTATTTTGGGTTAATCACTTTAATTACTGGAAGGTGTATACTAATTACCTATGAACGTGATTTTGAAAATTCAGAAAATTGTAGGGTGTTTTTATTTATTTTCACTTATCTTTTCTAAAAATTGTCTATTTGTTTTTCACTTGAATTTTGTCAGTTCCACAGTCAAATTAAAGGTGGAAAAAGGTCTGATATGATTTATTTTGATGTCAAGCCTTCACAAACACCTGCAATTTTAATAAGGGTATGTAGACTTTTTATACCCTTGTAGATAAAATATAACTTTAATATCTTTAATAACCCATTATTATTTGCAGAACAAATAGAAGTACTATAGAGTCGTGTGACTGAATTTCTATTTTTTATTCACCATTTCGTAATTACATTGTTCTGTTGTTAATGTATACCTCATAAAGCCAAATTGTTAACTTAAAAATATCAGAATTTTGCTTGTTGACTTTTGTAAGGAGCATGAAAATAACCTGTCCCACGAAATAGATGCAAGATCATTTCTACCTGCTACATCAAGCTTCTACCCTTTGCATAGAATGCCACTGCCAGCAGAGGGCAGATGAAAGACATGTAATAGGTGCATAAATATAATATCAATAAATATTATTTCTGTCCATTATATTTTAAGGTGTGTGGTTATAAAATGTTAACCATAACAGATCAATTTAAGTAAATGGTATTTTCCCTCTTTAAGGGAAACATAGCTTTAATATGTACAGGCACACAACAAATGTTGAGGTGAGCCAAACTGAGTTATCAGTTTCAGGTAGAAGGGGCTTTAGACAATTGAATACAAAGTAAATATTTACCAGATTTACCTTATTGGAGCATCTAGAAAAGATTAAAAGGAATACGGTCAAGTTGCAGCCCAAAACTCTCATTGTAAGTGCTATGTGCCTCGATCTGCACAACTGTGCCCAAATTTCTGCCAAAGTGCATATGTTTTTGGTGTAAGAGGGTGGCTGGTTTTACTGAGCAGTGCATATACCAGATTTCAATTCGTAGAGATTATTGATAAAGTAAATGGTTTATTTTTACAGACACTCTTTGCTGTGCATAGACCATTACCACTTCACCAAAGGACTTGGTTTTTGCATCAGCTCTGAGTTAATAGAGATTAGAAGGTAAATTTATCAAACTGCGAGTTTCTGGCACGTCTGCAAAGTAGAGATGTTGCCTATAGCAACCAATCCGTTTCTAGCTATCATTTTGTAGAATGTACTAAATAAATGATAACTAGAATCTGATTAGTTGCTAAAGGCAACATCTCCACTTTTCAGACCGCTGGAAACTAGCAGCTTGATAAATTTACCCCCGGGTCTTATACATATACTAATAGGATCAGAGGTTGGCTGGGCTGGGAGGCAGAGGGGCATCTGCCCCCCAGGCCGGTGCCATAGTGGGCAATCATGGTCTTGGTCATTGGGCCACTTGCATTTTTTTCCCTTTAAATTAGGCTACAGAGTCCAGTCTTACCCTCCGGGCTAAACTTTGCCATCCCTCCCTGAATAGGATCCATTTTGCACCTTCCACATTCCCTTTAACAGAGAAGTACATTTCTAGGTGAACTTTGACCGATGTACAACACAATTTAAAAAAAATAAAAATGACACATGTAACAAAGTAAACCCCAACGTTCCATCACTATCAGGATTAATTGACGCTATAAATGGCTCTACTGAGCCATTTGTATCTTAAAATACTGAGCAGTATTTAAGTAGAAAACTGCAAACGCTTTAGTTAATGAAAGGGTTGTTCTAAAGAGGCTCGGAGGCTGGACTTTGAGATTTTCACGCTCTTCCAATTGTGCCACCTCTCTGCATAACTAAGTCTACTTCTAGTTTGTGGAAGCCTCTTCTGAAAGCAGAGAGCAAAAGTACCTTGATGTGCACAGGATGGACCATCTAGGTGCATGAGTGTTTTACGCTACACCTCAAGTACATTTTAAGAATCTGACTCTGTATTTTTCTGATGTACATTACACACATAATACTGTTAATTTTGAGGTGCAAAGGCAGACATCAGTAACACATGTCTTGCCTATATTCTAGCTTTACATGTACAGCTAGTAAGCACCTGGTAAAACTGTTAAAAGAGGAGTAATGAATCCAGTTAGTGTTTAGAAGAAATAACTAAACATTGCATACATGAGAAAGTAGCACCTATCCCCACCAATTATGTTTTCTCACTATTAGATTAGAGCACCACATCTGTGTTCTTTTAAGTTTTCCTGAACTGACTGACATTACACCTTATTGTCTAGGAAGAATGAGATTTCTGCAGAAGGCACGTTGTCTCCAGTAATTACTGAGGAACCTTCTGTGTCTACAACCGGTAAGTTACTTTATACAATTTATCAATGTTCATGCAAATACTACTAATTACTGCTACTAATTCTACACTAAACTTAGGCATCCATGTACCTTTATTGTAGCCAGACTGACAACTACAAATGTGATTTATCGTCTTGAAAATCTGTAAAATTCCTGTAATATTACAGACATTACAAAAATATTTTTACATCTGGCATTTTGCATTGTAAGAGGGCAGAATCTGAAGAAATGCGTTGTTACACTGCCTCAACTAGATATCAGTGGTTTCACAACAGTTGTATTCACTCCTTTCATAAATGGACTTTGTCACAATACTCTCCTGCAATATCAGTTGTGGTTCCCTACAATCAGTGATGTGCACATCTCCTATATGTGCTGGTATTAAATTGTTTTACTATGAAGTGTAATACAATATTTTCATCATGTACTTTGATATGCTGCTACATCTCACTATGGCAGATATGTAATTTTCCTAAGGTGCAAGTACTTGATACCCTCCTGTCTATTTAGGACACCATGTAACATGTATTTTGGGTGATGTTTAATTGAAATGAGTTACTGACGCATTTTATACTTTAGAGGGAGACGACTGTTAGCTGCAGCATATGTGACAGTTGCCACATTTACTTTATCTCTAAAACCCTTGTGAGGGTTCAGTGTACCAGTTCTCTACTTACCTGTCATCAAACATAGATCTCCAGCTGTCCAGTTCAGATAACAGCAATACTACCAGGTTGGTTACCCCCAGCAAAAGTGGGTGGAGGGGCTTAAAAATAACTGTCCAAAATTTGTACAAGGTCTTGAATGCAAACCTTTAAGAGTTACTTATGTGTATGCTCAATACTTGTGTAAAAAAAACTATACCTTACTTATGGTGCATTCAAATGATTCATTGTATAACCGACACTCTATGCACTTGGCACTATTTTTGCTTAAAAATGTCATACTAAAATGAATCTTTTATATTTTCTGTAGGTCTTGCTTTAATTGATTACAGAACTCTACAATATATACCCTTTTTTATGCACAAAATACAGTGGTACCCTTACAATAGTAAATGCCAAGCAGGACAATAATAGTCCAGATATAAATAGCTGCACCACCAGAAAGGAGTAGTAAATCACTGGCCCACTCCTCTTACACCACCACATTGGTGAAATTAATGTTGCTCTGTAAGGTGCTGTAAAAGAGTCTATTTAAAAATATATTAACAATTAAAACTGCACTTCCATATAGATAGTGACAAAACAGTGAAACATTAGAGTTCAAGTAACCTGAATAAACTCACATTCAAGCTACACAGAACCTTAAACTCGTGGGTTTTTGTTTTTTTCAATGCAGTGACTGGAGCAAAAAGCAATTGTTTCCTCCATCTGTCATTAGTGTGATTAGTTTTCTAGGTGTACAAATTCATTTTCATCTCAAACAGTGTTTACAAAGCACTTGCTAGCACGACAAACCATATTTATATCACTAGTAAGTCTGTTTATTCCCTTACTAAGGCTTATTGAAGCTCTAATTGTATATCAAGTTTAATATATTAACTGTAATTTACTTTATAGAGAATGACAGCTACATAAAGGCAACACCCTCCCCCCAACTTTGCTTGAAATTAATGAATGGCTGGCACATACTTGCAGTTCAAGTGAATCTTTATCATATCCTTTATCTAATTGTGACACAGAGTTGTCCTTATTTGGTCAAATCCATTTAGTCCCTGATGCACTACAGGTCTCAGCATGCCCAGGCTACCATTTAGTGTTTGGGCATGCTGGTGCTTGTAGTACTACAAGCACCAGCATGTAGTACTACAATGTAGACATTTCAACTACATCGTAGTGATTCTTATAATACGTGAGGCCATAAGCCGAGGGTACTTAAAATCTTGTGTTTATGCCAGTGTCAACACTTACCCATTAGGGGTTAAGTTTTCCATGCATAGCCAGCCAATAGTTTTCCAGGGGAGGTGTTATATTCCTCTATAAATCATACCTCCTGAGTGGGCTGGGTGTTCGTTTCCTGGATCAGTCTGTTAGGCAGCAGGTCCCTTGTTTGCAGGCTATTAAAATCCAGCTGTTCCTCAAAGCCTACAAGCCATCCACCTAACCTTCTCCATCCTTGTTCTCCTCACCTCCCACTTCTCTGTTCATGCGCCTCTTGCACTTGATCCCCTCCACTGACTCCTCTCGTGCCTGATGTCTGTTTCCACTCCCTTTAGTATTTAAGCTCTTACAAGCAGGGCCCTCTTCCCTTCTGTTTCAATAACATTTCTTATTCTCCAACGTCACTGTACTTGCTTTGCTTGGAGCTTCTAGAGTCTTGGTTTTACTCGTTTTGCTCATGAATGCATCTCGTTTGCAAAACTAATGTCCGCAATTGTGTATGACTTCTAAATTAAAGCGCAACTATGTTGCGCAAAGCTTATGCCATTGTGAATGCTGTACCCTGTATGGGTTTTGCATTTAGTTTGTATTTTGTATGGTGCTGCGAAAAACCTTGTGGGACCATATAAATAAATAATAATAATAATAATAATATCTCAGTGCCGGAGCTCAGTGAGGGATCTGGATGCCAGGCACATGCGCAGGACAAGCTGGTCATTGCTGGATTGCCGGTCCTGGCGCAGAAGCGCAGGTTACATGCTCCGGGGTGGTGTTCCCACTCAGTTCTGGAGCACAAATAATAAATACTCCTATACAAGCAGTGGCATGAGCACCCCCCCCCCCAGGCGACCCCCTCACACGCTGCTCAAACTATAAAGGGGCACACGGTTTCCCTACCACAACAATTCTGCATAATGTCCCCCCAAGAGCACGCCAGCTATCTGCACGGCAGCAGCCTATTGTTTATGATCAGCCCACTCAGGGGAAAGGAGTAGCTACAACGAACCCCTTTCTCAGTGTACACCCCCCGTTCACATGTTCAGATCACTATTTCCAATTTCCCCCCCTCATGTCAGAGGGTTGGGCTAGCTGTAGGTCCCGTTTAGCAGTATCACACAGCCATCCGCCTGTGGAAAATTCCTTCCACCACCATTTTCTCCTCTTTTATTTTCCCAAGACTCCCTGTCCTGCATTGTGACAGGACCTCGGCTGCCCATTTTTCCTCTCAGTCAGCCCATTTGTCAGACACCCTGCCACCTGCTCCTAACCCAGGAGATCTTGAAATTAATAACTGGTCTCCTCGCCTGGCCTTCCCTGAAGCACAATTTTTGGGTTACTCTGACTGGTCATTAGCTTATTCCCCTCCTGTCACCCCATCACCCAAGTTTCCTGAGGTCTAAAAGTGGACAGCCCCCTACCCACCTCCTTCCCAGGACCCCCCTATTCATGCCCAAGCTTTTCCCTCTCGTGGCTACGACCCATGGCTCTCCATCCTGGTTCTCAAATCTCCCCTGCCCTTATTCCCTGGTGAAGCCCCGTCACCCCCCCAACCGATTTGTGCCACAGCCTCTCCCCCATACCCCTCGCCATTTCGCCGCACGCATGTGGCAGGTCCGTGGTCCGTTACTAATACATCTTTTCTTTCAGTGCCCGAGGCTCAACGAATTGGAGAAGCAGTCCCTATTCTCACCACGGCAGCTTCACATACCACAACAGAAAGTGGAGACATTGACACGACAGGTGAACATGGCAGAGCCGACGATTCACTTGAAGGGCAGGGACCCCCTGTTTCGTCCAGTGAGTAGGAATCTTTGTCTGCACCTATTTATCATACACATAATCCACCTATATTTTCTCCCTAATGGAAATGGCCAAAAAAAAGCCTACAGCAGCTCGCTGTGGGTGAGGGTGGACGAGGGCGCATATAGAACTTTGCCAAATTGTCCAGATTATACGCTTTTGCTGCGTTATACTAAGAGACCAGGCCAGGGCCCTCATTGACATCTGGTGCTACCTACATTTGATCACTAAAATGGTGATTAATGACGCGGCTTGCATCTGTAGCACGTATGATGACAGCTTCCGGCGCAAAGCTATGCAACAGGAGTACATCCCATTAGAATATAAGGATGTGGAAAGGTGGATGCCCTACTGCACCCGCCCGGCAGTGCCACTTTAGCTTCTGGAACTGCTAGGTTTCCAGGATCGGGGAGGTGCATTACACCCCACATGAACCAGAACCAATGTTTTCCTTTCAATCACACTATCTGCGGTCCGCACTCTGTGCGAGACTGCACCAGGAACGCAGTGGATCCTGGCATAGTTTGCGGGCTACCAGGAAATACAGCTTAAAGCCCTATCGCCAATCAAGTTGCATACCCTCCCAGGATATCTTCCTTGCCTGGGGTTTCTGCCACAGCATCTCCATCTTCACCTGGCAGGTACAGTCGAGCACTGGGCGTAACCTTCGGTTGGTCTCCTTGCTTCTGGAGGTATTGGCTGACAAAGTGAGCAAGGAAGTTCGCCTGGGAGGCATGATTGGTCCCTATTCTTCCCCACCGCTGCTGAACTTAATTGTCTCTCCAGTAGAGGTAGTCTCCAAAAAGACAGTGGGTAAATACTGCTTAATTCAACACCTGTCACACACCCACAACTTCTCGGTAAATGCTGCCATAGACGCAAGCCATAGATTGGTGACGTACCAATCTTTTGAGGATAGTCAGTTCATATGGGAGAGGGACCCTACTGGTCAAACTCAATAAGGAATCTGCTTTCTATTTCCTCCCGCTATACACGGACTCGTTCTGGTTCATGGGTTTTAAATTGTGGGATGAGTTTTATGTTGACTGATACCTTCCAATAGACTGCTCAGTGTCATGAGCCTATTTTGAATGATTTAGCTCTTTCCTGCATTGGTGTGTACAAGCAGAAATGGGCCATTCCGGTATCGCCCACTACTTAAATGACTTTTTGTTCATAGGCCCTCCCACTTCCTTGAATTTGCTTGGACACCCCTTTTGCAACACAGGCACTGTTTGCTGCAATGGGGGTGCCGGTAGCGAGATATAAAACCGAAGGCCGTCAGCTTTCTTGTCTTTCTTGGGCATAGAGATAGACACCATCACTGGATACTGTCGGCTGCCCAGGGAGTCGTCAGGTTAGAGGCCTCAATTACTGAGACGCTCAGCGCCCCTTCTAGTTCGCTGCGGTGGGAATAATCATTACTAGGCTTGATTAACTGCCGTGTCATACCTATGGGCAGGATTTTCTGCAGGAAGTTGCAATTGGCCACAGGTGAATTGTGGCACCCACACGCACGGCTACGGTTGTTGGCTGAAATCCGATTAGACCTTCGGAAATGGACCGAGTTCTTACGGAGTTTACAATTTGACCTCATAATTAGGTATCCAGTCACGCTCTGGTACTGCACCCAGATGCTTCTGGGGCTCATGGCTTCGGTGCTTTTTCCATGGAGACTGGTGCTCCACTCCATGGCCAGTAGAGCGGCAGTTTAGTGGCCTTGTGAGGAATTTGCTTGTGCTAGATCTCTTCCCCATAATCCTATCTCTAGAATTATGGTCCCCCCATCTGGCTGACCAGAATGTAGTATTCTGGTGTGACCACCTGGAGGTGGAGCAAAGCGCCTCCTGCATATCTACATTGGACCTCTTGCGCAGGCTGGTTCTGAAGTTTTGAGTACGCCATAACCTTTCGGGCATGGCATGCCCCTGGCACAGACAATAATATGACGGATGCTCTTTCCTGATTCCAGTGGCGCAACTTTAGAGAATTGGCCTCCTTTGCCCAAGTAACCTGAACCCTTGTCCCCCTTTCACTTGAAAGATGGTCGAGTCAGGATAATGGGACTGATTGAAGCATCCCTGATGCCATCCACTTGGAAGGCATACTGGGCATCGTGGCAGCAATGGGAGATTTTCCTGGGCTTCAATGCTGGAAGTCCATCTTCAGGTCAGAGAGATGAGATTTCCAGATTTATGTGGAGCAGAAACCAGAACGGGGCATCTAAAACAACCATGGCAGGGGTGGGGTATGTGTTCCTGAACATGACAGTGTCGACATCGAAGACAATGACTTCAAAGCAACGATAACTATAAATGCGACATAGATGAAATAAATACATACCATAATTTAGATGCCCAGTATGCCCAACACTTCTTGTAGCCGAGAGGTATAAAATGGGACTGGAGAAAAGGGTGACGACTCTTTATCTCATCATTTGCATTGGTCACAGTCAGATAGCCGGTTTTTAGGTAGCAGTGCCGCAACTAGCTGCCTGTATAATGGGTACAGGAGGCTGGTCGTGGCATTGCCACATTAAAACCGGCTATCTGACTGTGACCAATGACTGTGAGCAATGGAAATGACAAGATAAAGTCGTCACTCTTCTCTCCAGTCGCATTTTATACCTCTCGGGTATAACAAGTGTCAGTCATACTGGGCATCTAAATTATGGTATGTATTTATTTAATCTATGTAGTATTTATAGCAATTGTCGCTTTGAAGTCATTGCCTTCGTTGTCAGCATTCTCATGTTTGGAAAATCGACTAACACCGTACGGCAGCACCCCTAGCTGGCATTTCTTTTATGACGCAGCTGCATAACAAGACCGAACCCACCAAGTGCATTGTAATATCCAGGGCAGTAAGGGGCTGGGGAAGGACACACACAGTTAAGGCGGGCACCAGTCTCCCCATTTCCATTGCCTGAGGCGGTTGATGGGAGCGCTAGCAGTAGCAACATCCAGACCATACGAGACGGTCCTTTTCAGCACTGCCTTTTCCAGGTATTTTCATGGTGCGTTTACAGTAGAGGTGGTCACTGACCCCCGTGTTTTGGTTTTGTATTCGGTTTTGGATCTGGATTACCTTCGTGTTTTGGTTTTGGTTTTGGCTTTGCAAAACCGCCCTTGCGTGTTTTGGTTTTGGTTTTGTTTGGTTTTGTTTTGCTATTTTCGAAAAAAATACAATTTTTTTGGTCTAAAATAACCTAATTTCTCTTTCATCCATCTGGGGGACACTCCTTAACCATGGGGTTGAGTCGGGGGGAGGAGTCTGGCACCCAAAGAGTTAACTTTTTTTAGCTGACAGCATATAACCCCCGCCAATTCCCCACATACCTCAGTTTGAATTGGATGCCCTTGGAAGAAGGTTGCACCTGAAGAGCTCCAAGAGAGACAGTGAACAGGGTTCACTGGTTATAGGTTTTTTCCTTTTCTTTTGCAGTTTTTTTCTTTTGACAGTGGCGAGAGGGTCCGTGCAAACGGAGCTGACTCGTGGGAGAAGCGTCTGTCGAGGGGGCGGCCCAGCTGACAGAGAGGTAAGAAGCGATTCTCACAGCGGGAAGCAGTCGGCAAGAGACTTTCCCCGCTGATGCAGGATGGGCGCTGCCTTTAGGCAGAGAGCGCCTTTACTGCTGAGGTTCCCCAGAAGCCAGCTGGAGTATACCAAGTTCCTCCTCACATGGGGATGGCAGTGAATTCTTGAGGATGGTGCGCTTTGAGTAGCGCTAGCGGGGAACACATTCTAACAGGTTTTCCCCTAATATAAGAGAAAGGGCAAAACGCTGTTAAGGTAAACAACACAGAAGGAGAGCCAGTGGAAGGGGAATGTGTTTGAGGAACACCGCTTCCCCCGCTCCTGCTGAGTGAGCATGTGGAAGATCCCTTTTTTGGCACCAAGCTTCAAAAGGAGGACAGTTGTAGCAGTCATTTGAAGAGAAGTGCACTGTTGACACATATCTTCCACGCTAAGTATCACTTTGTTTCTTCTGTATATGCATGCGTAATATGTGTATTAAGACTATGAGGTGTTGAGAGAACGGTGTTTAAGGAAAACTATAAAGTTCTCCAAACCTGTCTTATTTAATCAGAAATACTATGATATGTTAAATAACCTAGTCTGTATTTTCTGATAAAGGTTGTGGAAGTGTTTGGGCGTGCCAAACATATTGTCTGTTCCAAATGTAATGCTAAATGGGCCCAGGGGGTAAATGTATCAATATGCGGGTTCTTCAACACCCGCGTGTTCAGCCTCTTCCGCGATTAAATTTCAAGCGGCACTGCATTGTAAAGGGAAGTTAACCCTTTACAATGCAGCGCCGCTTGAAATTTAATCACGGAAGAGGCTGAACACGCGGGTGTTGAAGAACCCGCATATTGATACATTTACCCACAGGTGTTCTGTGCTAATTGCAGTCATTACTGAAAAACCTGCTGCAGCCTTTCAGCTTGACTAATTATACCTTATACTCTCTATATAGAGGAAAAGGAACAGAAATACTATCTTTTGACTGGTTCATAGATAAATATGTACCTGTATTTTGCGGTGTGGTAGCAAAATGTGAGAAAGATAAAGCAACAGGATTTCACCTAAGTAGATTGGGGAAATCACTGTTAGCAGAGACACAGAAGGAGATTCCAGTGGTAGTGGAATGTGTTGAGAAACACCTCTTCCCATCCCCCGCTGAGTGAGCACGTGGAAGATCCCTTTTTGGCGCCAAGCTTCAAAAGGAGGACAGTTGCAGCAGTCATTTAAAGAGAAGTGCACTGTTGACACATATCTTCCCCGCTGAGTATCACTTTTATTTTCTTCTGTGTGTATGTGTGTGCATGTGTAGATATGTATATTATAAGACAATGATGTGTTGAGAGAACTGTTGTTTATGAGAAAACTATAAAGTTCTCCAACCCTGTCTTATTTAAATCAGAAAAACTATGATATGTTAATATAACCTAATCTGTATTTTCTGATAAATTGTGAGAAGTGTTTGTGAATTTTGAAACGTGATTTAGTTTTTCTTATCTTGTGATGGCAGATAAAAGCAAAACAACATGTACCAAACATAATGTCTGTTCAAAATGTAATGTTAAACTAACAAGTGAACGGCTGGATCAGGGGGGGCTTTGTGCAGCCTGCACTGTGGCTCCTGTGAAACAGCCTATAGACACCTCCACCATAACGGTAGATCCTCCTGAGTGGGCAGGTGCCTTAACACAGGGAGTTAATACCCTTGTAAATCTGTTATCTAAACCAGTTGAGATCCCAGCTACATCTGGGGTTTCTCAGGGTATAACAGTAGGAATGACAGATGAATCATTTTCCCCAGGGGTCAGTGTATTTCCCCTTCCCAGCCCTCCCGGGGGTTTCCCAGATGGGAGAGGTGGGTTGGTCAGCGGTGGCTAAAAGCCTGGACCGGCTTACCCATCTACTGGAGAACCCCAGACACAAGCGTAGTGTTAAAAGACGTAGACAAACAGCTAAAGTGTTGTGGTCAGTGTCAGACTCTGAGAGTTCCTCAGAGGAGGAGGGGGAATTGTTGGACGATTCAGATGTGTCCATTATAGAGTCAGAAGGAAACTCTAGGCACCAGGGTATGGACGATCTGGTAAGAGCAGTTCGTCAGACCCTGGGGTTTGCTGAAGTAGAGGAGACAAAGTCTTTGGACCGCTCACTCTTTAAGAAGGCTTCTAAGCAGGTGGTCAGGTTCCCTCCCTCAGTTGAGTTGAGGGATATTGTAGAAGCCTCTTGGAAATATCCAGATAAAAGGTTCTCTATGCCAAGGAAGTTTGGCGTATTGTATCCCCTTCAGGAGGAGGATATGACCCGTTGGGAACAGGTGGCAAAGGTAGATACACCTGTGGCGAGATTGGTTCGTCAGACTACACTACCTGTACCCGGGTCAGCGACCTTACAGGACGCGACTGACAAGAAATTGGAATCCCTGCTGAAGTCGATCTTCTCGGCCACCGGTATTAGCCTCAGGCCAGCATTGTCCTCTACCTGGGTAGCTAGGGCCATGGAAGTCTGGGCAGGGCAGTTAGAGTCTGCCTTGCAGGATTCAGATTTACTGCCTCTGGCCATGCAGCTAAGGGAGGCAGAAGGCTATGTATATGAAGCGGCCCATAATTCGGCCTCCATAGCTTTGTCTATTTCAGCTACAGCTGTAGTAGCTAGAAGGGCGTTATGGTTAAGGGCTTGGAATGCGGATTCAGAGTCTAAACGATCATTAGAATCCATCCCGTATACGGGTGGGATGTTATTTGGTCCAGAATTAGACTCTTGGATTTTACAGGCTTCAGGGGGCAAGAAGACGTCCTTGCCTGTAAATACTCCAAGACCTAGGGCTAGGCCTAGGTTTAGTTCTTTCAGACAGCCTCCTTACGGGGCGGGTATGGCAGAGGCCAGACTACCGATCCAGGGGCCGTGGAATCGAGGAGACAGTCCCGTAGGGGAAGGTCATCCTTTGCCCCTGTGGCGCGGAGAGCTTCTTCCGCCAAGCTGCCGGATAGACCAGCGGCATGACTACCACCCACCTTTGGTTCCAGAGGGTGGGGTGGGAGGACGGCTGCTTGGGTTTGCCCGGCAGCAGACAGGGTCCTCGGTAGAATATCGTGATAGAATTCATGGGACCAGCTCACCTCAGGTTTTGGAAAAAATTACCTCGCTGGCTTCTGTCAAATCAGAAAGAGCTCAGGGCTGTCGATTTGCTTCGTTCAGACGAAGCTATTCAGGCTTAGAATTTCCAGTAAGGGAAAAGGTTTAGTCACACCCATTCAGGGTGCTAAGGCTAGTCGAGTTGTTCAGTCTAGGACCGAACTTCTAGAGTCTGAAGGGGTCACAGAGAATCCCTTGTCTAAGAATGAGTTTCTTGAGACTAGTGAGGGACTTGGTACGCAGCAGAAGGTTGTCTCCACAGGACAAGTTGAGGTCCTAGATGGAGTGGACAGGCAGGATCCTGTCAGACAAGAGGCTGTCAGTAGCCAGATCTTTGAAGCTGCTGGGAAAGATGGTGACATCTTTCGCGACCTTACCCTGGGCAGGGTCCCATCCCAGAGGAGCATTCCCGTGCTCAAGGTACCAGGAGAGGAGGTAGGTCCTCAGCTGGTGGTTGCTGGACAAGAACCAAACAGAAGAACAAAGACAAATAAATATTTGGACGTAGTGATGGCATTACGTATATATGTTAAGAGATCTGCAAAGATACGTAAGACAGAGTCTCTATTTGTGTTGTTTGACTTTTCCAAACGGGGATGGCCAGCATCTAAGCAAACTATTGCCAGATGGCTTACCCTGACTATCAGGGAGGCTTATGTCCAAAGTATTAATCTCCCTGTGCCGAAACGTATTGTTGCCCATTCTACCCGGTCGGTTGGGGCGTCTTGGGCGGCTCGTAAGGGAGCCATGGCGGACCAGCTGTGCAGAGCAGCCACCTGGTCCTCGGTCCATACCTTTACGAAATTCTACCAATTTAATATATTTGCGTCTGGGGACACCTCCTTTGGCCGTAGTGTTCTGCGTGCAAGGAGATCAGAGCGGTCCCACCCTTCAGAGGGATTGCTTTTGTAAGTCCCCATGGTTAAGGAGTGTCCCCCAGATGGATGAAAGAGAAAACGGGATTTATACTTACGATAAATCTTTTTCTCTGAGTCCATCTGGGGGACAGTCCGATCCCCCCCGTCTTTTCGTTGTTTTGTCTCCACTCCCCCCTCTGTTGAGTGGTGTGTCTTGGTTGATTGGCCTATCATCCTAAGGGCTTTGGTAATCAAACTGAGGTATGTGGGGAATTGACGGGGGTTATATGCTGTCAGCTGAAAAAAGTTAACTCTTTGGGTGCCAGACTCCTCCCCCCGACTCAACCCCATGGTTAAGGAGTGTCCCCCAGATGGACTCAGAGAAAAAGATTTATTGTAAGTATAAATCCCGTTTTAGTGCTCCACCAGTTTCTTAGATAAGTGAGGTAATTCTAAAGCTAATAAATTATGAGAAAAACAGTTTAATCCCTGGCAGGCCATCCTTAATTCAAACACTTGTCTGCAAATTATACAGACAAACCTGGTTGTCTACCTCCTCCATCTTTGATTATTGGCAATGTAGCCATTGTCTTTGGGTGTATATTACACCCTACACTTGTAGTTGAATATTAAAAAAAGCTGCCTGCACAGACTGTGGAACTAGAAAGTAAAATTAAATGGACCACGGTAGTTTGGTGGCTACCTATGCCCCCCCCCCCCCCCCCCCGCCCTCCACTTGTAGTTGAATATAAAAAAAGCAACCTGCACAGACTGTGGAACTACAAATTCGAATATACAAAGAAATGGACAAAGGAAGTTTGGTATCTGTCTGCATCAGACCCCCCCCCCCCATCCACTTATAGTAAAATAGAAAAAAAAGCAGCCTGCATAGACTGTAGAGCTAAAAATTCATTTATACAAAGAAATGGACAAAGGCAGTTTGGTATCTGTCTGCATCAGATCCCCTCTCCACTAGGAGTAAAATAGAAAACTATTCAGCCGATATATAATCTAGAATATAAATAAAAATTGAGAAAGGCAATTTGGTATCAGTCTGCATCATAATCATCAACATCCTCATTAGCGCCCTCGTCACCTCCACAAATCTCCCCCTCATCCTCTTCTATTTCCAAAGTGGCATCCTCAATTTGTGTATCAGCGGCTACACTCGGGCTATTCAGGTACACATCAGCAGAACTGCTGAAAGGGCCCTTCTTTATGGGTACACTAACAGAATGCTCATGATTAGACATACCACTGTTGGATGGACTCTCCACAGGGATTGGTGTCATTTGTGAATAAGAGCAAACATTATCCTCTAATGCCTTACTGTTATCTTGCAGCTCGGCTTTGACGTGTAACAGTAGTTAGCTGCACCAATTGTAGGCTCGGTAACTTTTTGGGATCTGCCACTAATAGCCAAAGGTGAAGGTCTCATTCTCTCTTTGCCACTGCGTGTGTAGAATGGAATGTTGGCAATTTTTTTTTTTATCGGCACTTAACTTTTGCTCAGTAACACTTCTTTTTCGCTTCAACACAGTAAAAAAAATTTTGTTTTTGTTTTTTGGACTGATTTCTAAACACTCTGTAGTTTGACATCGCCTTGCCCACATGACGTACTGGAAACACTAACATCAGGATTGGTGACAGAACCTGGTTGCTCATTCTGCTCATATGTGGACTGCTTTGAATCCATTCTCAGCCCAAAGCACTTGTAGTGCTAAAAATTATTTGGTAAGATACTGCTGACAGATAGTAATTTTGACAGCCAGAAATATTTATGCACAATTATGGGGGACACCCCAAAAGCACTGGGGAGTGCTAAAAATTAGTTGGTAGATACTGCTGACAGATAGTAATTTTGAAAGCCAGAAATATTTATGCACAATTAGGGTGGACACCCCAAATGCACTGGGGAGTGCTAAAAGTTAGTTGGTAAGATACTGCTGACAGATAGTAATTTTGACAGCCAGAAATATTTATGCACAATTATGGGGGACACCCCAAAAGCACTGGGGAGTGCTAAAAATTAGTTGGTAGATACTGCTGACAGATAGTAATTTTGACAGCCAGAAATATTTATGCACAATTAGGGGGGACACCCCAAAAGCACTGGGGAGTGCCAAATATTGAAAAGAAAAAAAACCTCTATCCTCCTCTCTTCTCTAGCGTTTTTTGTTACAACAATTGGAAAAAGAATATTGGATTCTCTGTCCCTGCTCTAATCAGCCTGTGACTACACCCTGCTCTCTCCCTCTGTCAAATGGCGATGGATTGCTGTGGAGGTGTGTATTTATAATCTTGAAGTATCGCGAGAACCGAGATCCGACAACGTCATGATGACGTTCGGCCTCGATTTGGATTCGGAGCGAGCGGGAGAGTATCGAGCTACTCAGCTCGGTACTTGGATACCCAAAGTTCGGGTGGATTCGGTTTTCGGGGAACCGGACCCGCCCATCTCTAGTTTGGAGTCAGCAAGCTGGTAGTGCTGTCTAGAGACGGCAAAGGGACTGCGCTTCTAGCCAAATACATAGTTATTTCAGACATACATGTGGCTTGTAAGTTGTTGCAATCCAAAACTGAACAATTTAGCAAAGGACAATGGCTAACCTCACCTGTGCAGGATGACTTGGTCATATGCCCACTCTCATTATGCACCAAATTGGCAGGGGTACACCCCAGAGATGGAACACTGTTGTTGTCACACGCTGACAGTTCCCCCTTCCCTAAATTCCAATTTATCTTGCACTTTAAACGCTTTCTATTCCAAGTGGGTCAGGACCCCTCTCTCTACGGCATTCACTCTTTCCAGATAGAGGTGCTACTGCTGTGGCCGAGAGGGGTTCCTCTGCCTCAGTCATTCAGTCCCCTGGCACTTGGAAGCCGGAAACTTTCAAGAACTACATATGGCTCCAGCCCTAGTTTTAACCACCCTAGTATCCCTCATCAGTAACCGAGGGCTCAGCTGCTTGTCGCTTTTAGTGAGGGCATGAAGGGATTTTTCCCGTTTCTCCTTGGATAAAGGCCTGATTGGCTGTTGGCCTCCAGTGTTTCTTTTTTCTTTTTTTTGTCCTTTATATGGGTTACATTTTGCCCCAAGCCCCCTTCCCCCCCCCCATTCAGCTGCCCACTGATGTGGCGTCAGCTGATGTTTCAAATAAGTAAATAAGTAAAGCCATGGTATCTATCCTGCCCGCCCATATGGAGAGAGTGCAATAGTATTGAAGCCTTCTGTTGTGTGCAGAGGTTTGGTTGGCCTAGCATATGTTATTGCAATGTCAGACGCTCACCTCCGTGGCTGTCATGCATGTCCATGGCCTTGACGTAAGTATTGTCTTGTCGTAGATATGCCCAGATAGAGGATCCACATATGGGTGCTCTTGCACTCATACATTCTCTGGGCCTCAAGGCACCACCTGGCCCACGACTGGTCACCTTTCCCCTGCCCCGTGGATATCAGGTGAGCTGGGAAGAATGTTATGAAGGGCTACATGAAACACAGTGTTTCTAGGCATTTCTCGGAAGCTCATGGTAATAATCCGAAGGGTTTGAAGATAACTGGAATAGAAAGATTTTGTCCTACAGATAGGGGGGGGGATCGTTATAAGAAATTGTGTAAAAGCGAGGTATCATGGATTTTTAAATTACAAACACTACACCCAGAAGGTTTGAATGAAACCTTGGAATTTAACGATTGGGATATTTAGATTTTAATTTATGTATTTATTTTTATATATTTTTTAATTTAATTTAGTTTACCTATTATATTAATTTTTGGTGGTATTATTATGATTTATATTTTGTTAGTTTTTGATTATCCTTATGTACGGATTCATATATATGTACTAAAGATCAGATAGTGTTATGCACTTTCTAAGTGCATTAATGGACATTTGTACCTTTAAGACCTCAAAGATCTGAACAGATGAATGTAATTAAATGAAGGAATACTCCCTTTAAAAAGGGCAACTATCCAGATGGAATAATACTGCTTGAAAAAGTCTGTTCATCAGACGAAACGCGTCGCCTTGTTTTATGTTGCCTACCACTATCTGAGTGCCTGAGTAATTTGATTGCTATTACCAAGCTTGAAACGCTATTATTATTGGGACCTATCATCCACATGTCATTTGTGTGTCTGGATCCGGATTTGGTGCGCACCGAAGGAACTGCTGCATGTTTTTTATCCTGACCCGCTTTCTGGTAAGGTGGTTAATCTTTGCCATTGCTGACAGACACTCATCATCAGCCGATTTGGATCCCCAGAGGTATGTGGTCTTTTGATTATATAGAGCCACTGAAGCGGAAAGAAGCTGCACCTCTGTTGGACGCTTAACATACATAGTATGGTTCTATATACGGAATTGTTATTGAATTTCAGTCGCGGCTGCGACAGGAGATCTTATTTTACTGATGATTTATAATATTCAAATTCTCTTCATCTGTCTATTTACCGGATATTATTCATATTAGATCCACAATAACGGAACTGTTTTTATTCTCGGAGACATGTGGTATTTGATTGCCAATAGCCGCTGAAGCACTAATAAGCGGTGCCTCTATTTGATGTTTCACACACAAAGTGTGGTTCTCTCTATATATAGGATAATATTTGTTTTCTAACTGTGACAAGAGATTCCACTTTCTGGATAATTAACAGCATTTTCATTATTCCCTTGCACTGTTTGATGACTGGATAACATCTATATTTGATCCTTATAAGGACAGTTTTTTGAAGATCTAAACTCCAATAAGAAACATCATTTGCATGTACATGTAATAGTTCAATTTCAACTGTATTTATATATTTGAAGAGCAAAAAGGGAAAAACAATTTCTCTGCCTTCCTTATATCCTGCAGGATCCAATTAAATCTGGATATCCCAATTATATTTACCAGCTGATGATAAATAGGTGTATTGGGTTGCATCGCAATATATGCATGTATATACATGATTATGAGGTCATGTGATCTGTTTTTTATTGAGATCTATTTATATCTTTACATTTTTATTTTGATTTTATTTGTTTCTTAGAAAAGCCAGTGTATACATAGTATACGTTCCACCTTAACTTTGTGGTTGTCAGCATATGATACATGTATTTTACACAGCTGTTTGACATTTTTTATTAAAAACCTATTAGGTACTTCTGCGCAACTCTCCTTTTTCCCTTTTGTGAGCTGGGAAGAATGGACTTAGATGGGTTTCCCTCATGCCTTTGTTGGAAAACACGATAGCGATGGCTGCCCCCCCACCAACATTCTTGTAATACGTATAGGGGGTAATGACCTGATCAAATGTAAATTCTTAGCCTTGATCATCGCCATGAGGGAGGATATCCAGACCATTCATACTAGATATCCAAGCTCTCTTGTTGGGTCCCCATATCGGCCCCCATACTGAAGACAACCCTCCAGAATATCATTAGGGCCACAGGGCGAGTAATAGTCTCCCTAGTAATAGCCAACCCTACGATTTCGATTGACAAGAAACACATTTTTCAGGCTTGAGTGCTTTTCATAGGACAAATACACAGGCATTTAGGGTCACAAGCTAGGGGTATTGGTGGCAAGCTGGGAGCCACTTAGAGGACCCAGCAGTGGGAAGGAGCATAGGCAAACCGAGGGGTGGTTTCCTAGTGCCTGGAAACCCCTCTCCAAGCCTGGGGCACTGTATAATTGAGGTAGCTGGACCCTGCTCCAGCTTTCACACAGCTCTGCTTGAAAAGGGAGAGCTGCGTACACCTAACAGTAGTGCACACAGCATTGCCCATGTATATTATGGTGATAGGAAGAGTTGGAGAGCAGCCAAACACTGTCTAAAATTATAGCCACGCCCCCATGCATGCTGGTAATGCCCACTGGCGGCGTGGTGTGGAAACCCCCCTCTACAAATCCTGCGTTTGCCCCTGAGGAGAGCGTAAAGTCAGTAACTAATCGAAAGGTGCTACCACTGATTGCCCGCACATCACTGCCCCTTTCAAAGTAATTAGGCTTTTGAGGGTATATTTACTAAACTGCGGGTTTGAAAAAGTGCAGACGCTGCCTATTGCAAACAATCAGATTTATTTAGTACATTGTAGAATGTACTAAATAAATGATAACTAGAACCTGATTGGTTACTGTAGGCAACATCTCTACTTTTCAAACCCGCAGTTTAGTAAATCTAGCCCTTGGTCCTTTAGGATACCTTGACCTGCTTTGTTCGGGCATGTCAAGGTCAAGTCCAGAGAGGGAGCAGTCACGTTGACACCAAATATAGCACAAACCAATGGTAAAGATTTAGTCTTGGTCAAGTGGTGGAATGTTTACCTCCCACTGATTATTTCTTAGCTGACTGCCTTGCTCTCCCCAACACCAGAAAATAGGACTATTACTTTATTCATTAATAAACTGAACCTTTTTTGCCAAAAGTATAAACATGTCAGTGTGTTTATTTCAGTTGAGTTTTGGTAACGCGCATACATCAGAGGGGTAGTGTGGTGCAGGGAACAAAAGGCATTAACACTATGCATTTTATAGTTCACAAACTGCACACAAAACTACTAGAAAAAAAGTGGTTTGCAAGGCCCAGTTTAGTAAATCTCCCGCCACATCTCTTAAGTTTGTTGAATGTGTGCCATTTTGGAAATTATTGGTCATTCATAAATCATACATTTTAAGCACTCCCACAGAGAATGTCGATGGAAGTTAGGAAGTGGGTGGGGTGAGTCGAAGCTCAAAAATCAGATTGAATTGCAATTATGAAAGCAGAATTAAAAGAGAAATTAAATTGTACTATTTGTGAATTTTGAAAATTCGTTCAAAATACAGTAGACAGAATTTCTGGGGGCTTAATACAACTCTTAATAACATGCTGCCTCACACACATTATAAGAGAAAAAAAAAAGTTTTTTTGAATGAATATTCCCTTTAAGTAAATTGTTATTGAAGCATTTATTACCTAATCCAGATTTACTCCAGCCACAAACACCACTAGCAGCACAAAAAGTTCAGCTCACATGGGTGATTACACTGGTAATAAATGCCACCATTAGATTACGTTCAGGAATTTTATAAATGCCAAGCATGGAGAAGGCTGAACAAAGTACAGCAATATTCTTTTGTACAGATAATAACATATTACAAAATAACTACAAAGAAGAAACTCCCAGGCAGAGATCATGGAACAGCTTGGGGATACACAGACAATATAATGTAATATAAAGAATGCTGTGGTCACATAATAAAACAAAGGACAAAAGAAACCCGAAAGACATAATTTTTAATACACTTTTATTACATTTCTTAAAGTTACTAAGAAAGCTACAAATGGGAATGGACTAAGAGAATATCAGGTATTTCATTTCTTTTTACAGGTTTTCCTTATTCTCCATCAGCTTCGCTAGTTACTTCAAATGATACTCTCTTCAATGAAATCATCAATGACACAAAGCATTTATTAAAGGTATATCATTTTGCTTTGAATAAGGCTAATTATATGTTACAGTGTAACCTAATATTTTAAGAAAAAGTAGCTTACAGATGTTTGCTAATACTTGTTACTACTCACAGAGCCATCATAATGTGATTGATTAAATAAAGATTTGGATTAAACAAATTTAGACTATTCATTTTTAATGAATTTAAATCCGCTATATAAATAATCAAATACTCACAGCCATTACATTCGGTAAATGTGCGTTAATATTCCAAATACTGGAAATAACAGGATTATAGAGCATCTTAATGATGGTACTGTAACATAAGTGGTGACATAGTGACGCACCGGCGTTTAATTAAAAGCATGAGCAGTAGAATAGTAGAACATGTTTTACCCAACATAGAATGAATCAGCAAAGAAGTGGAAAAGACCAAATGATACAGCCAGGCAGTGCGTAAAGTCAGCACTACATTGGTTATATAGGAAAGAGCACTACAATTATAAATGCAGTGATTCCAATAACACATCCATAGTTAGGCAACGTTTTTAGTCATGAATTATTTTATGTAGACTGCATAATGTGTGAACCCAAAAATCAATCTGATTATTTTCAGGCATGTTGGAAAATGAGGTCAGAAGATTACCGCTACCGGTTGTCTTCCAACAGCACTACAGATCCCAGTCTAAAATATAATGTGAAATATTTCATTTAATTAATGCTCTTAACTTAGAAAAGTACTTGAGAAGACTACAGTAGGACAATACTATTCGATGGATTGTCAGTCTATGTTACTATGTTAACATGCAACATAAATGAGGTCTTTGGAGATCATAGCCATATTAATTTGATAATATTCAAAGGCAATTACACCTGTGCAGGATTACCTTGCCGTTATTTATTGTTCTCCAATAAGGTAGATAATGCCAAGGCTAATTAAAGATGTCCCAGAACGTCACATACCCCTTTACACACCATGCTGTCATGTCTTCTTATCACCAGATAACCATGCATGTGTCATTTTTCATGTGCATGAATGTCCAGCAGATATATGTATAAGGGACAGTATATACTATGCAGTGATCAGCTGTTAAATAATGAGGCAAATGGGGAAAGAAGAACAATAAGTGTGGGTAGGGAGATAGTAAGAATCCTATAATGGTCATTGCACTGATAGCACGCCCCTGAAAAGAAAAATAGCAAAGTAGTCAATATAATCAAAAACATACCTCACTCACCAAAGCACCATTGTCCACTGAATCAAACCATCACCATTTACACATGAACTCTTGAGTAGAGGATACTTATTTAGTTTGCAAATAATATTAAAATTAAAATCAGCTTGTTTGAATATTATTTTATTATTGTTATATTATTATTTTTAATTTGAGACAGTTGCCATAGCTACAAATAACATTCCCCCCCCCAAAAAAATTAATCTACAAGTAAACATTTGAATACTTTGAAGGTCTATTAAGCTGAGTAAATCAATGTGATGTGAAACCATGATTAATGCAACAGTGTATGAGTGTTGATGATTTTCTTCCATTCATTTATAGGAAACAGAAGTTACTAACTTGGTTCCAGAACAGCCAAAACAGCAGACTGTAGAGTTCACTGTTACCCTCAACAACCAACAATTTACAGCTGAGTTAAGTGATCCAAATACACCTCAGTATCAAGAATTGGCAACAAATTTTCAGAACCAGGTCAGTTATTTTTACTACTTAATGTTTCCTCTAATTTCACATTGGCCTTAATATCTTCCTTTTTAATTCAATGGCAATATCAATATAGGGAGATAAAAATGTGAATTCAACTCTCACTTAAACACACATCTTTTAGATCAGAGGTGTCCAAACTCAGCCCTCAAGAGCTACAAACAGTTCATATTTTCAGGATTTCTTTAATCATGCACAGATGAGTTAATCTATTTGGCTGGGTCAGCAATTATCCCACCTGTTGCTACAGACAGAAATCCTGAAAACATGACCTGTTGGTAGCCCTTGAGGACTGAGTTTGGACACCTGTTTTATATATAGATGAGCAAGGTTTTCAGAAATGTTATGCAAAATATTTTCCTCACTCCTCCTCTTGCCACATATGTTTCCTGTCCTACACCAAACACACCATACAGCAAAATGAATTGAACGCCGTCGTCTCTGCTCTGTCCATATACTATAAGTTCTGCAAAATGCAAGGTTGCAAATTCAGTGTGAGATGGCCATTCTATAAGAAAACGGAGAAAAGCAGAGTTCTTTTCATACCTTCGCTCAACTCTATTTGTACATTATTTTTAATTCTCCCCTTTTTTTGTACATGAGGCAGCTGTTATACCTTTGCTTCAGATATGCACATGTAGTGTTAGTTCAGTTGGATGTCTCCCAGCAAGGGCTATTACTACTAATAAACATAAGCCCCAGTGGGGAAGGAACTGATGTGCTTGAGTTCTCTGTACAGCGCTGCGAAATTAATGGCGCTATATAAATAAATGGTGATGATGATGATGATAAACAGCTTGTGCTAGAGTGAGTGACCTGTAACTTTCATAATTTCAGATGATGTGATCAATAGTTATCATTCGTAAACTGTACCTTGTTTAAAAATGGTTTTACAGATAAAATAGTACAATGAAAAGCTGACTGTTCTTTAAATGGCCCAACAGAAAGAATCTTTTCATTTAATTGTCTTCATCTGAAGTAGCCAAGAGCTTGTTTTTCTTTAAATAGAAAAGCTTGAAAATAGGCAACCCCCTTTTTATTAGCCTAGTTCCTGCTGTTAGATAGTAATTGAAGGTTTATTAGGTCAGGGGGTTCTTAGCCTCCCTTCTGACCAACCATTCAATCACATTCATGGGAAATGGTTAGATCAGTTTCCACTACTTCATATGTATCTGCTAGGTGTCAACTTGAGCTGGTCCTGCTCTAACAGCAGAATCATTATCAAAGTGTTTTCATAGGCATCATTGCATGGCTTTTTCACTGCTCATGTACACAGGAAGGGTTTAAAAACTCACAATGTGCCACCAGTATCTATTTTGTATTGTTATTTTTTCCACAGATTACTGTTAGTAGACTTCTTCCTGATGCTGATGTGAGTGGTGAGGGGTAATACGTAGTGATGAATAAAAGTGGGGTATATCATCATCATCATCATCACCATTTATTTATATAGCGCCACTAATTCTGCAGCGCTGTACAGAGAACTCATTCACATCAGTCCCTGCCCCATTGGAGCTTACAGTCTAAATTGCCTAATGTAGACACACACAGGCAGACACACACACATACATACAGACACACATACACACACACACAGACTAGGGTATATGTGCCTTAGGAAGAGCACAAGTAAAACAATTAGCAATACAAACCGATGTGATTAATATGATTAATGCAGAGAGAGTGCTCTCTTGCACATTCTCATTTACAAATCTGCAAGGTAGATTTTCTGTCTCTTTGTAGCAATTACAATATTGATATGTCTGTAGATTGTAGTACTTCAGTCAGAGAACCTAAAAGCCATCTAGAATTATCTGTCCATTAACAACCCAGCGTTTATTGTCTGCAACACTTTAATTGATGTTCTTTACCTTGACGTAAATAAACAAGATTCTCCTCCTTGAAATGTCACTGCCATTCATAATGCTCTTAAGTGGGATCAGCAATCAATTAGAAAGGAGCCATTGATTTCCTTTGCAGAAAAATTAAAATGGAGACCATTAGGATGCATACATTTATGAGGCTGTTTGTTTATAAAAAGAAACACTATGATTAAAGGGGAAAAATACCCAGATCAAATTATGTTACAGCATAAAGAAAAAGAAGTTATTGCAGTTGCAATAAAAACATTTTTACAGGAGTTTTGCAAATGTTATAGTGAGCAGCTTAAAAGTATTGTGACATTTATCCTATTTGCTTCAGACAAGCAAAGTTCAAAATGATCTGATATGTCAAAACTTCATAAAATATAAATGTTAAAGAATTGTGTATATTTATGTGTATTTGTAGTTGGCAACTTTGGAGAATTTTATATTACAGCAAGATTAACTTCACCTAAACAGTTTAACATTTAAAGTGACTGGAGCAGCCATTGCTTGGCTATGTGGGGTTCTGGTCTTATATGAAGAATAATTTCATAGTTTAGCAAATGTTGCCATAATTATCTCTAATTAGATCCAGATTTTACTTTTTGCCACAGAAGGTAAATTTTTCTGTGCCAACCCTAACACTATCTTCCTTTGCTCTATCTACTTGCTGAATATCAAGTATACAGAACAAGCAGTGCTGGATGATGATATGGGGCACTGGGCTGTACATATACCCAAGTATTGATTGCATCATCATCAGCTATTTATATAGCCCACTAATTTCGCAGCTCTGTACAGAGAACTCACTTACATCAGTCAATGAACCATTGGAGCTTACAGTCTAAATTCGCTAACATACACACACACAGACCGAGAAAGACTAGGGTCAATTTAGATAGCAGCCAATTAACCTACCAGTATGTTTTTTGGAGTGTGAGAGGAAACTGGAGCACCCGGAGGAAACCTATGCAAACACGGGGAGAACATACAAACTCAACACAGCTGAGGCTTTGGTCGGGAACTGAACTTATGACCCCAGTGCTGTCAAGCAGAAGTGTTAACCACTGAGCCACCGTGCTGCCCTCTGCATGTCAAATGACAGGTGTACATAGAATGTACATTTGATATGTAGTCAAATCTGGTCCTGAGTAACTTTATGCCCAACATTTTCCCATTGTCAAATATGCCCATAGCCCTCCCTCCTCCTTCCCCTTGTCAGGTATGTCCTCCATGCTCTCACCCTTTGTCACATATCATATATATGGGGGCTATAAGCATATATGACAATGGTAGATTGTGAGGGCATATGTTCTATCCACTCTGCTCTTGTCACATAAGTTCTCCGACCATACTCCCCTTTACATGTATGCCGAAAGCCTCCCCTTCTCCTCCCAAATCCAATGGAGGAAAGCACTAGTCTATATCACAGCATAACTGTAACAAACTTACCTGTTTCACGCTCCAGCGCTGCTCCGTCCGTCCCCATCCCAGGACTTCCAGGTGACGGGTCACATGATCTGCCTGTCAGGGTGGGTATCTTGAAATGCCTAGCACTCTTTAGACACTGCACTGACACTCAGCCTGTGTCAGTGCAACGTAGTTGCTGTGTTTGTGACTCCTGCCTTGTCTGTGCTTTTGCCCAGCTCCCTGTGAGGTTTTTTTCAGCCTGGATCTCCTGGGTACCATTCTTTGCCTGTCTGACCCTGAGTTGCTGGATCTTCTAAGTACAACCTCATCTACATCGAAAACTGGGACGAATGGAAGATGGCTTTTAATACCTATGATGGCCACTTTGAGTATTTAATGATGCCTTTTGGGCTTTGTAATGCCCCAGTGCTGTTTCAGAATTTTATGAACAAAATTTTCCAAGATCTGCTCTACCAGTTTGTTATCATTTATTTGGATGATATACTTATCTTTTCCCAGAACCTCTTCTCGAATAGGAAACATGTAGGTGAAGCACTTACCCGTCTGATGAAACGCCGTCTATTCTGCAAGTTGGAAAAGTGTCTTTTCAAACAACAACAAATTCCCTTTTTAGGATACATTATTTCAGGAACTGGACTTTAGATGGATCCTGCTAAGATAAAAGCTATCTTGGACGGGCCCCGACCCAAAGTCTATGCAACATTTCCTTGAATTTTCTAATTATTATACAGTTTACTAGATAGTACTCTACCATCATCGCCCCCATCTCTGCCTTAACTAAGAAGACCAATAATCCCAAGATTTGGTCCCCAGAGGCCATCTAGGACTTCTGCTAACTGAAGACTGCTGTTGCATCTGCTCCTATTTTGTGTCAACCGGACTGTCAGCTCCCCTTCTGGAGGTTGATGCCACCTCTTACGGCACATGGGCAGTTTTTTCGCAATGGGGTCCAGATGGAAAATTACACCACTGTGGATTTTTCTCCAGTAAGTTTCTCCCTGCAGAATTAAATTACGGGATCGGTGATAAAGAGTTACTAGCAATCAAGTTAGACCTTTCGGGAATGGCAACATCTTTTAGAAGGGGCCCTAACTTTAGTAACCATCTACACCGACCATAAGAACTTTCATTATCTTCGTTTTGCTTGGTGCCAGAACCCTCGCCAGGCTAGATGGTTATTATTCTTTTCTAGATTTGACATTAATCTGACCTTCCAGCCTGCTTCCAAAACCAAGAAGGCAGATGCTCTTTCCAGATTGATTTGGATGATCAGGACCCTCCCGAGGAGATTAAAACTATCTTTGATCCCAAATGTATTTTGGCCACGACACCCCTGGAGAACTTCAGTTGTCCACCCGGGAACACAGTCATCCTGCCTCATTTACGTTTCAAATTATTATGTTGGGATTATATAACTCGTTTCTCCAGCCATGCTGGTGTTAGGAAAATGGAGAAACTGCTCTCCTGTTATTATTGGTGGCCTTCTTTGCGTAAGGAAGTCAAGAGTTTTGTCTCTGCTTGTTTTGTGTGTGCACAGCATAAAGTTCCTTGTCTCAAGCCCTATGGATCACTCATTACTCTACCTGTTCATGATGTTCCTTGGTCTCAGCTCTCCATGGATTTCATTACCGACTTACCTCCCTTCTGCTCCTATATCGTGATATGGGTTGTTACAGACTGTTTCTCCAGAGCAACTCATTTTGCACAGCTTAAGGGACTCCCTTTCTCCTGCCTTCTGACAGATCTTTTTACCAAGGCAATATTTTGCTTGCATGAATGTCCACTTTACATTGTTTCTGACCATGGCTCACAATTTATTTTGAAGTTCTGGAGGGCCTTCTGCACCAAACTGGATTTCTCATCAGCTTACCACCCCCAGTCCAATGGATTACTAGAGCAGACCAATCAAGAACTTGAAAAGTTTCTCCAAATGTATCTGCTTATCAGGCAGGTTGGGCCAAACTTCTTCCATGGGCTGAGTTCGATAAAAACAACAATCATTTTCTTGAGGCGATTGCTAACACTCCTCTTTTGTAATGTATGGTTGTCATCAGAGACCTCCTACCTTTTCTCAATCCCCCATATCTTCGGTTCCTGTGGTAGATTCTCTAGTGCGCAATTTTTCCATCGTTTGAGCACAAAAAAAGTCTAACCTGAAAGATTCTTCTATTCGTTCCAAGAAATAATTTGATAAGAAGAGACGTTCTGTTCCTGAATTGGTCCCTGGGAAAAAAGTTTGTTTGTCGGCCAAGAAAATTCGTTTGAAGGTGCCCAGTATGAAGTTGTCTCCCAAATTCATTGGTCCTTTTCAAATTTCTGAGATCATTAACCCGGTAGCTTTCAGATTAAAGCTTTCTTCTTCACTTCGGATACCTAATGTATTCCACATTTCTCTCCTAAAACCTGTAGTTCACAATCAGTTTCGCAGGAATGACGTTAAACAATTATTGGACTCTCACAAATCCCAAGGTACGGTAAAGTTTTTGGTAGACTGTATGGGTTATGGCCCAGAGGAGCGTTCCTGGGTCAAAGCTTCAAACATTCATGCTTCCCGGTTACTCAATTTCACAAGAAATTTCCTAGCAAACAAATTTTAGGGTGTCCGGAGTCCAGAGGGGGTACTGCAACAATCTTACCTGTTCCAAGCTCCAGCGCTCCTCCGTCCGTCCTGATCCCAGCACTTTCAAGTGGTGAGTCACATTATCAGCCTGTCGGGGTGGGTATTTTGTAATGTCTAGTACACTCAGCCTGTGTCAGTGCACCGCAGTTGCTGTGTGTCTGACTTCTGCCTTGTCTGTGCTTTTTCCCTGCTCCCTGTGAGTGTTTCTCTGCCTGGATCTCATGTGATCTCCACGTTCCTTACCTGTCTGACCTTGCTTGATCTTCTGTATACCGAACTTGGCTTGTCTGACTATGCATTGTTGGATCACCTGTGTACCGAACTTGGCTCATCTGACTACACATTGCTGTATCATCTGTGTACCGAACTTTGCTCATCTGACTACGCTTTACCCAATCCTAACTGGTCAGTACTGTTTGTGCTTGATTTCTTGTACTAGATCCTTGTCTTCCTGTTCATTCTGAGTTACATCCAGTGTGCCTGATTCCAGTAGTATCATTACTTCTGCACTATCTTCTGGGTACGACATCCACCCTTTAGGCCTAGTGTTACATTCTGAGGCAGTCTAGGGGGAGCAACTTGCGAGTTCTCGGCAGCGAAGTCCATCCAACCTTGAGGCGGTTTTTGGTGAACACCGGGGAACTTGTTAGACTCTGCGCCCCCGGTCTGCCAGTGCCAATTAGGATTAGCACAGGTCCCTCTTCCTGCAGAATGCAGCAATAGCCCAACACTGTTGCATTATGTGGGAAAAATCAAAAATGCAAAGAGCCAATGACTTTCATTAACAATGTCACTGGCGTTTGGCCCACACAGTCTGCATGATGCAGCAGCAGTGAGTGAAGTGCTGCACTCAGATCCCTCCTCCGCTGGGCATCTCAGCATGGAAAGCACTGATTGAGAGTCTGGTGGAACATGGGAGATCATGGCACATCTGGACATTCTGTCCCCCACTATTCACAGAACCTCAGCTGGCCTGGGCCCAAATAAAAGATGCAATGGGCACTAAGGGTATTTGGGCCTCAGACAGTAATCACATCCACATCTATTTTAATCTGTCTCTGAGAAGAAGGGGAGTAACAGCAAGGGAGGGCTGGCAAATTTTAGCCCGGGGGGGGGAGGGCAAGACTCAACTCAGCCTAATAGGAACATTTTAAAGGAAAAAAAAAAGCAGGTGGCCCAGTGACCCAGCCCAAAGTAGCCCAGCCTGCCCCTGATGCTGACTGGGATCAGCAGTTGTAGTGACCCTTGACTTGCTTTGTGACATTGTATTCCTCCGCTGCCCTTTTCTGCAGGAAATTCCTGCCCAGGATTCACTTTATATTTTAGCCTCTCCAACCAGTCTCTGATTAATGCTAATCCTGGTAGCCACACGGTACAGGTACCAGAGGGCCTTATTAAAGAAAAAGTTCCTTCTATAGCAGTGCTTTCAAGAGTAAGGAAATGGCATGAATTTGTAAATCTAAGCAATTCTAACATTACTGTATACAATGTATAATTCCAATATTTCCCTTTTCAGCTGCCTATAAAAATAGTAAATATTATTATATTATATCTGGCACTTAAAATTCAAATGAGCAAATCTTTTTTAGACTATTATTGTATTTCTAGGATTAAATATGCAAGGTGTCATTACACTTAATTAATAAATATTGCCTAAAATAAATGTTCACATAGTGTCATCTAGGATGTAACGTTACTGTTCCAGTTCTTATACATAACATAATGTTGTGGGCATCACGGATTTCCATTGCATGGTAACTGATGTGTTATGTTGACCATCTCACTCCCAGTAGTCATTCTATATATACGTAATTGTAAAATAAAAATTTAATTTGGATACCTTAATTATATAAATAATTTATAAAGATGTTAATATTTACAAAAACGTAGTTGTTCTCCTTTTCAGTTATATATTTTAATGACATGCTACCATAGTTCATTAGCAAGCATCTGCTGGAAAATATTTGCATATTAGAGAGATGTGTTTGGACTGAAGTGGATATTTTTCATTACTTGGCTGCCTTTTTCTAAAACTTGCCTACAATTTGCTTACACAGTAATCCTCATGGGTAACAGTTTGTATTTAGAATACATCCTAAATGGGCTTATGCTATACACATAAAAAAGGATTGAGGAAACTGTTTTTGTAGTCATTGGATAAGGCTCTTAAGCTCTTTCTGAGTACTAATAATCATTGTACTATTTTGCTGAGCTGAGAAATATGTTTATTATTGCATAATATCATTTACTTTTATTTGTATAAGGTTTCTTAGCGTTTCATAATGTCATAAAATCCTACATTTGTCTGCTATTCCTGCTCCCTTTGTATTAGTATTGTGCTCCATAAGATGATTTCTGTTATGCTGAGGCAGACATCAGTGGCAAGAGCCATAGTTACGTTCTCTAAAGACTTTATGTCAAGATCCACAATAAGAGGTGAGCAAACATTTAGCAGTTTCTTTAATAAATATATATGATCCACTGGCCCAACAGCTCAATTTTGTTTATTTGCTTATTTATTTGTTTCCAACTAAAGAGTAAAATTTAAAGCTGCAATCCTCCATTTTTGGCTTTTTCTTAGTTTTGTACCTGTTTAACATGAATCTTCTGATGCAGTTCTTTAACTATAACTGGCTCAGTCTATCAACTGGAACACATTTGAGTTTCAGCACTCAAACTTGTCCTGAGGAGAGGATGACCTCATCTCTCTGAGTGACAGACCTCCCTCCATGTGAATGCTGACCGAGTAACTCTTTAGGGAGTGAGGCAGTCTAGAGTATTGCTGAGATGTATAAGTGCTAATGATTCCGGATCTTTCTATATATAATACATTAAGTATTCAACGTATAGTAATTTCACATTTATTACAATATAGGCATAATGGACTTAATTTGGAGTTTGACACATTTTGCTTCCCAAATGTATGCCTAAAAATGCAGCTGCAAAAATTGCAGTCTCACATGTGAATTTTGAGTTACACTTATCCCAACACTGTCAGACGTATAAATTTGTATATTTGTTGCCAACTATAGCATGGAGATGTAACTTGGCAGGGTTAATTATAAATGAAAAAAGTACATTACCTAATTTGTACATAATATAATACAATAAAGCAGGGGTTGGCAACTTTTTTCTATCAGAGTGCCGGCTAAAATCTAGTGAAGCCCAGGCGTGCCAGTTGGGTGTGATATATATATATATATATATATATATATATATATATATATATATATATATATACATACATACATACATACATACCTACCTACCTACCTACCTACAGGGCTGCCTAGAGAAATTCATGGCCCCAGTACAGCAACTTCAGGTGTCCCCCTTTATAGTTAAGCACAACATTTTTTTTACCATGCAAGTGGTCGTACAATTGGGGGCGTGACAGTGCATTATTGGGGGCGTGTCTAGCAGGTGAAAAGCACCAGGCCACACTCTTACAGAAAAATGCAATACTCACACATGCTCCCCTTGCTCAGCAGCTTTGCTCACATATGTCCCCTCTGCCCAAAGCTTAAATCACACTTGCCCCCCCTCTGCCCAGCACCTTTAGTCACACATGCCCCCTCTCCAGCACACCTTCTTACCTTATTCTCCACTGCACAGCATGGGAAGATATCCAGCAGCCCGCCGAGTACCATGTGATCACTGCAGTCACATGACCTGGCGTCTGAAGATACCTGAGCTGAAGGGGATTTAGCCACTACCAATCCCCCCTGCACTCAATAAAAAAAATAAAAAAAAGTACTTTTAAAATAAAAAATGTATTTTCAAAGATAGGTCTCCAGTGGGGACTCGGGCCACCAAGCAGGCCCGGGCAATTTGTAGCCGCCCCCTCCCCTCTCGGCTATATATATGTCTCATTTTATGAGGCTAATATCATATTAACAGTAAGGGACCAGCAAAAAAATGTTATGCCGCACAGTAGTGCCCCAATTCACATCATACCTCATAATTGTGTCCCCAATTCATCTTATGCCTCATAGTTGTGCCCACAATTCATACTTTGCCACAGTTGCCCCCAGAAACTCATAGTATGCCACAGATGCCCCCACAAATACATAGTATGCCACAGTTGCCCCCACAAATACATAGTATGCCACAGTTGCCCCCAGAAATATATAGCATGCCACAGTTGCCCCCAGAAATACATAGTATGCCACAGTTGCCCCCAGAAATACATAGTATGCCACAGTTGCCCCCACAAACACATAGTATGCCACAGTTGCCCCAGAAATATATAGTATGCCACAGTTGCCCCATAAATAAATAGTATGCCACAGTTGCCCCCACAAATACATAGTATGCCACAGTTGCCCCCACAAATACAAAGTATGCCAAGTATATGTGCCCCTTAATTTGCTGCCCTTACTTACCTTTGTAGACTAGTCTTTCTCAAGAAACCTGGGAGCTGCTTCAATAAAACAGCCGGTGATGGCCGAAACGGAGTTCTGCGCATGCGCAGAAGCTCCATTTCGGCCATCACCAGCTGCTTTGCTGAAGCTGCTTCATTACTGAAGCAGCTTCACCGTGGCATAATGAAGTATGGGTAATGAAGCAGCTTCAGCAAAGCAGCCGAAACGGCTGCTTTGCTGAAGCAGCTTCAGCGTCGGCGTGCCAGACAAAAGTGGTCAGCGTGCCACGTCTGGCACGCGTGCTGGGGGTGGCCGA